>NW_022437029.1:6651071-6806808 GCF_009761245.1 Sapajus apella | reverse complement strand
TTTCTTTTCTTTTCTTTTCTTTTCTTTTCTTTTCTTTTCTTTTCTTTCTTTCTTTCTTTCTTTCTTTTTCTTTCTTTCTTTCTTTCTTCTTTCCTCTTTCTTATTCAGACGGAGCCTTGCTCTGTCACACAAGCTGCAGTGCAATGGCACGACCTCTGCTCACTGCAACAGCCTCTGCCTCCCCAGTTCCAGCAATTATCCTGCCTCAGCATCCAAAGTAACTGGGATTACAATCATGCAGCACCACACCTGGCTAATTTTTCTATTTCTAGTAGAGACACGGTTTCAGCATGTTGGCCAAGCTGGTCTTGAACTTTGACCTCAGATAATCTACCCACCTTGCCCTCTCCAAGTGCTGGAATTAAAGGCATGAGCCACCACACCTGGCCTTATATTTCTTAAGTTTATTGAATGGTAATCTTGGATGACTTTGATGAAAGAAGATGTGATCTTGAGGAGAATATTAGCAACTAATGGGCTAATCAGCTCAGGCCCTTGCTAAGTGACTGGCTTCTAGCTCCACTCTGCCATCGAAAGATCCAAATTTATCCTTGGAGACAGTAAAAATTCCCACATGCCTCGGACCTTCATGGACTGAGCCATGAATGCTTACTATAAACATGCCAATGATCTGCTTCCTGAAAGTCGCATCATTTAGTCTTTGAGAACAGGACCTATACATTTTTTTGATCTGCTGACAACACCTATCAATGTACCTTGCAATGGGCAAGTATACCCAAATACTTGCTAGGGAAATATAACGCTGAATGGATAAATGAATTCATTACTCACAATGATTATCAGTATTGCGGTTCTTCGTATCAGCTTGCTGGAGTGGCTGAAAGCGCCATAAGAATAGTACATTTGGACACCACAAAAAGCCTAGATCAAGCAACTCTTCCATTTATTCTAAATTCCCATTGTATGTAATGTGATTCGACGAGTAAGCATTATTTACTTGCTTCTAATTTATTGCATCACCAATTATATTCGAGAATAAATTACAAATGTGGACGGCAAGTAAAAGTATTCTTGACAAAATTGTATACATCCTGGAAAATGGTAACATTATTTAAATGGTGATGGTATTGGAATATTTTTACAATCTAACCCTAGGCATGCTAAAATACCGTGAGACAAACATTGAACGGGCCTTAATCCATTCTCATGCTGCTATAAGGAACTGGCAGAGACTGGGTAATTTAAAAAGAAAATCGATTTAATTGACTCACAGTTCCATACGGCTGGGGAGGCCTCAAGGAACTTACAATCAAGGCAGAAGTGGAAGCAAACGCATCTTTGCTTGCAAGAAGAATTGCCCAGCAAAGGGGGAGAGTACCTTTACATTACCTGTTCAGAATTATTTAAAGATTGTTTCATCTGATTTCATGAGAACTCACTCACCATCACAAGAACAGCATGACAGTAGCCGCCCTATAATTAAATTACCTCCCATTGGGTCCCTCCCATGACACATGGGGATTATGGGAACTACAATTCAAGATGAGATTTGAATGAGGTCACAGCTAAACAATATTAGGCCTATTGCTATGTTTCTTCAAAATTTTAGATCAAATATTATTTAAATTATAAATCATATATTTATATACAACTACTATATTTTAATTCATCACATGTTTTATTATAAAGGACATTAATAGTTAAAAAATCCTTTTATATCTCTTTCTGATCTTGATTTTCTGCATATTCTTTAGTATACCCAAAAGTGTACATCAATTTTTTAAAACTTGAATTGTAATAATATCCAGGTACTGTGAGATTATCTCAATTTTGAAAATGTTATAAATTTAAGAACTTCTTGAAATAGTACCATGAAATGACTTATATGTCTATATCTAGGTGGTATGTCTATCTCAATGAGATTTACACATCTTTTAGAAAGTGATGTAATTACTCCATATTTGAGACCAGCAGGCAATCTCATTTCTTTTCTAATGCAAGTGGCTTTATCCCAACCTGCTGGAATGAATGTGGAAAGGGAAGAATCCAGGCTTAGAAGGAAAGAAGCAGTCCTTCCCCAAACAGCTTTCCAAGGATGAGCCAAGGGACAGCTACCTTAGCTTCACAGAAGAGACAAGCTGTGTGCCAGAAGACAGAGGTGGGCAGGAAGAAAAGACATGGGTTGACAGAGCTGCTGTAAGTCAAATCATGGAGAGGCCCAAGCAAAGTGAAGAGGGGAGAGGAAGGCAAGTTCCAGTGAATTCAAAGAAGCAGTCCCAGTGAACCCAGCCACTGCTCTGCCTCCAGCTCACTTTCTGTGGCTAACTACCTCTGGCAGGCAGGAGCGGAGGTAGAGGTTACATTTTAAAGGAAGGCAATAATGCCTGGACTGGAATTATTCATAGAATTTTTGTGATATTTTAATTTGTGTCATGCTTGTTGCATAATTTGCCTGTATCACCATCAGCCAAATCTAAGGACTGTTATTATGTCAATTTAATTTGTTCTTACCTGTTTGTATATTTAAATATTGATAATCATACAGTAAGTATATTTACCCTAAGATATCTTAACAATAATTCTACATTGATAACATTATCTTGATGATATCTCTGTCCTTAACATTCTGATCACTGTAGCAGAGATATCACCAATATTTATGTGTGGACATTCCCTTGTTTATCCTGAAATGTGCTTTCTCTTCCATCCTTGCCCCTCTAAACTAAGCTATGTGCCCGGGGTCCCACGCACCCTCTGTGTATTTTTCATTGGGGTTGTTATTTTAACAGGGAGGTAAATGACAAGTTGGTCTCATGTCTTTCTTTAACGTCACCCCCTCAGTCGAACAGGCATTTTCAAATATGCCATGCATTTTGATTACACCTCTCCCCTAACTTCTAGTACTGATTTTCCTATATGTTTGAATTTTCTTCTTTTTCTTACATCTGAGAAGTCAGATTTTAGAAGATTTTGTGTGAGTCACCATCGCACCCCTGTTTCAAACCTTGTTTTGGTAGCCCAACTGGCTGGCATTGGAATTTCAAATTGTGAATGGAACACTTTCTAATTGGTTCAAGTTCCCCCACCGAAACAATGATTCTGTCTCTGAATAGTTACTAGGACAGAGAAATTTGCTGATAAAATTGCTTTCTGATCTGAACCTGAGAAGAATCTGTTTTAATAGATCCCATAGAACTTTGCTCCTTTTGTCAGTAGGAATAACTTCCATCTCTGACTCATTCCTTGGTTGACTTCCACAAAAAGTTATTGGGTAACTTATGTGTGCCTTAGGAAAAGTCAAATACAAATCCATTGGACTTAGCCCCTGCCTTGTGGGAGTTTCTATCTAATCTGTTGGAAACATAGACATCTAAATGGGTAATATTCAGCAAGCTTTAAGTAACTGGACAGTGCTTGCTGAATTTCTGTATGTTAAGATGAAGGCTGGAGGGAGGAGTCAGAAAACCTGGATTCACACTGAAACTTTGCTACTTATAAATGTAAACTACTAATTCCCTTAACTGTTTTCATCATAATCTGTATGTTAAACAATTATATCAATACTTGCCTCATCGAAGAATTATAAAAACAGACTAAAGAAATTTGGGGGAAGAAACATCTTCAAATATATACATTTAATTTTAAAGTGGTTCTTACAGACTGTGTTTCTAATTAATATGATTATATTATCATTTATGTATTATTAATGCACTCCAATCCAAGATGACCAAGAGAACACCTACCTATATTTGACAATTTGGATATATTACTTATTGCAGAGAGAGAGACGCACCCTACATGAAACTATGGGATGTCTCAGTAGGGGAGGTATTAGAAAAGGGTTATATGCCAATGGTAGTTTAATGGGAATATCATTGAATCTATAAATTGCTTTTGACAGTATGGCCATTTTATCAATATTGATTCTTCCTATCCATGAGTTTGGAATGTTTTTCCATTTGTTTGTGTCATCTCTGATTTCTTGCAGCAGTGGTTTGGGGAGCTAAATGATGAGAATACATGAATACATAGAGGGGAACAATAGACACTGGGGCCTTTCAGAAGATGATGGTGGGAGGAGGGAAAAGATCAGAAAAACAACTAAGAGGTTCTAGGCTTAATACCTGGTGATGAAATAATCTGTACAACAAGCCACCATGACACAAGTTTACCAGTATAACAAACCTACACATGTACCCCTGAACTTAGAGTTTTTTTTAAAAAAAGAGAGAATTCAAGTTCAGATTAGGTGACATTGGGGTGAGTGCCAGCAAGTGGGGCTTGGGTGTGGATTGGGTGCTGTCAGAAAGCCAGAGTAATTCTGTGATTGGGTGCCTCAACAAATCTTTTGTAGAATGAGGGAAAACTAAATAAAGGTAAAGGTGCACTTAATTACTCAAGAAGCAGTAGTCACTCATACAAGCCAAGTTAAAGGGATGCTTGGTCATTATTGTGGGTTAGACAATGTTTATGATATTGTCTGTGTTCAACCATGATGCTGCAGTTATCTTGTGTTTGTACTAATTCATCATGGAACACTCTTAGCTGATGTTGATGTTTTCTGAAATCTTGTTCCACCGAACACTGAAGGCTGGCTTTGAGTGCTGGGCCAGCTTCTGGAGGTCAGGGGCTACTTTTCTCTTTCCTAATATGTGTGTGTGTATATGTGCACAAACTTATACACAACCCTAGAAGCTTGTTGTCAAATTCAGATTCCTTAAATCTATATAAATGAAATTCTCAATATGTTTTCATTAATACAGATTAAATTCTTTCCATAAAAAAAACCAGTTCTTGTAAGTTGTTTTTTTCATATTTATTTTTCTGTCACTTATTTTGCTTTAAAATTAAAGGTCTATAACATTGAAGCATAAAAATGTGCAAATGTCAGATAACCACATATGGTATGAAAAGTATAACCAAGCATTAAAACATTAAGCAAAAATAATAGCTTGGTTCCAAAAGGGTGAAAAATTCAAAAGTTTATTAAAGTGAAAAAAATAAACAAACAAGATTTATATAGATGTTTTTCTGAGTTCTACTTTTGATTATATCTTGAACTACCCTGGCTGCCTACTGACAAAAAACGAAAAATAATATTTGTGGGGCAAAGTAGAAATAATTATTATTTCCAAAACATATTTACCCCAATATGTAGCACTGAGCGATGCTGCTTAGACATAACAAATCATCCTCATTCTTAACCATGCTTGCATTTTACATGGAACTATCTATGCCAAATGGTCATTTTTCTCACATTTATTATGTTAACAGGATAAATGCCAACATTTGTCAACATCTTGTAAATGATGAGTCTTAATGAGGCAAGCTACTGTTTCACTCCTCTGAGGAATTTCATAGCAGAATAAGCAAAATATCAGGTTAACGCAAGTGGGAGGGAATCCCAGAGAGCAAACCTTTTCTATGAACGTATATTCCTTGAGGTTTTGCTTAGAGTGGGTTCTAGGATCCAGGCCAATTTGGCCGAAACCTTTCTACAACATTTTAATTATATTTTTAACAAATCCTGCAAAATGAGGTTCACATGTTGATTCAGCCAAGAAAAAAAAAAAAAAAAAAAAAAGCAAAGCAGTATCTACAAGCTGAACAGAATGCAAGAGAGAGGGAGTGATTTAGAGGTGTTGCCAAAAGCCAATGAATACAAGTGTTTTATAATACCAGGGCATGTTCCACTCATATTGGGGTAGGTACAAAGAGTGGTGGATGAGATACTCTTGCTCTAGAACAAAGGAATCAATAAGTTTTTATTTACCACATATGTGCTAGACCCAGAAGTAAAAAATGTAACATTTAGAAAAACATTGTTTACAACATGAGGATTGAAGGCAAGGCAAATGCAAAATAAGATAATACCTAGGCTTGCCAATGTGTTCTGTGACAAGCTTGGAAGTCAATGAAGGAATATGGTTAATACCACGGATTTCAGGAGCGGAAGTTTTCAGTGTGTGTTTAAATCCTAATTCTGGTAGTTACAAATTAAACACACTGGGACATGTGATTTTATTTATTTTGGTCTCAGTCTCTTTATCTGTCAAATGGAGGTAACAATACCTGCTGCATAAGATTGCTGCAATAATTTAATATGATGTATATAAAATGAAGATTAATAAAAACAATTATTGCCATTATATCGGCTAATGAGATTAAAAATTGCTGATCTCTAGTATAAAAAGCAAATAGTGGGTAAGAGCGTTCCAACAGTTCTTCTTTTGTTATTTTACTTTAAGTTCCAGTATACATGTGCAGAGCATGTAGGATTGTTACATAGGTATACATATGTGAAAGTGGTTTGCTGAAACTGTCAACCAGTCATCTAGGTTTTAAGCCCCACATGCATTAACTATTTATCCTGATGCTCTTTCTCCCCTCTCCCTCCACCCCCTGACAGGCCCCACTGTGTGTTATTCCCCTCTCTGTGTCCATGTGTTCTCATTATTCAACTCACTTATGTGTTTGTTTTTTTGTTCCTGTATCAGTTCGCTGAGGATGATAACTTCCAGCTTCATCCATTTCCCTGCAAAGGACACGATCTCATTCCTTTTTATGGCTGCATAGTATTCCATGGTGTATATGTACCACATTTTATTTATCCAGTCTATCATTGATGGGCATTTGGGTTGGTTCCGTGTCTTTGCTATTGTAAATACTGCTGCAATAAATATACGTGTGCATGTGTCTTTATAACAGAATGATTTATAGTCCTTTGGGTACATACCCAGTAATGAGATTGTCAGGTCAAATGGTATTTCTGGTTCTAGATCCTTGAGTGTTGCCACACTTTTTTCCACAATGGTCTAATTAGTTTACATCCCTAGCAACAATGCAAAAGTGTTCCTGTTTCACCACAGCCTCACTATCATCTATTGTTTCTTGACTATTAATAATGCCCATTCTGACTGGGGTGAGATGGTCTCAAATTTTGATTTTGATTTGCATTTATCTAATGATCAGTGATGTTAAGCTTTGTTTCATATGTTTGTTGGCTGAATAAATGTTTTCTTTGAGAAGTGTCTGTTCATGTCTTTTGCCCACTTTTTGATGGTGTTTTTTTTTTTTGTAGTTGTTGCAAATTTGTTTAAGGTTCTTGTAGATTCTGGATATTAGACCTTTGTCAGCTGGGTAGATTGCAAAAATGTTGTTCCATTCTGCAGGTTGCATGTTCACTCTGATGATAGTTTCTTCTGCTGTGCAGAAACTCATTAGTTTAATTAGATACCATTTGTCAATTTTGACCTTTGTTGCCATTGCTTTTCAGATTTTTGTCATGAAATCTTTGCCCATGCCTGTGTCCTAAAAAGCATTGCTTAGGTTTTCTTCCAGAGTTTTTATGGTTTTCGGTTTTACATTTAAGTCTTTAATCCATCTTAAGTTAGTTTCTGTATAAGGTGTGAGGAGGGGTTCCAATTTCTGTTTTCTGCATATGGCTAGCCAGTTTTTCTAGCACCATTTATTAAAGAGGGACTATTTTTCCGATTGCTTGTTTTTGTCAGGTTTGTCAAAGATCAGATGGCTGTAGATGTGTGGTGTTATTTCTGAGGTCTCTGTTCTGTTCTGTTGGTCTATATGTCTGATTTGGTACCAGTACCATGATGTTTTGGTTATGTAGCCTTGTAGTATAGTTTGAAGTCAGGTAGCATGATGCCTTCAGCTTTGTTATTTTTGCTTAGGATTGTCTTGGCCATACAGGATTTTTGTTGTTGTTGTTCCATGGGAAATTTAAAGTAGTTTTTTCTAATTCTGTGAATAATGTCAGTGGTAGTTTGACAGGAGTAACGATGAATCTATAAATTACTTTGGGCAGTATGGCCATTTTCATGATATTGATTCTTCCTATCCATGAGGATGGAATGTTTTTTTCCATCTGTTTGTGTCCTCTCCAATTTCCTTGAACAGTGATTTGTGGTTCTCTTAGAAGAGTTTCTTCACAATCCTTGTTAGCTGTATTCCTATTTTATTGTCTTTGTAGCAATTGTGAATGGGAGTTGATTCATGATTTGGCTCTCTGCTTGTCTATTGCTGGTGTATAGGAATGCTTGTGATTTTTGCACATTGGTTTTCCATTCTGAGACTATGCTGAAGTTGCTTATAAGCTTAAGCAGTTTTTGGTCTAAGACAATGTGGTTTTCTAAATATAGCATTATGTCTTCTGTAAACACATAATTTGACTTTCTCTCTTCCTATTTGAATATGTTTTATTTTTTTTTTCTCTTGCCTGATTGTCCTGGCCAGAACTTCCAATACTATGTTGAATAGGAGTGATAAGAGAGGAAATCAAGCAGCACATCCAAAAGCTTATCCATTACAATCAGGTCAGCTTCATCTCTGGGATACAAGGCTGGTTCAACATACATACATCAATAAATGTAATCCATCACATAAACAGAACCAATGACAAAAAACCCATTATTATCTTCATAGATGCAGAAAAGGCCTTTGGTAAAATTCAGCATGACTTTATGATAGAAACTCTGAATAAACTAGGTATTGATGGAACATACCTCAAAATAATAAGACCTATTTATGACAAATCCATAGCCAATATCATACCAAATGGGCAAAAGGTGGAAGCATTCCCATTGAAAACTAGCACAAGATAAGGATGCCTACAGTTCTTTAAGAGAATATGCTTCTTAGCTGGGCATGGTGGCTCACGCCTGTAATTCTAGCACTTTGGGGGGCCAATGCAGGCGGATAACCTGAGATCGGGGATTCGAGACCAGCTGGACCAACCCTGTCTCTACTAAAAATACAAAAACTGGCTGGGCTTGTGGCACATGCCTGCAATCCCAGCTACGCAGGAGGCCAAGGCAGGAAAAGCACTTAAACCTGGGAGGTGGAGGCTGCAGTGATCTGAGATTGCGCATTGCACTCCAGCCTGAGCAACAAGAGTAAAACTCCATATCTCTCTCTCTCTCTCTCTCTCTCTCTCTCTCTCTCTCTCACACACACACACACACACACACACACAAAGAACATGCTTCTTATTGCATGTAGTTGTTAATGTTGTTGCTGTGTGTGTGTCTGAGGGAAGATGTTCTCATGTGAAACCCAGAATCCTTTAGAAAGTAATGAGCAACTATTTCAATACCTTTATTGAGCACTCCCTACTAATCGGTTGGAGCAGAAGTAATCACTTTTTTGCCATTACTTTCAATGGCAAAAAAACACGATTACTTTTGCACCAGCGTAATAGAAGTATTTCCTAGTCAACATTCTTAATATGCTTGTAAAGAACGATTTGGCAGTAAGACTGGCAACGATGATGAAACCTTTACTATAACTCCAATTATCTGAAAGTTGGGCTGACTGTCGCAGCTCCAAGCATTTTGTCTGTATTCCAGGCAGGAAGCAGCAGCGTGGCAGCCATATCAGAAAACAAAACTTACATGGAAATCATAAGCATGTGCCTTATATATCACATAGCCACCCCTAATTTTTGCTTATTATTTTTTTTGGGGGTTTAAGTTGGGTATTTTGTAACCAGAAATAAACTCAGGGGCTCTGTTAATAAGGAAATAAGAACATTGACTATCTTGAAGATCTTTAGTCCAGCTATATGTATGGGATGGATGGAGGAAGGAAGGCTGTTGGTGGAAGGGAGGGCAGAGGAGATGTGTGTGTGTGTGTTCCAGAAGCAAGAGGGAAAATGACATTTTCAAGTTTCACTGTGACTAGGAATACAAAAAAAAAAAAAAAAAAAAAGGATGCTAGAAATTAATAATGTTAAAGTGGCTGGGGTCAGTGGCTCATGCCTGTAATCCCAGCACTTTGGGAGGTTGAGGAAGGAGGATCACCAGAGGTCAGGAATTCAAGACCAGCCTGACCATTATGGTAAAACCCCGTCTCTACTAAAAATGCAGAAATTAGCTGGTCATGGTGGCAGGCACCTGCAGTCCCAGCTGCCAGGAGGCTGAGACCAGAGAATTAAATGAACCCAGGAGGTGGAGGTTGCAGTGTGCCAAAATCATGCCACTGCACTCCAGCCTGGGTGACAGAGTGAGACTCTGTCTCAAAAAAAAAAAAAAAAATGTTACAGCAATTTTAATTTTTATACTAAGAGTTATGGGGAGTCATAGGAATGCTACAAGTAGAGTCGTGCTTTAGAAATAACACTCGGCATGCAATGTCATAAAATGGCTGGAGGTGCACATGGAGTGTGCAGCAGCCATTCACCAGGGTGAGTTGAGGAACAAGTTAAGGAAGAATATTATTTGTTAAGCTTTGGACATATAAAATATGAAAGGGTTTTTAGCTGATCCAAGTGGAGAAAACTAATTTGGATAAACAGGTCTAAAGACCAAGAGAAAGATTTGGACTGGAGACAGGGATCTGTCAACATTCAGCATAGAGACTCTAAAAGTCATGAGCCTAGTTGTTACTGGGCAGGAAGAGATTAAACAAAGTCCATAAGGACAGTCATAACAAAGCTTATAACAAGAGGGATCAAAGATCCAAGAAACACTAAGTTATCTCAAAGGAAAGAGGAAATGAGGCCGGGCGTGGTGGCTCACGCCTGTAATTCTAGCACTTTGGGAGGCCGAGGTGGGTGGATCACCTGAGGTCAGGAGTTCAAGACCAGCCTGGCCATCATGGTGAAACCCCATCTTAAAAAAATAAAAATTAAAAATAAAATTAAAAAAAAAAAAGAGGAAACGAAGTCTCTTAGGAAGCTAAGAAGATCAGGTAAAGGAGGAAATGAAAATGCCAAAAAATCAGGGTATCATGGCAGATGAAAGAAGTGGCCATGTGTGACAAGTATTATTAAAGCTTGAGTTCTAATCTTATCGAACATTCTTTAGTGCTTATTATGCCAAGTTTTGTTCCAACAGGATTCAGCAGACTTTTCCATAAAGAGCCAGCAAATATTTTGGGTTTGGTGGGCAGTGTGATCTGTGTCACAGCTGCCCACCTCTGCCCTTACAGTGCAGACAAAGCCACTGGAAATCCACACAGGAGTGAGTTCTGCTGTGTCTCAATAAAACTTATTTGCAAAAACAGTCAACAGGCTGGCCAAAGTTCACTGACTCATTAGCTGTACTTTATACTTATTCCCTCAGTCATCTTCCAAACAGACGTAGGAGGTAATTTTATTCCCATTTTGTGGACCAGAACACTAAAGTACAGAGAGTTTGTTACCCTTCCAAGGTGACAGAGCTGGCAAGTGTTGGAGGCAGAATTCAGATCCAAGTAGCTGTCTCCACAGCTGTTGTTCTTACTTCATGGCATTTTCCTGTAGCCAGGAAGGTCTTTAGAGGTGTGGGTAAGAGCAGCTTCAAGGCAGTGATAAGGCAGGAGGCAGAAGGTAATGAGCTGAGGTGCAGGTGGAAAGAGGAGAATCAAGCACACGCAACTCCACCTAAATGTTCAGCTGTGAAGTCAGAGCTAGATCAAGGGGAAAGAAGTATCAAAACAAGAACTTTTAAGTCAGAAAAGACATTGCATGTGTTAAAATGATATTAGGAAGAAGAGAGAAAGGACAATATAAAGAGATTTTTGGGAAGACAGCGGGAAAGGAATTCAGAGAGCAAGTACTTAGAAAGCAGTAGATACACCTCCCTGAGAACAGGAGGGAGAGAGGAATAATTTGTGTGAGTAAAAATAATTATTAAGGAAATGGGAATAGAAATTTTTAAAATAAAATCTTCCACTTTTCTTGATCAATAAGATTGTCTTCTCAAGGAGAGAAGTTTGAAAATCATGGAGAAGATCTGAATTGCTTGCTTTACAGAAAAATAGTTATAATTAAAACGAAGTGATTTGTTGAGCTATTGAGTGTATAAGGTGCCAGGTACCCAAAAATGTCTTTTATAGGCGTTACTTTATCCCAAACCTAGACCATCTCTGAGAGGTAGATATTCTTACATCAAGCTTGGGAACAGACACAAGCTTAATTAGACCCCTCCAAAAATCTTGTTAATTAGTGAGAGAGAGATCTAAGACCTACAATTTTATTATTATTTTTAAATTTCAGAGCTAGTAGGTTTACCCACTATTCTATAGCGCCCTCTAGAATAGAATATAGGGAAAGCCTTGGCCAGGAAATGACAGGTTGATCATGAAGTTAGAACAGCATTTTGTGCCTAGTTGTGTAGTTACACTAAGGCAGTACCTGATTAATTACACAAAGAATGATGAAGAAATCAACTGTTCTACAAGATCTAAGATGTGCAAGCTTATTTCTTGTATCCAGTCAGTTACAAAATTCTATTTGTATTTCTTCAGAACAGTTGTAATATATAAAATGGGGAAAGTTCACTGAGATACTTCTGCTATGTTCTCTAGGGAGTAGACTCCAGACCACAGAGCTCAAACAGTTCACACATGGGGCATGAAACCTACCTACAGGATAAATACACACATATAGGGTGGGAAATACAAAAATCAACACCTGAGGTCATCAAACATAATGAATGAGAAATATATTCAGGAGCATGGAGCTGCAGTCAGGAAAACAAGAGCACACCACACAGTCATTTAATTGGTCATTCACACAAATACTCACCAAGTAGCCCTGGTGCATGAGGCATTGGGGTGAGCCAGAAAGAGGGTATAGTGATGGCGAATCAGAGGAATATCCTCTCTAGGAACCTACACTATTGGAGAGCAGAAAGCCCTGTACCATGTCACTAAAGCATAAGAGGAGGGGACTGATTAAGATGTCCTCTAGAAAACATCGAATGGCCATAGTAGCCATCTACATGTTCCACCCATTCACTTTATACACATACTTGCACACACACCACCCAAATGGTTAGATTATGTCCCATGAAAATGAAAAGAACTCTATCTTCTTTCATGTGCATTGTATACCCCCAGTCCAAAAACAGTTTTGTTTCTCGAAATTAGTTCCTCATTTTTGATTCCTTGCGGAATTACACACTTTGATCATTGTACATGACTCTGAATGGATTTAGCTATTTCCAAAAACTGCTTCTGTCTTTGAAGGATGTTGACTTTCTGTGTGAGAATAATCACAAGAATGTGCTTTAGGTTTCCACAGTATCTGGCTTCATATTTTGAAAGCATCTGATATCTTACAAAGAAAAATTTTTCGGAAAAGATAAAATGTATTCAATGTTGAAGTTTTTGTATGCTTACTTCCTAACTGGTCATATTATGTGGATAGTGCAGGCCAAAGCTTTGGAAGGGCTGAATTTTCACATATCCTTCTCAACAGACTTGCACACCATACACATCACCACAGCAGGAAAGGATGGTTCCTGGTAGAAGATACCTGCAGCTGGGTGCAGTGGCTCATGCCTGTAATCCCAGCACTTTGGAGGCCGAGGCGGGAGGATCACAAGGTCAGGAGTTCGAGACCAGCCTGGCCAAAATGGGGAAATCCCATCTCTAATAAAGATACAAGAAATTAGTCGGGTGTGGTGGTGCACGCCTGTAATCCCAGCTACTCAGGAGGCTGAGGAAGGAGAAACATTTGAACCAGGGAGACGGAGGTTGCAGTGAGCCAAGATCGCGCCATTGCACTCTAGCCTGGGCAACAGGGAGAGACTCTGTGTCAAAAAAAAAAAAAAAAAAAGAAGAAGAAGAAGGAAGGAGGGAGGAGGCATGGAGAAAGGTGTGGTTTGTGGAGATAAGCTGGTAGCAAAAGTTTGTCCAGTGACAGAACAGGAAGGGAAGCAGCCTACCTGGAGAATCATCTTATTAAGGTCAGGACCCATTGACTCCAACCTTCCTTTTGAGTTTGCTGCTTTATAGAAGCTTTGGGCTCCAGAGTTGAAGCAGTCTTCCCAGACCATCAGTTAGTACATGTACTTCCTCCTGGAACACTTCCAAGTCACTCCAAGGACACACAGGCTCCAGGTAGAGAATCAGGCAGTATTTTAATCACAGCACATACTGAGTACAGGTGAAGTTTTTGAGCTATTTTCTTCATCTATTTTCTGCGGAGGAGAGTAACAGCAGAGGTTTAAACTCCAGAATTAAACAGAAGCAACCTCACATCCAATTGTGGAATGAAGTTGGGAAACTGGAAAATGCAAAAGTAGAAAGAGTAAAATACACAGCATGTAATAAGGAAAGCAAGCATATATATAAAATATATATACATTTTCTCTCCTGTTTCTTAGTGTTTGGATTTTAAATCCCACCCTTAAGACGAAGTCAAAATGAAAAGGTTGCACAGACAATAGAAAAGTTCTCTGGCCAGAAGGCAACTGCTCATCCCTGGGGTTCATAGAAATGAAGAGAAAGAAGAAAAGGTAGAAAAATGACTCAAATATTATTTTATTCCTACTGTTTCCAAGGCATTGAAAAGTTTCATTAAATATCTTGGGACGTGGTTGGAGAATATAATAAAGTTTCTCCAGAAATTATTTTCTTGAACTTTACATTCTCAGCTTGTAATCTAATAAGAACACATAACACAGATAATAATAAAACCCTGATTATTACTATGGGAAAGAAAATGAATTTGGAGCTTAGCTTGTTTTTCTATCTTTCAGGAAATATTAGTTCTATTTATGTGTGCTGTTATACATTCTACAGATGAGAAAGAGTAGGTGGAAACTTAAGGATGAAAGCATCAACCATGTAGGAAAGGAAGAACACACACTGGTTAAAAGGTGTAGAAAAGATTTCATGGAAAAGAAAGAGATATAGAGAAATCAGGTGATATCTCTTTTCTCCCCATGACTCTCAAACATGGCTAACGTAATTAGAATTTAGTATAGCCACTTTGAAGGGCATTTTGGGAAAATCAAATATAACTGGAAAGTTGCACAACCAGAAATTCCACAATTCTGGGAGGAACATCTTAAGAAATTGAAAATAATGTCATTAACCAATAGCCTCTCAGGTGTATATGTCTTTCTATTTGAAGTTCATGGAAAATTGTGGAGGAGAAACACATCGTGCCCATAGGAATCCCATTATTCATAACCAATGAAGTATGGCCTTATGATCTTGATTTTAAAGTTATATCTAAATTCTTTTCCTGGCTTGAGCATTGAATTAATAGCTGTTTGTTTTTACCAGAATTATCTTATTTTTCTGTCTTAGTTTTCTCATCTATAAAACATCAACAATAGTAATATCCCCCTAGATGACTTGTGAAAGTGATTAATTAAGAGAATATCTGTAAAGCACTTAGCAAAGGGCCTAGAACAGTGTGAGTATTCACTAACTATAGTTATATAGTTACAGCAATTTTGACTGTTATGGTACAGGGTTCCTCAGACAAGCTGCTTAAACACTTTGCCCAGACATTTTTTTCAATGGCATAAACTATTGTCCTTAGAGGGCAAAACCATTCCCTAACATGTAGGTTGCCCTGGAGAGCAAGGTATGGCTGCTGAGGGAAGCAGCAGCACCAGCAGAAAGCATTCTCAGCAACAGAGAGAGACCACACTCTTAGCTGAAGACTGGAAAATTTCTGCCAGGTCTATAAAACTGGAAATTGCTCTTGTGTTTGGACTTTAGCACACTGGATATTCACAGGAAGGTACAGTTCCTGCTCCACCACTGTACACAACTCCAGAAAGAAGTCTCTAGTAGGAAAGTGGGTAAAGAATAACGAGATTATTATTGACCATAATGATTGACCTCACCACAGACAGGCACTGTTTGCAGTGCTTGGCTATAGAGTCCCTCACTGAATCCTCATTATAGTCATAGGAGGAAGACACTATGATTATCTCCATTTTAGAGATAGGGCAAGGAGCCTAAAGAAAAATAATTTGCTGTTGGTGACAAAGTTAGTAAATGGCAGTACCAGCTTCTGCCATTTGGCTCCATGGGAATCTGCAGAAAAATGGACTGGCTCCAGGTTCCCATGCTTTTACCCCCAAGCTATGGACCTAAAATGCAAGAACTCTGAGGGGAGCCTTGAGTCGTGAATCCGTGAGGGAAATCACTAATCTTATCTGCCAGAGATATGGCGTAGGAAAGAATGGTTAGACTTGGAATCTAAATGATGGAAACTAGTTATATTGAGCCTAACAAGTCTTTTGAGATTACTCTTTGATTATTACATATTCAGCTTCTTAGTGCAAGCACGCAAATAAATGTTACATCATTTAAGCTTGAGTCTTAACAACAACAAGAAACTTATTCTGATAATATTCTCTGAAAGAATATAGTCTTTGTCCATATCTTTATAATATTAAAGATAATCATTTTAGAAAGCATGGTGTATATAAGCTATACATGTTGTTTTTTTTTTAAATAATCACTTTAAGTAGGCTCTTGCAAACCACTTAGCCAAGGAAAGGTATTAACGCTCTGATGTTGTTGATAATGTGCTTGTACATTCTTTGCTGATTTCTTGTGGTGCTCTTTGCCCCCCAGCCACTGCTATGAGCGTGCAATTTTCATTGACTTCATAGAGAGAATTGCAAGCAAGTCGGCTTCATGGAAGTAGAGAGAGAAAAAACTAGAAACAGATCCTTGGCTGACAAAAGAAGAAAAATCATGCCGAAAATGGGATAAATAATAACAGTCCTATCTGGATGAGCCTGCCACGAAATAGAAGCCAAGCAATCTTAAGATGGGTCAAGGCTGCTCCATCACAGAGACGGGCATGTAATATTATCTGATGAAGGAAATGGATTTATTTCTTTTCATCCATGCCTGCTAAGTTTTGTAGGATTAAAGGGTCTGGAAGCATAGTGCAGTTACTGAGATGGAAGCTGAATAGCACCAGGAAGAGGAGCCTCCACAATTCCAGAAATTAGGATGTGGATAATTTGGCCAAAGGCAACCGGCTTCCCAGTTGTGTATGCTTACAAGGGAAATAATGGGTTTCCATCAGTCAATACCTGTAACTCTAACAATGTATGTTAAAAGGTCCTTTAAAAAAAAAAAAAAGGAAACAAGATTATTTGTGAAGATGAAACACTTACAAAAAGACTTCTAATAATGTGACATGAAACAAAGAATCAAATAAATGTATGTGCAGGTTCCTAAACCATTTTTCTGATTGATTTAGCTTGTTTTCTTTGTTTGTTTGTTTCATGTCTGTGTGAAGAAGGACCTGTTGCTTTGTCATCCAGTAGTGAGGAGGAAGGAGCTCTGGTAGCTGTACCTCAGATTGGGGTAGGCGTGGGGAACTATTTAAAGCCAGTAAGAAACTGAGCCTGTATGAGGTCAAATACTATTTCCATCAAATACAGAGTGAGGAGAGTTAGTGGTCCATATCCTTTCCTCCCAAGGAATTAGTGATTTTTTAAATTGATTTACCAGATGTTAGCCCTTCTTTACATTTGCCACGATTATAGCCTGATTTTTAGTTTGTGACCTACATTTGTTTATGAAAGTGTTTGGTATTTAGAAATGGTTAATTTTAACCAAATAGAATAACAATTCTCTTTATGTTTTCTGCTACTACTTTTCTGCTTTGAAACTCCTTGCTCATTCTAAAATTACTTAAATAATCATAAATTTTCTTTGCCAGTATCAGTGCTTGTAAAATTGGTTGTGGTACTTTTGTTTTTTGCTCTTTAATTTACTTGAAAGTCTATCTTCAATTATGCTTATTTAAACATAAGATATTTAGATCCACTTAAAATATATATATATTTGTTGAATTCAGTTATGAAGGGTGTTGATCCACGTTTAACCATCTTCAATCTGGGCAGTGTGCTGCTTTTATTTTTTTGTTAAACACAATCTGCATGTTTAAGTATTTTTCCTGAGAGAGTCTTTAACCTTTTCAGACATTCTCTTAGAAAACCAATCTATTTTAAACCCCAGAGAAATATCACAGCACATTTAAAGATGATGTTTATAATGTGATATGTTATCACCAATATTTTTCACCAGGTAGCTGTAGTTTAAAAAAAAGTGGAGCTGCTAAATGTTGATTATATTAGTGCTTTTTCTGTTTGAGCTGCTATCTATTTTCATAACAATATAAATTCTTAACTCTTGTCTGCCAAGTCACTTAATGCAGTGTTTGTATAAGCACTAACCAATAAAACTATAGATCTTGAAATTCACACAGTCTGGTATGTAGATTACAAACTTCCCCTACTCCCATATCTAATATTACACACAAAGTGAGCACAGCCTTTTCTTAGACAAGAACTGAATAAGTACAAAAAGAAAAGATGATAGAAGGTTTAAGCAACTCTGCATTATCTGTGTTTTAAAGTAAGTTCTCAAAGCCTGTTCCTCACACTTAGCTATCCTTTTCTGCATAGAAGAGGAAATTGATGTTTCATTAAGCATAAAAGTTTGAATTATAGAAAATCGTCATGATTGTCTCATAGGCCTATAGAAAAATTTTCATTCTGAGAGCACGGTTCACTCCACTTTCACATGAAGTCTTTAATAAATATTGGGTGTAACTCTTCTATCAATGAAAGAAAAGTAGACCCATATTGCCTATAATTATACCTTAGAATATTATATTATATTCATGACAATGACTTAAACCATATGAATAAAAATCAGTGAAATGACCTGGTGCTATCATTCATCTAATCCACAGAGAAGAATGAAAAGTTTATACACAGAAATCTCATATATAGCATTCATGGGTTATTGTAACTGTTTTTGCTTAAATAAATTATACATTAAGTTATACCTAGTTTTCTCTCACCAATGTTGGGGCTCAGAAGACAACACCCAAAGGCCTCAGAAGCAGAGTTTCTGTATGACCTTTTGCCCTCCTGTCTCTTAGTGGCACTCTCCCCAGAGTCCAGCCACAGAGACTAGAGCCCCAATTTTTCTCAAGGCTGGGTCATAGAAACCAGAACCCCTTTTCCCCAAAGCCAGCCATAAAACCTAAAATTATTATTCTAATTTTCTCTCCACATTTCTATGTAAAAACTGGCTATAAATTATCCAAACTACCTTGTTTGACTGTAGGTCATAAGACCCCCGCTCCAGAGGGAGTCCTGCCACATGCCTAGGAGGAAGGGATGCTGCTCAGAGACACCAAGAAGAATCTAGACAGACAGGCCTTGAGGAGTTTTCCCACTCAGTCCATTAGCGTTAACTCCTTCCCTTTTTGCCCAATCAGATTTCTACATGACTACTGATATGGTTTGACTCTGTATCTCCACCCAAATCTCATTTCGAATTGTAATTTCTACATGTTGAGGAAGAGACCTGCAATCCTGATGTGTCAGGCAGTTCTTCCCAGCAGTGTGAAAACAGACTATTACAACTGTCCATATTTTGTTGAAACAAAGCACAAAAATGGACAGTCTCTACTTGCCTTTGGGTATGCGTTCTGAAGGATCCTGTGTATATATATTAAAGACATTTGTATCTCTTATCTTCAATTAATCTGCCTTTAGTGAGTTGATTTTTCAGGGAAACTTCATAGGCTTGGCCCTTACGCTAGTGTAGATTAATCTATTCTCAATGTGTTAGCTGCCATAATCTGCTATTGTTGTTTTAAGCAAAGGATACTTTGGTGAGTATTACTATAACACTAGGGGTAATTTTTATGTATCAGTCTCTGGACTAGAAGTCTTTCCTACCTCTTGTTTATGGGAAAATAGATCTGCGGTCTTTTTTATACAATATTTCCATACAAGCTTATTGCTCTTGAATATGAAAACTCACTGTATTTGTTTATTTAAAACATGTGACTAATATGTGGATGAGTTAGTAAATCTGTGGTATCAGTTACCTACGCTTCAGTTCTGTAATGGTGCCAATCTTGGAATTAAGTTATTTTTAAAGGCTCTTTGAAGACAGTCACTTTGTGAAAAAGATTAGATTATGTGACAGAGGCTATGGCGGATGATGTGACCATAGCCTGGATCATTGGCAAGAAGTACCAAGATAGAATTGGCCTCATGTAAAACAGCTGTTAAAGGCACTCAGTTGTCTTCCTCATCATTCATGCTCAAAGGCACACTTGCTGAAAAAATTATCACTAACTGTTAGGAGAAAGAAACAGAATTTACTTCACATCTCTCTCCTAGACTTTGTCCCCCGCAAAAGAGACTCAATGGTAACCAGAAGAATTTCGTGCATATGGGAAAATGTATTTGAATGCATTGGAATATTTAGGTAAAAAGAATGGTCTTCCCATGTGAATGGGCTGTGGTTATGATTTGGAGGGCCCCCAGATGAAGATGCAGATATGGATTTTAAAAGGACTCTACAGATATGTTGGCTGGAATGCAGAGGTCTGGGAGAGCCCCAGGTCACTTCAATCTGCAACACTGTTCAGTTAAGTGCTGCTTCTTGTTCTTCAAGAATTTTTTTTAAAAAGAGACTGCATTTTTTAGAATTTTAACAATTACTGTGTACTCAGTCCCCCATGATACAGGACTTTCAGAAAAGATGCATGGAAAAGTACTGATCATCTGGGAGGCCTCTGTAATTTCTTCTAGGAAGGTATTGGAAGGGGTCATTTAATTGAGTTCATATATGCACGTGTGTGTGTGTGTTATTGGACTATAGTGCAGAATATGAGCTGAATTAAATGTATATTTATATATTAATATATACATATATATAAACATAACACAGTATATATGTGGTGTGTGTGTATATATGTATATATTTTGAGCCCGTTATACTAAACTCGCTAAAGAGAACAGTTTTCCTATTTATTTTCTTTGAATAGATGAGATCTGAAAGATACATACGTCAACATCGTGCAAAGTTGGAGTTACCCTTCACCTGTTAGTGCCATTGAGTACAGAAAATGAAATTATTTTCAATAAGCTGCAGTAGAGACAAACCCTGCCAAATGTCCCAGAAAAACAAAGCAGTATGAAAGGATGGGTTGTCATCAAGTAGGGATAAGTGTCTTGCTTTATTCATTTGGAAAGTCCCAAGGAGTTTTCTGGATCAATGAAAACAAATAAAGATCGGTTTACCAACTTGCTCTTTAAGATCCAAGATGATTTTGAGGGCTTGTGTTGAAGTGAACTTTAATGTGTTCTGAAATAAAAAGCGCATAAAACATTTGTTTCCAATCAGCTTTCAAAAGTCATTACTCATCTGAGTAGACGTAAGTAAGGGTAGGGCCTTTTGTGATGCTGGCTGCAGGAGTGAGAATTTGTACGGGTTGAGGGGGAACCTATACTAGACCACTCATGAGAAATGCAAAATTGAAGGGATGACAAGAAGCTTGTTACAGATTGTTAACACAACAGAAATGGAAAATCAAAAGCCACACCTAAGAAGGAAACCATCTCCCAAGGGATGGGGCCAGGAGAGTGGTGGGACTGAGTCTGAAGCTGTAGGTTAACACAGCTTTCAGGCTGGCTTTCAGGCCCATAGGCTTTAGTTAATAAGTGCTGGCTCTGTGACTTAACCGCTTCATAGCTATGTCACCGTAGGAAAGTAATTTAGCCTCTCCAGGACTTAGTTTACCAATCTGTGAAATCAAAATGGTACTTATTTCATAAATTTCTTTCAAGGACTAATTGCTGTAATACGTATGAAGCACTTGGCATAATTCCGGCAACACAGCAAATGACTCCAAATGAAGCTAGTTATTAAATATTTTCTAATTAGAAGAGGAGGCTAACATCTGATATGTCACCGTTATCAGCCTTGATTTCCTAACTCTAAAACTTTCCTCATGTTGTTTCCCATATCTTGAGAACTTAATGAGATATTATATGCAAAATACAGTCAGTGCAGTAACTGGAACATAGAAGGGATTTGACAATCAGTAACTGATGTTATTATCCTTCCTCATCTAAGTAAGGAACTGAGATCCAGTTCTTGTGTGGATGCCTCGGCAAAAATAAAATAAAACATTCTGTTTAAAAACCAAGCTGCTGAAAAGATCCTCATCTAAAAAAATCAAAATGATGTTCAACTGAGACCTAAAGTGTGAGTAGAAATTAGCCAGGAGAAGACAGGAAGAAGTGCTAATGTCCAATGTCAAGGTGCACAAGTAAACTGCACTAGAACTTAAGAGAGTTGTACAATATAGCACAAATGAAGAAGTGATGAAGTATGAGCTACAGGCAAAATTATGGGAGTCTAGCACCCCGAATGCAATCCATGAGTCTATGTCTGCCCTATGTTCAAAAGGGGTCTAGGACCTAAACAATTCACCCACATCTAAGATATCCCTGGTCCAACCCAACCTCACCTCAATCTTGAATTTTTTTTCATACCTTCTATCCCAGAATTCCTACTTCCACCACTGCCCCCTGCAGAAGCCAGAACGATTGTTCTAATACCCATGTCAGGTCATTTCACTCCTTTCAGTGGAGCAGCGACTAAGTTTCCATTGGATGAAGAATAAAATGACAGTGTCCTTTCTCTTTTTTTCACTTAAGCTTTTTATTTTGAAATCATTGTCGATCCACAAGAATTGCAAGAAATAATATAGAGAGATCCCTGCGTGCTTTACCCAGTTTCTTCCCCTGGAAACACTGTAAAACTACGGCACAGTAACAATCAGGATATTGGTATTGACACAGTGCCTTCCCAAAGCCACAAGAATCCCGTGTTGCTCTTCTATAGCCACATCCTGCTGTCTTCTCCAACTCCCCCTTCTCTAACCCTGTCAATCACAAACCTCTCTTCTATTTTTATAGTTTTGTTATTTCAAGAATGACATATAAATGGAATCGTGCAGTATGTAACCATGTGGGACTTTTTTCCTCACTTAGTATAATTCCCTGGAGATGCATCCAAAATGTTTTGTGTATCAGTAGTTCATTCATAGTTTTATTGGTATTGATGTACCACAGTTTATTTATAGTTCACCCACTGAAGGACATCTGGGTTGTTTCCAGTTTGGGCCTATTATAAATAAAGCTGCTATGAATATCTATGTACAGATTTTCTGTGAATATAAGCTTTTATGTCTCTAGAATACACAAGAGTGCAATTTCTGGGTGGTATGGTAGTTACATGTTTGCTTTTAGAAGAAATTTTCCAAATTGTATTCCAGAGTGGCTGGGCCATTTTACATTGCTAGTAGCAGGATGGGTGTGACCCAATTTCTCTTCATCCTCACAAGCGTGTGTGTTGTTGTCACTACTTAATTTTTAATTTTAGCCAGTTTGAAATGTGTGTAGTGCTATCTCATTGTAGTTTTAATTTGCATTTCCCTAATACATGTTGTCATGTGTTTCTTTGTCATCTATATTTCCTCTTCTGTAAAATGTATTTCTATATATTTTGTCTATTATTTATTTTGATTGTTCATTTTTAAAGTGAATTTTGAATTTTAATTGAATTTTGAAAGTACTTTACATATTCCAGATACCAGTTTTTAAAAAATTTAACATATGCAGGTTTGTTATGCAGTTAAACTAGTGTCATGGTGTTTGTTATACAGATTATTTCATCACCCAGATATTAAGCCCAGTACCTATCAGTTATTTTTTCTGATCCTCTCCTTCCTCCGATATGTTCCAATGTCTGTTGTTCCCTCCATGTAGCCATGTGTCGTCATCACTTAACTCCCACTTATTGGTGAGAACATACAGTATTTGACTTTCTGTCCCTGTGTTAGTTTTCTAAGGATAATGGCCTCTAGCTCCATCCATATTCTTTCAATTGACATGATTTAATTCTATTTTATGGCTACATACTAATTCATGATGTGTATGTACCACATTTTCTTTAACCAGTCTACCACTGATGATCATTTAGGTTGATTTCACGTCTTTGCTATTCTGAATAGTGCTGCAATGGACATGTTAGTGCATGTATCTTTTTGTTAGAACGACTTATATTTTGGGGGATATATACCATGTAATGAGATTGCTGGGTTGAATGGTATTTTTATTTTTAGGTCTTTGAGGAATTTCCACACTGCTTTTCACAATTGTTGAACTAATTCACATTCCCACCAACAGTGTATAAGCATTCCTTTTTCTCTGCAGCCATGCCTACCTCTGTTTTGTTGTTGTTGTTGTTTGTTTGTTTGTTGACTTTAGTAATACCTATTTTGACTGATGGGAGATGGTATCTCACTGTGGTTTTGATTTGCATTTCTCTAATGATAGGGGTGTTGAGCTTTTTTTCCCTTGATTGTTGGCCATATGTTTATCTTTTGAGAAGTGTCTATGCGTGTCTTTTGCCCATTTTCTAATGTTTTTTTTTTTTCCCTTGTAAATTTGCTTAAGTTCCTTATAGATGCTGGATAGACCTTTGCCAGAAACATAGTTTGCAAAACTTTTCTCCCATTCTGTTGGTTGTCTGTTTACTCTGTTAATAGGTTTTTGTTTTCGTTTTCTTTTTCCTATGCAGAAGCATGTTAATTAGGTCCCATTTGTCAATTTTTGTTTTTGTTGAAATTGCTTTTGGTGTCTTTGTCATGAAATTTTTGCCCATTCCTATGTTCAGAATGCTATTGCCTAGGTTGTCTTCCAGTGTTTTTATAGTTTTGGGTTTTACATTTAAGTCTTTAGTCCATCTTGAGTTAATTTTTACATATGGTGTAAAAGGTCCAGCTTCAATCTTCTGCATGTGGCTAGCCAGTTATCCCAGCACCATATATTGGATAGGGAGTCCTTTCCCCATTGCTTGTTTTTTTGAACTTTGTCAAACATCAGATAGTTGTAAGTGTGCAGCCTTATTTCTGGGCTCTCTATTTTGTTCCATTGGTCTATGTGTCTGTTTTTGTATCAGTACCATGCTATTTTGGTTACTATAGCCTTGCAGTATAGTTTGATATTGGGTAGCATGATGCTCCAGCTTTGTTCTTTTTGTTTAAGTTTGTCCTAGCTATTGGGCTTTTTTTCTTGTTCCCTTTGAATTTTAAAATAGTTTTTTTCTACTTCTGTCAAGAATGCCATTGGTAGTTTAATACTAGTAACACTGAATCTGTAAGTTGCTTTGAGTAGCATAGCCATTTTAATGATATTAAGCAGTGGTTTGTAGTTCTCCTAACAGAACTCTTTCACCTCCCTAGCTAGCTGTATTCCTAGGTAATTTATTCTTTTTGTGGCAATCGTAAATGGGATTGTGTTCCTAATTTGGTTCTCAGCTGTTGGTATAATCACTAGGAATGCTGGTAATTTTTTGATGCTGATTTTGTATCCTGAGACTTCACTCAAGTTACTAGCTTAAGGAGCTTTTGGGTCAAGACTATAAGATAGTCTAAATATAGGATCATGTTTTCTGTAGACAGGGATAGTTTGGTTTCTTCTCTTCCTACTTGGATGTCCATTATTTCTTCCTTTTGCCTGTTTGCTCTGGCTAGGACTTCCAACACTATGTTAAATAAGAATGCTGAGAAAGGGCATTGCTGTTTTGTGCTGATTTTCAGGGGAATGCTTCCAACTCTTTGGCCATTCAATATGATGTTCACTGTGTTTTGTCATCGATGGATAGATGGCTCTTATCATTTGTGGATGTGTTCCTTTAATACCTAGTTTATTGATAGCTTTTAATATGAAGAGGTGTTGAATTTTATCAAAATCCTTTTCTGCATCTATTGAGATATGCAGTTTTTGTCTTTAATTCTGCTTATGAGAAAATCACATTTATTGATTTGCTCATGTTTAACCAACCCTGCATCCAGGAACCTACTTGATTGTGGTGGATAAGCCTTTAGATGTGATGCTGGATTTATTTACCAATATTTTGTTGAGGATTTTTGCATTGATGTTCATCAAGGATACTGGCCTAAAGTCTTCTTTTGTTGCTCTTTCTCTGCCAGGTTTTGGTATCACGATGATGCTGGCCTCATAGAATGAGTTATGGAGGAGTTCCTCCTGCTCAGTTTTTTGGAATAGTTTCAATAGGAATGGTACCAGCTCTTCTTTGTACACGTGGTAGAATTCAGCTGTGAATCCATCTGGTCCTGGCTTTCTTTGGTGGTAAGATATTTATTATTGATTCCATTTCAGAGCCCATTATTTATCTGTTCAAGAATTCAGTATCTTCCTGGCTCAGTCTTGGGAGGGTGTATGTAACCAGGAATTTATCCATTTCTTATAGATTTTCTAGTTTATGTGCATAGAGGTGTTCATAGTATTCACTGATGTTTATTTGTTATTTCTGTGGGGTCAGTGGTAGTAGCCCCTTTGTCATTTCTAATTACGTTTACATGGGTCTTCTCTCTTTTCTCCTTTATTAGTCTAGCTAGCAGTTTATTTGATTAAATTTTTTCATAAAACCAGTCTCCCTCAGTTAAGCTCTGATTTTGTTTATTTTTTGTCTTCTGCTCCCTATGGGGTAGTTTTTCTTGATTCTTAGTTCTTTTGATTGTGATGTTAGATTGTTAAATTAAGATCTTTCTCACTTTTGGATGTGGGCATTTGATGCTATAAATTTCCCTCTTAACACTTCCTTAGCTGTGCCCCAGAGATTCTGGTATGTTGCATCTTTGTTCTCATTAGTTTCTAAGAACTTCTTGAGTTCTGTCTTAATTTCATTATTTAATGAAAAGTCATTCAGGAGCAAGTTATTCAATTTCCGTGTAATTGTAAATTTGATTGTGCTGTGATCTGAGATATTGGTTGTTATAATTTCAGTTCTTTTGCATTTGCTGAGGAGTGTTTTGTGTCCAATTATATGACCAATTTTAAAGTATGTGCCACTTTGCAATGAGAAAAATGTGTATTCTGTTATTTTGGGGTACATATCTAACAGGTCTATTTGATCCAATGCTGAGTTTCAGTCCTAAATATCTTTGTTGATTTTCTGCCTTGGTGATCGTGTAATACTGTCAGTGGGGTGTTAAAGTCTCCTGCTATTATTTTGTAAAAGTCTAAGTCTCTTTGAAGGTCTCTAAGAACTTGTTTTATGAGTCTGGGTGCTCCTGTGTTGGGTGTGTATGTATTTAGGATAGTTAGGTCTTCTTGTTGAGTTGAAACTTTTACCATTATGTAATGCCCTTCTTTGTCTTTTTTGATCTTTGTTGGCTTACAGTCTGTTTTGTATAAAACTAGAATTGCAGCCCCTGCTTTATTCTGTTTTATATTTGCTTGGTAGATTTGTCTCCATCTCTTTACTTTGAGCCTATGGGTGTCATTACATGTGAGATGGGTCTCCTGAAGACAGAGTATCAATGGCTTTTGGTTCTTTATCCAGTTTGCCACTCTGTGCCTTTTAATCAGAGCATTTAGTCCATTTACATTCAAGGTTAGTATTGATAACGTGTGGATTTGATCCTGTCATCATGATGTTAGCTTGTTACTAGGCTGATTTGTTTCTGTGGTTCTTTTATTTACTCATTCATATATTTTTGAGATAGGGTCTTGCTCTCTCACTCAGGCTGGAGTACAGCAGCATGATCTTGGCTCACTGCAATCTCCATTCCCCAGGTTCAAATGATCCTCCCACCTTGGCCTCCCAAGGAGCTGAGACCACTGGTGTGCATCACCACGTCTGGCGAATTCTTTGTGTTTTTAGGAGAAATGGGGTCTCACTATGTTCCCCACGCTGGTCTTGAACTCCTGACCTCAAGTGATTCACCCACCTTAGCCTCCCAAATTACTGGGATTACAGGCATGAGCCACCATGACTGGCTTATATGGTTCCTTTATAGTGTCACTGGTCTCTGTACTTAAGAATGTTTTTGTAGTAGCTAGTAATAGTCTTTCCCTCCCACATTTAGTGCTTCCTTCAGGAGCTCTTGTAAGACAAGTCAGGTGCTAACAAATTCTCCAGCATTTGCTTTCCTGAAAATGATCTTATTTTTCTGTTGCTTATAAAGCTTAGTTTTGCTAAATATAAAATTGGGGGTTGGGTGTTTTTTTTTCTTTAAGAATTGTGAATATTGACCCCCAATTTCTTCTGGCTTGTAATGTTTCTGCTGAGAGGTCTGCTGTGGTTCTGATGGGCTTTGTAGGTGACATGACCCTGCTCTCTAGTGACCTTTAACATTTTTCCTTTAATTTTGACCTTGGAGAATCTGAAGATTATGTGTCCTAAGGATTATCTTCTTTTAAAGTATCTTACTGAGGTTGTCTACATTACCTGAATTTGAATGTTGACCTCTCTAACTAGGTTGAGGAAGTTCTCATGGATAATATCTTGTACTATGTTTCCCACATTGCCTACATGCTCCCCGTCTTTTTCAGGAACACTGGTGAGTCATAGAGGCAGTCTTTTTATACAATCTCATATTTCTTGGAGGTTTTGTTCATTCCTTTTCACTCTTTCTTCTCTATTCTTCTATGACCATCTTATTTCAGAAAGCGAGTTTTCAAGCTCTGAGATTCTTCCTTTTGCTTTGTCTATTCTGCTATTAATACTTGTGGTTGCGTTTTGAAATTGTTGCAATGGGTTTTTCAGCTCTATCAGCTCAGTTACATTTTTTTCTATACTGGCTATTTTGTCTGTCAGCTCCCGAATCATGTTATTGTGACTCTTAGTTTCTTTGGATTGGCTTTCAACATACTCCTGCATCTCAACGATCTTCATTCCTATCTATATTCTGAACTCTATTTCGTCCTTTCAGTCATCTCTGTCTGGTTCAGAACACTTGCTGGAGAGGTGGTGTGGTCTCTTGGAGGAAGGAAGGCACGTTGGCTTTTTAAGTTATTTCTTATCTTTGTTGTCTTATGTTCCTTCATTCTTTGAAGTTGCTGACTTTCAGATGGGCTTTGTTTTCTTTTATCTTATTCGATGACATTTAGGGTTTGATTGTGGTATGAGGGTAATTCAGCTTACTAGCTTTGTTTCTGGAATATTCTAGGGGGCTAACACTCAGCTCCCACCTCTTGGACTGTGTACTCTAACTCTAGGGGACTCCTAATAGGCCCTGACTTTATTCTCTGTCTCCTTGCAGTTAGGAACCCACTGCCCTGGTGTAGCCCAAGGTGTTCCCAGACCATTGTTCATTAAACTCTGATGGGCGGTGTCACCCAAAGCATTCTATAATGTGATGACATCAAGATCTGTCTTCCTTTGCAAATGTCAGCAGCAGTGGGGTGCATGCACCTTGGCTGCATCAGGGTGCTGGCAGGTGCTGGGGTACCTGCCTCCATGAGGGAGTTCACAATGGAGCTGGAGGCAATGTGGCTTGGTGGAAGGAGCTGCTGATGACTGTGCACATAGTTGCACTGTGGTGAGGTTGGTATGAGGGGCAGGGGGTCCTGCCAGGCAGTGGTCTTTGTGCATATTCTGTGCATTGCAGGCTGGGTTGGGTGCTCTAGGCAGGGAAGAATCTGCTGTTCTCTGTGCCTAGTTTCACTCCATTGGCAGTGTTGGCATAAGGGTGGGGTGCTGGGCAGGGCAGGGCTGGCTGCTCTGTGCCCACTAAGTCTCTGACTGCGATGGCTGTTAGCAGGGGTGAGAGGTTGAACTGCACTACCACTCCAGTAGTGGCAGAGCAGGGTGCATGCACACATGCAGGCACTGCACGGCAAGGAAAGCAAAACCCACCCCTACACACAGGTGCCAGCAAAGCAATGTAGGGGGTTGCCATGGGCCCTGGGGAAGCTGTAGTATAGGGAGGGAGATGGTGGGCTGCTGCATGGCCATGGGGGCTACCCTGCTGGAGCTCTCTGCCAGTCAGGAATAGTACATCTGTGCAGAAGCTGTGATGCAGTGTGCACAGCACCCGAGGCTGTTCTGCAAGCAGGCACTGGCAGGCTGGGGCCTTAGGAGAGGCCAGCAGACCAAGGAGTGCTCAGGTTAGACGAGCCACTCCTGATAGGCAAGACCACCCTGCAGAGTTTAGGTCTGACAGTTCCCCTAGGGTTGAAATCTCCTATGAGAGCCAGTGGAGCCAAGAGACAAGGCCGTCCCTAGCTGTGTTCTTCAAGAACACCAATGAGTCATAGAGCCAGTCTGTCCCACAACAAACCTACAGATTCTCCCACAACAAATCCTTTGGGCTCCACATCAGCTGGCTTGCTGCCCCTACAACTTCTGTAAGCAGTTCTTGCCAATGTGGATGTCGGTGGTGGTCAAGGAATATCTTCCTTCCAGAATTCCTGAGGCCTGTGGTGAGAGTGGGTTGCTCCCATTCCTCCAGAGTCACTGGGGGCCAGGAACAAGTCCTGGTGTGCAGTAGCCCCAGGTAGGGTTCCCAGGTTCCTCCTCCATCAGCCCAACTTTTGTGTCTTCCCTCCATCTACTCTTGGTGCCTTTCCTCTGAAGGTCTGTTAGGAGTGCGCCAGTCCTCTCCATCCCGCATTGGCAGCTGTCCACATGACTGCATCTACTCAGCCATCCTGCCTGACCCCTTGAAGATCTCTTTCTCTAGATATCACTTCTTTGTCAGGTATGTGGTTTGCAGATATTGCCTCCCAGTCTAGTCTTTTCCTGCTTTAAACATGGGTTTGTGCAGAGGGAAAGTTTTTACTTTGATGAGGTTTAACTCACTGATTTTTTTTTTTCTATTAAGAGTCATGCTTTTGGTGTTAGGTCTATGTTTTCCTAGCTTTAGGCAGCAAAGAGTTGCTCTTGTATTTTTTTTTTCTAAAAGTTTTATGTATTTATGGTTTACATTCACATCTGTGATTCATTTTGATTTAAATTTTAATCAGATGTCAAGTTTAGGTCAAGACCCAATTTTGTTATCCTTTATTTTAGGTTCATAGGTACATGTGCAGGCTTGTTGTAAAGGTAAAATATGTGTTATGAGGATTTGATGTACAGATTATTTGATTGCCCATGTAATAAGCATAGTACTTCATGGGTAGTATTTTGATTCTCATTCTTGACCCACCATCAACCATAAGTAGGTGCTGGTGTTTGTTGTTTCCTTCTTTGTGTTCGTGTGTGCTCAGTGTTTAGCTCTCACTCATAAGTGAGAATACATAGTGTTTGGTTTTCTGTTCCTGTGTTAGTTAGCTTAGGAAAATGGCTTCCAATTCCAACCATACTGCTACGAAGGACATGATCTTATACTTTTTTATGACTGTGTAGTATTCCATGGTGTATATGTTCCGCATTTTCTTTATCCAATCCACTACTGATGGGCACCTAGGTCGATTCTATGTCTTTGCAACTGTGAATAGTGCTGCGATGAACATATGTGTGCTTGTGTTTTTATGGAAGAATAATTTGTATTTCTTTGAGTATATATCCCTAATGAATTTGCTGGGTCAAATGATAGTTCTGTTTTAAGTTACTTGAGAAATCACCAAACTGCTCTCCACAATGGCTAAACTAATTTACATTTCCATCAGCAATATATAATTGTTCCCTTTTCTCTGCAACTTTGCTAGTATCTGTTACTTTTTGACTTTTAATAATAGCCATTCTTACTCGTATAAGATGGTATCTCACTGTGATTTCGATTTGCGTTTTTCTAATGATTAGTGTATTAGTCTGTTTTCATGCTGCTATTAAAGACATACCTGAGACTGGGAAGAAAATAGGTTTAATTGGACTTACAACTTCACATGGCTGGGAAGGCCTCAGAATCATGGTGGGAGGCAAAAGGCACTTCTTATGTGGTGGTGACAAGAGAAAACGAGGAAGAAGCAAAAGCAGAAACCCCTGATAAACTAATCAGACTTCAGGAGACTCACTCACTATCACACGAATAGCATGGGAAAGACTGGACCCCATGATTGAATTACCTCCCCATGGATCTCTCCCACAACATGTGGGAATTCTAGAAGATACAACTCAAGTTGAGATTTGGGTGAGTACACAGCCAAACCATATCATTCTACTCCTGGCCCCTCGAAATCTCATGTCCTCACATTGCAAAACCAATCATGCCTTCCCAACAGTACCCCAAAGTCTTAAATTATTTCAACATTAATCCAAAAGTCTGCAATCCAAAGTTTTACCTGAGACACAGCAAGTCCCTTTTACCTTTGAACCTGTAAAATCAAAAGCAAGCTAGTTACTTCCTAGATACAATGGGGGTACAGATAATGGGTAAATACAGCCTTCCCAATTAGGAGAAATTGGCCAAGATAAAGGGATTACAGAGCCCATTCAAGTTTAAAATCCAGTGGGACAGTCAAAACTTCAAGCTTCAAAATGATCTTCTTTGACTCCAGGTCTCATATCCAGGTCACACTGATGCAAGAGATGGGTTTCCATGGTCTTGGGCAGCTCCACCCCTGTGGCTCTACAGGGCATAGCCTCCCTCCCAGCTGTTTTCATGGGCTGGTGTTGAGTGTCTGGCTTTTCCAGGCACACAGTGCAAGCTGTTGGTGGATCTACCATTCTGGAGTCTGGAGGACAGTGACGCTCTTCTCACAGTTCCACTAGGTAGTGCCCCAGTAGGGACTCTGTTTCAGGGCTCAAACCCACATTTTTCTTGCACACTACCTGAGTAGAGGTTCTCCATTAGGGCCCCACCCCTGCAGCAAACTTTTGCCTGGGCATTCAGATATTTTCATTAATCTTCTGAAAACTAAGTGAAGTTCCCCAACGCTCAATTATTGACTTCTGCACACCCACAGGCTCAACACCGTGTGGAAGCTGCCAAGGCTTGGGGCGTCCACCCTCTGAATCCACAGCTCGAGCTCTGCATTGGCCCTTTTCAGCCATGGCTTAAACAACTGGGACACTGAGTATCAAGTACCTAGGCTGCACACAGCATGGGCGTTCTGAACCTGACCCAGAAAATCCGTTTCTTTTCTGGGCCTCTGAGCCTGTGATGAGAGGCGCTGCCACAAAGGTCTCTGACATGCCCAGGAGACATGTTCTCCACAGTCTTAGGGATCAACATTAGGCTCCTTCCTACTTATGCAATTTCTGCAGCCGACTTGAGTTTCTCCACAAAAATGGTTTTTTTCTTTCATGCCGCATCATCAGGCTGCACATTTTCTGAACCCTTACCCTGTTTCCTTTTTAAAATGGAATGTTTTTAACAGCACCCAAGTCAACTTTTGAATACTTGGCTGCTTAGAAATTTCTTCTGTCAGATACCCTAAGTCATCTTTCTCAAGTGCAAAGTTTCACAAATCTCTAAGGCAGGGGCAAAATGTCATTAGTCTCTTTGCTAAAAACATAGGAAGAGTCACCTTTGCTCCAGTTCTCAACAAGCTCTTCATCTCCATCTGAGACCCCCTCAGCCTGGACCTTATTGTCCATATTGCTGTCAGGCTTTTGGTCAAAGCCATTCAACAGGTCTCTAGGAAGCTCCAAACTTTCTCACATTTTCCTGTCTTCTTCTGAGCCCTCCAAACTGTACCACCCTCTGCCTGTTACCTCATTCCAAAGTCGCTTCCACATTTTCAGGTATCTTTTCAGCAATACCCCACTCTACTGGTACCAATTTACTGTATTAATTTGTTTTCATGCTGCTGATAAAGACACACCTGAGAATGGAAATAAAAAGACGCTTAATTGGACTTACAGTTCCACATGGCTGGGGAGGCCGTAGATTCATGGTGGGAGGTGAAAGACAGTTTTTACATGGTAGAGGCAAGAGAAAATGAGAAAGAAGAAAAAGTGGAAACCTTGATAAATGCGTCCGATCTTGTGAGGCTTAGTCACTATCATAAGAAAAGCATGAGAAAGACCAGCCCCTATCATTCTGTTACCTCCCTCTGGGTCCCTCCCACAACATGTGGGAATTCTAGGAAATATAATTCAAGTTGTGGTTTGGGTGGGAACACAGTCTTCTTTAGAAAAGTGTTGTTCATGTCCATTGTCCATTTTTTAATGTTTTTTTCCTTGCAAATTTGTTTAAGTTCTTTCAATATGCTGGATATTAGACGTTTGTCTAATAGTTTTGCATAGTTTGCAGAAATTTTCTCATTCTGTAGGTTGTCTATTTATTCTTTTGATAGTTTCTTTTGCTATGCAGCAGTTCTTTAATTAGATCCCATTTGTCAATTTTTGATTATGTTTCAATTGCTTTTGGTGTCCTCATCATGAAATCTTTGCCAGGTCTTATGTCCATAACGGTATTTCCTAGGTTTTCTTGTAGGATTTTGATAGTTTTAGGTTATACAGTTCAGTATTTAGTCTGCCTTAAGTTGATTTTTGTATATGGTATATGCAAAGGGTTCAATTTTATCTTGTGCATCTGACTAGCTGGTTACCCCAGAACCATTTATTGAATAGGAAGTTCTTTCCCCATGTCTTTTTTTTTTTTTTGTTTTTTTTTTTTTTTTGGTCAAAGATCAGATGGTTGTAAGTATATGGCTTTATTTCTGGACTGTTGACTCCAGATGTCCAGGTCTTCAAAACCATTTATTGAAAAGACAATCTGGATTAGTGTCCTCAGATTTCTATAACAAAATACCATAGAAAGGATGGGTGGCCTAAACAACAGGCATATATTTCTCAAAGTTCTGGAGAATGAAAGACCAAGACCAAGGTGCTGGTCAATTTAGTTTCTGGTGCGGGCTCTATTTCTGGCTTTTAGACAGCCACCTTCTCACTGTGTCCTCCCATGGCAGGAACAGCAAAATCGCTTGTCTCTTCCTCTTTTTATAAAGCCACTAACTCCATCATAAGGAGCCCACCCTCATGATCTCTTTTAACCCGAATTTCCTCCCTAAGTCCCATCTCTTAATACAGTAGCATTAGGGGTTAGGGATTTAACATGAATTTTTAAGTGAGACACAATTCAGTCTATGGCAATATTGTAAATATGTTGAATTGGTTTTGTACCTTTGTAAAAAATCAGTTGGCCATATTTATGTGATTGTTTCTGGGTTTTCTGTTTTACTAATCTTTGTATTTATCTTTCTGATACTACTATACAGCTTTGGCTACTGTACCTGTAGAATAGCCCTTAATATTTATAGAGTGAGTCTTCCCACTTTATTATTATTTTTTGCAAGATTGTTTTAGCTTGTGTCCTTCCACAGAAACTTTTAAATGAGCATATCTATGTGTACAGAAACCTCAATAGAATTTTGGAAGGGATTGCATTAAATTGAGAGCTCAGCGTTGGGAGAACCGATACCTTTACTACCTTAATCTTCCATGTAATAAATTCAACTGTATTCCTCTTCAATTTTCAATTATGTAGATATCTTTTATTTTTTTCTCAACATTTTATAATTTTCATCATACAGATTCTATACTAAACTATATTGTGTAAAGTTTATTTCTAATTATAACTTTCTTTGTGGTATTTCTAATTGGTACCATATTTTAAATTTTACTTTCCACATATTCATTGTTAATATATACAAATATATTTGATTTTTGGTGCTGGTCTTGTATGTTGACACATTTCTGAACTCACTAATTAGCTGTAGAAGAAAGTTCGTTATTAGTTTGTTTTTCAGATATCTTGAAACTTTCTAGGTAGACAATCATGTCAACTCAATAGTTTTATATCTTTCTTCTTTCTTTCTTTCTTCTTTCCTTCCTTCCTTTCTTCCTTCCTTCTTTTCTTTTCTTTCTTTTCTTTTTTTTTTTTTTTTTTTTTTTTTTCTTTGAGACAGAGTCTCAACTCTGGTACCCCAGCTGGAGCGCAGTGGCATGATCTCAGCTCACTGCAACCTCCGCCTCCCGGGCTGAAGCAATTCTCCTGCCTCAGCCTCCCAAGTAGCTGGGATTTACTGGTGCCTGCCACTAAACCCAGCTAATTTTTTTCTATTTTTAGTAGAGACAGGGTTTCACCATTTGGCCAGGCTGGTCTCAAAGTCCTGATCTTATGATTCCTCCACCTCTGTCTCCCAAAGTGCTGGGATTACAGGCACGAGCCACTGCGCCCGGTGTTTTATATCTTTCTTTTTGATCTAAATATATTTTATTTTCCTTGACTTATTGCAAGAAATTCTATTATGCTAAATGCAAGTGATGAGAGAATATGTCCTTGAATAGCTCTTAACCTTAGGGCAAAATCTTTCCCCACTGTGTGTGATGTTAGATACAAGTTTTTTGTAGGTGTTATGTATCACATTATGGAACTTTCTTTTATTTCTAGTTTACTGAGAGCTTTATTTTGTTTTGTTTTTTAAATTATGAATAGTTGCTGGATTTTGTCAAAAGCTTTTTCTGCTTCTATTGATATGACTGTAAGATTTTTCTTTTTTTGCCTATTTATATTATGGGTTTCATTGACTGATTTTCAAATGTCAAACCAGTTTCCCAAACCTGGAATCAATCCCACTTGTACATACATTATAATTCTTACTGTAGCTTGCTAGACTCTATTTGCTGATTTTGCTTTTGAAGAATTTTTAATCTAAGTTCATAAGACATATTAGTTTGTACCTTTCTTTCACTTTTCTCTTTGTACTGTAAAATTTTGGTACCAGAGCAATATTAATCTCAAAAAATGAGTTGAAAATGTCCCTTTCTCTACTATTTCCTGGAAGAAATTGTGTAGTATTGGTTTTATTTTTTTCTTAATGTTTGGTAAAATTCTCCAATGAAATCATCTAAGCCTCAAGATTTCTTTTTCAGATTTTTAATTAAAATTTAACTTCTTTAGTGATTTTAAAACTGTTCAAATTATCTCTTTCATTATAGTTAGATTTTGGCAGTTTATAGTTTTCAAGCAACTAGTCTATTTCCTCAGTGTGTATATATACATAATATATATAATATAGTATATGTATATAATATACAATTTAATATGTATTATATATATATAACATAATGTATATATACATAATATATAACATACATACTATATATATTATATATATATATTTACTTGCAGCTTATCCTTTTATCATTATGTAATGTCTTCTTTGTCTCTAATTATTTCTTTCTTCTTATTTCTACTTTATCCGTTTATTTTCTGGATTAATGTATACATGCTACATCTTTTCCCTTTACTTTTACTTTCAACATACCTATGCAACTGAGTTTCAGGTGAATTTCTTATAAACAGTATATATTTAGGTTTCTTATTTGTTCAATCTATTATTATCTGTCTCTAGAAGAATGCGGTTAGATCACTCACATTTAAAGTAATTATCGATATAGTGAAGCTTAACTCTGGCACTCCATCATTTGTTTTCTGTGTCTTTCCTCTGATTCTTTTTTCTCCCTTTCTCTCTCTTTTATTGTTAACTTACCTCTAGGTATGTGAACAATTTGTAGGAGTCTATCTTGATTCATTTATAGTATTTTTGCATACATAGAATTATATAATTTTTCTTAGGGTTGCTCTAGGTATTACAATATACATGCATAATTTACCATAGTCCTTATTCCTTTCAATGAAGTACAAAAATCTTACAAGTATTTAGGCATCTTTACCGACTCCACATTTTAAAAGAAGTTTTAAAATTGCCTTTGTATGCATTGAAGTCTGCATTAGTGTTCTGTATGCATGGAGAATGCGATGCTTTCCCAATTCCAGCTTTGGAGATATCAGTCAGTTAATGGTCAGTCACAATCAGGGTATGTTCAAAGTATTGATCCGACGACTGTGCTGTGTTTCAAGTCTGAGACACTCAGCATCCATGGATTCCACTGACACTGAAAGCCAGTCTAGACTTCCATCCAAAGCCACTCTGTCCTAGAATGCTAAGAGAAAACATTTTGCCTGGGAAAATTCAAACCATTTCTCAGGCACATGTTTGATTGTTCAGTGTCAACACTCAAGGACCTAAGTGCTACATAATCTTCATTACTTTTAATTATATTTCAATTTCAAAAGTGTTCCTATTATTTGTTTTCTTAGAATCTTTTTTGAAACTTGTCAAGTAATTAGTTCATCAGCTTACCTTTCAGTATCAAGTGGTATTTTATCTTAATCTAAGATGTCTTTAATAAAAAGGTATCAGTGGTATGATAATTCAATTCAGAAGCCTCCAGAGATTTCCTTATATTTGTCATACAAAAGCAGAGATCTACTCAAGTGGAATGTGAATCTCTGTGTTCATTTATATTTAGCACTATTACTAAACTATGAATTGAAGATATAACAAGTATTCCTTAACATAATTTATACAATATATAAATGTAAAATGTGTAATACATTTTAACTATAATGTTACAATTGTGTTATATATGTCATGATAAATTTAATTTAAAAGTACAGGAACTAATTCATTTTGGATGCCAAGTCATAATCACATCTCTGCAATTTTTTAGTTGAATTTTGTGTTTCCTTTTATCACGACTTCCTTCTTACTTTTTGAACACCATGAACTCCTCAAGATGCTGTATCATTTTTAACATATAACAAATTGCATTGCTTTTACTATATGATCTGCTTTCAATATTTTGTGGTAGATGGAATAAAAAAATTATAAGTTAGGTCTACCAAACAAACTTATGTCTCTGCGAAAACCTTGGTGGGACTTTCTAGGTTAGAAAGTTTGAATGAACCCTCTCACACCCTGCATTGGTATGAGGAAAACTAAAAGCTAAAACTATCTGATAAACCTACTTCCTTTATTTTACAGTCTCCTCAGGCTTGTAGCATATATGAAAATACAACAATTACTTAGATTGTTGCATCAAGAATATTTAAAATATTCTCCTAGTTATTCTGAATCTTTCCATAAGAGGAGTGTAATATAGGTATTTACACAGGTATCAGGTATTTGGTTGTAATTTCCTACCATTACTGAAATGTAGCATTTGAAAAATTATTGCTAGCATTAGGTCTACTTCTTAAGACTGGGAAGCAACAGGAACTTCCAAGATATTTTATAAAACATGAGGAAAAGAACCATACTCAGAGACAGAAAAGCCTCAGGACTCAGCTTGTAAAACTAGAATGTCTGAGTTCGACCCCGGCACCTTCAATTTCTGCATCTGGGACCTTAAACCATGCTATGTTCAGAGTGTGTGTGTCTCCCAAAATTCATGTTAAAAAACTAGTCAACAATGTGATGGTGTTAGGAGGTGGGGCTGTTAGGATGTGATTAGGTCATGAGGGAAGAGCCTTCATAAATGTGATTAGTGCTCTTATGAAAGAAAATCCAAAAAACTGCCTCGCCCCTTCCACAATGTGAAGACACAGTCGGAAGGCACCAACCACGAACCAACAAGCAGGCCTTCATCAGACACTGACTCTGCCAATGCCTTGATCTAGGACTTCCCGTCCTCCAGTACCACAAGAAACGCATTTCTATTGTTCATAAGCTACCTGGTTCAAGGCATTTTGTTAGAGAAGCCCAAACTGATCAAGACAGGCATCTTACTTATCTGTGCAGGGTTTCCATATGTATAAAATGAAAAATCCTAACAGTGCCTACTTTATGGGATTGGTATAAGGTTTAAATGTGTTAATCTTCATAAAGGACTTGGAAAACTGCCTGGCACATAAGTATTAGCTATTATCATTTCTGAGCAGAAGTTGACACTAAAATGCTACAGGATCCATGGGCCAGGAGACCTCCTTCATGTTACTTTACAATCATGCCTCCCAAAGGAACAACAGAATAAATAGGAAAAGCTGCTGAAAACAGTTAAGGCAGAGTGAAACATCACTGCATCACTTTAAAGTAACTATGCTAATACTGTATCTGCAACTTGTCATTTATTTATGGAGCCTTATCCAGAGTATTTTCACAGTATATTCATTCAATACTATTTATTCTACTGCACTGAGGTAGTTTCTGCATGAAAATACAAAAGGTAATAGACTGTGCCTTTAAAGACTTATGGCTAGTACTACAGGAAAAACTATGGAAAGATAGCTAGCTAGAGAGAAAGAGATAGAGAGAGAGAGGGATGGCTTTCTGCTCATCCCAAGACTCAGTGATTTTACTGCTACCTAACTTACTTAGGAAGTTGTTAGGAATATCTACTTACAGGTTTTAAATGATGGATCAATTTTAACCTTCAATATTTCTAACTGTCTTTTTATGTTTAGCTAAAACCAGCAAGCTGTTTGCTTCTCTGTGGAAATATTCTGCTGAATCGACTCTGGACTTCTCTCCAGCAATGTGGAACGGGCGTGCTTTTGCCTTTGCCAGCATGTTAATACCCTCCGTCCCCGCCTCGTTTGATCATTTCTGGGATTAACATTAGGCGGCTCATCATGTCTACCCAAAGTGCACCCTTCTCCTGGCTTCCCCTGTGCCCTGTCTTAGACCTGAGGAAAGAATTGACTGTGTTGCTAACCAACACATCCCTAAGGGCCTTAATTACCGATTTGTAGATTATTAGAGATTCCAGCTAGCTGAGGACATTTTGTTTATTGGATGGATGGGAGTGGGGAGGGGCAGCCTCAGCCAGGAACTATGTTTGCTATTTTTGCCTAATGTTCAAATGGAAGAAAATTCCCTTTCAGTTCTATCCCAACACAGCACTTTCCTTTGCCCTTATGTGCCTGTTATTTCCTTGCCCTGATGTCTGCAGCCTCTGAGGCACCCTGCCCTGTTCCCTTACCACCCTACTTGGCTTGCTGCTGCCTCCAGCTCAAATGAACTAGAACAGGCCTCCCAGGGCTTGGCACATGGCGCCAAGAAGGCAGAGAGTGTGTGTGTGTATATGTGTGTGGTGTGTGTGTTTGAATTCTTTTTTTTTCCTTTTTTCTTTCTTTGTAACTCTTAATGATCTTTTCTTTGTGACTCCCATCCCCAATTATGTTCTCAAAAAGCTAAGTTGATGCATATGTACACAACCAACAGACTGTCTTCTCCTTGTTTTTCTCATGATTGTGCCTGTGAATAAAACCCTGAAATTATCAATTGGATAATAGAACGATGTAGCTCTTCCAAATGGTTGGGTTAAATTGGCTGTGGTTTAAAGTAGAATTATCATTAATAATAATAGTAATAACCCGCCCACCAGTGGAATATTCATTCACACATAATAGCATACAAGCCCCCTGCTCTGGAAGTATCCAGGGGGTTGCTGTCTGGACAGAATCCTCTATATGAGGAGAAAGGGAATTCCTGGACGACCCTCCTGGGAAGGCTCCTACTTGCTTTCTTCACACCTCTGTCTTTAAGCCCCAGTTCTAGTACCATGTTTCCTAGCTCTTAGTGACCCCTTCCCTCCTTGATAGTATTTATAATAATTTATTCCCTTACAGTGCTGCCTTGGATTGTTATTGATCTTTTAATGAGCACCTTGTCTCTTATACTTGTATCTTTCTGCTTCCCCCAGTTCCAGGTTTCCACTCCTGCAAGACTCAGCTTTGTCAGAGATAGCTCCTTTCTCTAACTTCTTATAAATGTTTTCATTAACTCCAAATAATTCCTTGAGTGTCTTCTCATCTACATCAGAAAGTATTTGATAAAGTTTTTCTCTCTTGATGACACTATTAATAATGTGAGTGACATTTACTGTGATCCAACTCTATGCCACATGCTATGTTGAGTCCTTCGTGAACGTTGACTAACCCTGATTATGTTATTAATCTTGTTAATTCTAAGAAAGAAGTGTTGTTTCTCCCATACTCCAAATGATGTAACTGAAATGCAAAGAGGTGAAGTAAATTCATCAAGGTTATACCATTAGTAATCTTCAGAGCTGGTCCAAAACCTAAGTCTATAGACGTTAACGGCCATTTACCCTGGTGATAATGAGAGCGGGAGTGTAAAGGCAGCATTTTCTCCTGACAGGTGCTAACATAGGCATTGCACAATTCTATTCCATAATACTGAAAAGAAGAAAACAGGGCAAATTGTAAAAGAAAAAGTGACCCTTTATATTAAGAAGTCAGAAATAATTTTCAGACTCCTTAAGCAGCATGATAGTCATTGAATTTTGGTCCACCATTTCTGTGGACTTGTTTTGAGAAATCATGGGAAAAAACAAGTGATTTTATTTTTGTGATGCTTAATTCAGTAGGTGAGAGGACCTCAGTTCAAAATGTTGCACTGGCCTTGTGCTGTGCAGAGCTGGCTGAGGAGGCAACAGAAATATCTTCCCCTTTCCATAGCATGGTTTCTTCTAGTCATCTATAGTGGCTGGCACTGCCCCTCTATGAGCTTGTCTCTATGCTGATGTGGAAACTCTCTCAAGTCCCTGTGAAATACTTCTAAGCAAAAGTATTTCATGAAACAATATTTATCTTTGTGTAATCATTCTGCAATACTTTCTTCCTGTATGTTATGCCTCATAGGCATGCCGTGAAATGATTTTGAAGCTTATTAAACCATCACTTTCTCCTGCACATCCCAGTTACATTGTGATGGGTCCTTGATTATAAATATTTTTCTGGTACTTACCACAACACTTTGTGAATATCATTCTTAAAGCTTTCTTTGTATTCTGTTACCTTCAGCTGTGCTTCACTGTCATTTGATTGCACGTATTGCATTTGTTTGGGGCCTATTGTTTAATGAGGAGAGAATTGATCCTTTAGCAATTACCTACTTATTGGGGCCAACCAAGGTCAGGGGTATTCCTGGAAATTTTTTAATGCTGGTAAAATTGAACCAATAAGAACCCCTTGTCTGTCATTTTCTCTTATATATTAAATGATTGGAATTAAAATATGATTGTGCCATTTTGAGTGATTGACAATATCTTTCTTTAATTCCTCATTACTTCTCTATTGTTGTGTCAGGTTTTCCTTTGTTTTACTGGCACTGCTGGGTTTCAGAGCCTAGTTGTATTATCTGTTTTGCTAGGATTTTTTCTTCCTTCTCTTCATCCGCAGACTTATTCCATCATACAGCCTGGGGAGACTGACATGACTTACCTTTCACATTTCCTACATTCCTTGATGATGAGGGATTTGTTGACATTTTCTGCAAACCCTGTTGCTATTATGAATTGGAAACTAGATTTCAAGCTCCAGCACGCTCAGAGTTAAGCTGTATTTAAAAGGTAGAAAAAACTAAATGAGAAAAACTGAAAGATTTAGAATAAGAGACCATTTGTAACAATAAAGCAGCACCGTTCCCCTAGAACGCAGCCTTTTAAATGCATCTACCAGAGTCAGACCACGAGGTTTTTCTCCTTTTAGAATTGAGGCAATGTTCCTTTTTGCTTCCTAACCTACTAATTATGGTCCCAGCTAATAAATATATCATGATTCTTTTGTGACTATTATTATCATCATTGTTTAGTTAGGTATCCAAGAAAGAAAACACTTTCAGATAAAGAAACATTCCTCCCAAACTTTAAAAACCATATGGTTTATCTGTGGTTTTCAAACAAAAGTGAAACCAGTTACTTAGAATTCCTTTGTCTGTATCTGCCAATATCCAACTCAAGTTTCACAATTTTAGAGGATTAGATGCTCTTTAAAATATTACCAAAATCTATAGTCTGTTATACTCGAATAAGTTCACGATTCTTCAGTCTCTGTTAAAAGAAAGAGCTATCCATATGTGACCCATACAAACAGAGGCTGTTTAGGCACAAAAGTAAATGCAGAGGTGAAACAAGAACTTTTATCTTTGTACACGGGTATGAACATAGATAAACCACATGACTCCATGTTAATGTAAAACACACACACACACACACACACGCTCACACACATGCACAACATTGATGCCCTTCCCGATTGGTTTAGCCTGTTTTCTACCACTGAGTATAAGGATATTTTCAGACTTGTCCAAACGTTTGATTTTTGTAATTATTGTTGGGTTTTATTTTATCTTGCTCTACATGGAAAATAAAATTGTGATTTAGATAGTTTGGTCCCAGCGGTCCTGTCTGCGCTCAGCAAATGGTTCCATGTCACTCCCTGCATCACAATATGGGAGCCACCGAGCTTGGCGGCAGCTAATCCTCTGAGCCTGTTAATAAGCTTAGGAGCACGTTCATTGAAGGCTGACGCGTTAGGCACAAACAGGGAGAAAATATCTACTGGGGAAAGCTGAATTGGTTTTAATCATCTGCTAATCACCAGTAATGAGACCTACTCTGGGGAAGAAAAGAAAAACAGATAGTCAGAGGGAGGTTTTGTTCTTCACAGCAGAGTAACATGGAATGAGAGGGCAGCTGTTATTAGGAAAGAAAGGATGGAAAGAAAGAGGGGATTTGGCCCGAGCAGATGAAGCGTCCTCGGCGGCACTCTGTTTTGTTAGCCGAGTGTTTCTTTCATTCAGTCCCTGAAACTTCAGATCTTGCAAGCTCCCTGACAGCCCACCTCTACGATCTTGCTTCTTGAAGAAAGAAACATCCCCTGTCACCTCGGCCTTCACGTTCGTTCCTGGAGCATTTTACCATAGCACTTTACATAGTATGTTTGCTTGAGGAGAAAAGAAAAGGAAATAGTGAGGGCAGCTCTTGGTTGGTAGCAAAACATAAAAAAAAGGGGGGTGTGTGCAGGGGAGGGAAATTGTGATCCCTTGTCATGGGAGGTAAGGCCTGACAAGGAATTCAGGAAGAAAGAATCAGTTGCAAAATGGTCGGGCCCCACCAAATTGGGTAGACCGTCTTTTTAAGTCGCAGGCTCTGTGTTTCGGGAAACTCAAGGGTGGGTAGGACTTGGCTGCCATTTTGGATACTGTTATTTCACAGACCTTTTCTTCAAAGTTCAAACTCTTGTAATTGCCAGTAATAGAACTGTGCTTCACACGGTGGGTTAGGCACCATTCTACATTGGACAAAGGTTCTCCATAAGAAGAAGTTTGTAATATACCTGCCTGTATAATCTTTCTGGAATAATCAATATATTCACATAGGACTGAATGATTACAGCAGCTTCCAGGGCCACCCCTGACTCTTCTTTCTCAAGCTCTTGCAAGCCGAGCCAAAAGAAACCTAAAGCACAGCCCCCGGGATCCACCCCAGACCAGGCCCTGCATCCTCAGCTTAAACATCTTTCTTAGCTCTCAGCCACACTCATACAGAAACCTAAACTCCTGGTCCCTGGACCCACGTTGTCCTCATTCTCTCCTTCCAGTCACCTGGCTTGGATTCCATTCAACATGAGGGTTAGTCCTTTCTTGCATAGCCTGGCTTTACCCCATGGTTTTGGTGAGTGCTATGCCCTCTTGGTATTCCCTTTGCTGGTTGCCATTTCTTATAATTGTCCCAATGTTTAATAGTGAGGAAGACTGACCCCTAACCTAAAAATGTCCCCTTTTCTCTGGGCTTTCTCCTACAGCACTAATCGTATTCTCTAGAATATGAAGATTTCTGTGCTACCCTCTTCAAATCCGGGGACAGTGACATTCTTCCCTGCATCCCTCACACCATCCAGCACACAGCCCTGCAAATAGTAAACTCTCCACATGTTGAAACAGACTGAATTTTAAGACCTTTAGTGGGAGAAATCAAGTTAAGATTTTAGCCTTCTGTAAATGTAAATTTGAGTAGTTTGCAGTACTCAGAGTGTAAAAAGCAAGCCAAATTTGAATGCTCAAATTTACTTTTACTTGTTAGCCATTTATATTCATTATTCCAGCTATAGGCAAGGTTAGAAGGGGGAAACATCAGAGTGAAACTATAAAGCCTATTTTGCAGTAAAATGGAGAAAGCAAAACTGGTAGAAAACATTCACTGAACATCTGGGTCATCTTTTCATAAACTTCTCACATAGTATACCCACAAGTGCTGAGGCCTCCTTAGCTGAGAGGATGCCTAGGTACAACACTCACAGCCTCTGCCTTGGTGGAGGTCATAGGCTTAGAAGGGAAGGAAAATGTAAACAAAATATTAGCAACCAGTGCTATTCCATCGCATGAAACTGCCGAGGCACAGGAAGTACTGAGGGGACAAGATGCATCCTGGCCGAAGCAACTTTTTTAGGGACAGCTCAAGGAAGGCAGTGACCTATAAGGCTCAGTCCTGGAAGATAAAGAAGAAATATCCAGGAGAAGAAATCTAGGACTTCCAAAATTAGGAAAGGCAATGGCATTGAGAGATCAAACAGATAGATCGATGTGCTTGTTAAGAGAATGTTGAATAGTTGGTGTGGGTAGAGGGGGTGTGTAAGGCCATAATTACAAATTCAAAAAAGTAGACATTGTATATAATTTTAAGTTCTACCCCAGAGCGTGGTGTTAAAAAAAAATCTAGTCTGGGGAAAGATTTAAAAGCATCTTTCTATTTAGATCACTGCCCACGTTAGCTACTCTAGATTTTGTGTTCTAAGAACTAAAAATCCTTCTGGGTATCATCCCATCAAAGAGACATCCCATGATACCATGGGCTTTAAGTGTGAGACACAGTTCTTAGCACATAATGAGCTCAATGTTTGTGTAAATACTATCATCAACATCATTATTTATTTCCAATACTATGAAAACTTTAGAAGACAATTAGCTAAATGCTTTCAGTTTTAAAAATGGAAATTGTGATCCAGAGATAGAAAGTGACTCATCAAAGGTCAACAGTTGATGGGAGTGATACCTTTTATTAGCATTAGAACTTTGCAAAGGGCAATGATATCCATTGTCTCAGACACAGACAAAGTGAAGTAAGGAATGGAGCTGTTATTATCCTTGACATGACAATGGTATACTTCATACTCACTGCTAATCAGAGGCAGAGGCAAAATTTGAGCCTAACTACTGATCCGGTAACCATATTGTCTTGTGGCTCTAGTCAGTAGATCTGCATTTGTTCAGCAACTGACAGATGAATCCCACTTAAGCCTATTCACAACATCCGTATTTCAGTTATCAAGGAGTTTTAGGTTACTTATAAAACTGAGTATTTAAAATGCTTTTTAGATAGGCAGCATTCTAATGTTGTGACAAATAAATTGGCCAGAATAGTTGTTCTAGGGCTTAATTTATTTTTATTGGCAATATAGAATGCTAGGCAAGACTGGACTTCTGAGATGCGATGGCATCTCCTAGCTCAATCACACTGCAAATTTGAGAACTAAATTCAGAGACACGAAATGACTTTCCCAATGTCACTCAGCAAGTATTTGGAAGCTTCTAGCCAAGTGTTCTTCTTAACTTGCAGTACTTTGCCTGCATAGAAAGAGACAAAGGGGAATGGAAGTCGCCAAATGCAAAAAGAACTGTACACTCTACTTTCATTGTTAAAAAGATGCAGTTGAGAAACACATAACTGCTTCTATATGAAAAAGCATCTTAAAGAAAGGAGAAAGTGACAGTTCATAGCACATTTAAATTCTAAGTTGAAAGCAATGCATAGAAAAACACAGGATTTATAATCCAAGGCCATTTATTTAATCAACCAGTTGCCTATATGTGTGGTCCTTAAACATCCTAAACATCAGTTTCCATTCCCATGAAAGGGCAATAAAAATAATACCTGCTTTGCCTTCTTTCACTGGGTTGTTTTCAGATGGTGATGTAATTCTGTATGGAACATGCTATAAGTCAGTCTGAGGAAGGGGCAGGTGGTGAAAAGGCCTTAGTGATAGTGATATCTGAGCTGAGGCTGACTAGTGATGAGCAGTGAGTCAGAAAGGAGAAGTGGAACAACCTTGTGCAATGGCCCTTGGGTGACAAGACAGAGGTGGTACCTGGAGAGAGCTGCCAGCAGGCCCTTAGCCAGGGAACAAGTACAGGGCAGAAGGACTGGCTCTACCAGAGGGTCAGAGCTTTTGTCCTGCAATCTGTGAGGGCTCTCTGGAGGATTTAAAGCAGAAGTCACTTGAGTTTTAGGTCTTCAGTTGGGATTATCTCTCAACAAATAATATCAACAATGAATTTGAAAGTGACAAGATCAAAGACAAGGCAGTAGTTAGGCGGCTCAGGGAAGACCTCTGCTGAGGCAATGTTTATGGAAAAGAAGGGAAATTGGCAAAGTTGAGAGCAATTAAAAAGTCTGAGTCTGCAGACTCTGCTGAGTGATGAAGGTAAATGACTTTCTGTTTTCTGATTATTGGCTGGTTAATGGTGATTCTATTGACTTAGAGATATTGTAAGGGTGGGTTGGATGCAAAATAGAATTAGGTTTTGGAAATCCTGAAGAGGAAGTCCAAAAAGCACACTCTTTAAGGGAATGGACTTTGAGGTCAAGAAGGATGTGGGTTTCAGTCTTAGCTTTAGCACCGTCTGGACGTGTATGAAATCATGATGTAAAGCATTGAGACAGAGCCTGGAACATAATAACAGCTACACAATTAGGTGCAGTATGATGCTGATGGTGGTGGTGGTGGTGGTTAGGGTCATGAGTCGGTGACAGCCACAGATCCAGGTGATCCTCCAAAGGCGAGAGCTCTGAGTATGTCATATTACACTTAGCACACAGATCACAGTGAAAAGATGGAGAAGAATCAGACCACTCGTGGGTCATGTTCATAGTTAGGAAGGAAAGTTGGGGAAGACACAGCCGTTTGGGACAACAATATTTAAAAGAAGGACAGGTGAAGAGAAGTTGACCTTGAGAAGAGTTGATAGAGAGCTAAGAGGAGATTTGATTATCAAGCTACAAGTGAGGAATAGCAGTTTTTCACCTCAAGTATAACTTTGATGAGGGCAAAGACTGTGTCATGATATTCTTTATATAGCCAACCACAGTGTACTTCCTGGATTAGTTTAGGTGCTAAATAAAAGTTAATTGAGTCAATGAACTTGAATACAATATCATGTTTTCTACGGGCCACCGTACTGGCCTCCACGCATCCCCTGTGTTCTGGTTTCAATCTATTTGTATGCAGACAACATAATACCTAATTCAGTGATTCTTAAAACTTTTCATTATATTTTTAGTCCTAGGACTTATGAGACCTTTCATAGCACCAATCTGGTTGTGGGTAGGATTGGGGTGTACAGTTGTGAGTACAGGGATTTACATGTATCTGATGGCTTGGGGTGACATATATAGAAATTGAATTTGTTTATAGTTTTGAAAGAGGGAGAAGTCAGAGTATCACCAATGTTTTGTTTACTTAATTAATGACTAATTTTCTTCACATATTAAATGTAGTCCAAAACAAACAGGTATTTGGGACAATTATATCATATGTGGAACATGTGAAAAGACAGAAATTTTAAGACAGTCTAAAGGCTTATCAAGAAACAAGGGATAATAATAGGGGGTGCTGGGTGGGAAAGGAATGGATGGAAATGGGCAGGGGCTGTGATACTGACTGACTTTCTCCTTAGAACTCTGGAATTCTTTTGGGCTGTCTTCCAAATACCTCTATTATCCCTGCTTGGGTGATAGAAGTCCCACTTTAAGAAATTTAGAACCTTGAGATTCTCTAACAGAGAAAAAAATATGAGTGCTACCTTGCTGGACTAAATATAAAATCATAGATTTGGGAGCATAGAAAACTATAAGCTGCCCGTTCAGTCTCTTCCCTGGCTTCTAAGATACGTAAATTGTCTAGTTTGTCTTTTGAGAAGGCTGGGTGAAATAAAGTAGAAAACATAAATTTTAGAGCCAAACAATTTGAATTCCAGCAGAGTGACTGCACGTCCTTAGACAAGCTGTTTGCCCCGTTTGAGCTTCCCTTCCTTTTTCATTTATCAAATGATGAAACGTCAAAGCCTAAACTTTTTCCTCCTGGGAGGCCTAAGTTGAATGACTTAAAGAAAGCATCCCACCCAATGTTTGTGATGAAGGAGGGAATCAGTGATTTACCCTTTATTCTTCCTATCTGATCTAAGTAGAGTCATGAACTAAAGGGTGGATTGAGGATGTGTGAATTCAAATCATCTATACAAAAGTTTATTTCTCACTGATAGTACATGCAGTATAGGGTCAGCTCTACTCTAACGAGTTACTCAACAGCTCAGGAAATCTGGGATCCCTCACCTGGTAGCTGAACCGTCTGAAGTCCCGGCGCTGCATTCCTTCCCTCAATAGGAAAAGAGAAAGCTGGCAGCCCGCACCTGATCTTGGATGATTTCACTCAAAAATGACACATATCATTTCCACTCACCAAACTGCATAGCCCATTAAGCTTCAGGGAGACTTGAAAAATGGGGGAGTACATGGGTATTTGGTGAGCAGTAAACGTTTCTGCTAGAGTTATAGAATGGCATCAGGCATTCAGCTGGAACTGTAAATGCCATACATCTAAACCCTAAATTAGAAGATTTGATATAACCCCCATCCCATCCACAACTTTTTTTTTTTTTTTTTTTTTTTTTTGAGACGGAGTTTCGCTCTTGTTACCCAGGTCGGAGTGCAATGGCGCGATCTCGGCTCATCGCAACCTCTGCCTCCTGGGTTCAGGCAATTCTCCTGCCTCAGCCTCCTGAGTAGCTGGGATTACAGACACGCGCCACCATGCCCAGCTAATTTTTTGTATTTTTAGTAGAGACGGGGTTTCACCGTGTTGACCAGGATGGTCTCGATCTCTTGACCTTGTGATCCACCCTCCTCGGCCTCCCAAAGTGCTGGGATTACAGGCTTGAGCCACCGCGCCCGGCCCCCATCCACAACTTTTTAAACAATCAATTTATTTCATGCTCAGCTCATGGTAAAGAAGATTTCTGGAACATACACAGATGAACTTACTCACTTTGCTGGACTGAGAACAAAACCAGTGTCTTGCTTTGTTCTGGAGGCTATCTCTAGCCCTGAGCCTTTCGGGGTCACTCTGGAAGGATACCCTGCAGTGACTATTGGCTACAGTCCCCTTCATGTCCCCTTGGTTCCTCATTTCTCTCCTCTCTTCTCTTCTTTTCCCTACTAGTGCCTTGGTCTCTCTGTTTCATCTTTCTGTCTGTCAGGCTGATTAGCATACTTTGACAGATTAAAAGGCTAAGGTCAAACCAACAAACCCCGAAAGAAATGCTGCTAATTATTGTCCTATGTTTTTAAAATACTTTTGCTCTTCAAAGAATTTAACAAGGAATAAAATTCAACTCTGTATCCCAGGGGTTGTTTTAATATTGTATTAAAAAAAAAAAGTCCCTTAGCGCTCTGCATTCCATGTGGCGGGAGAGCGCTAAACCGCCGTGGGAGTGTCAGTGGTAATCGCCTCCACTTCCCAGGCATCTCTAAAGTGACACAAAATGGCAAGCAGAGTCTTGCCAGCACTGCCATATAGCGGTCCATGGAATGACACTGCATTCGCATTCATACACCATATCCAAAGACAGGAAGTGTAGCTTGTAACCCAAAGAGACAGGACAGTTCAATGGCTAGGGCACAGATTCTGATGCTGAGCTTCCTTGGTTTGAATCCCAGTCTCATCCTTTGTGAACTGGGAGACGTCAGGGCTGTTGTTAATTCTCTCTATGCTCTGATTTCCCGACCCATACAATGGAGGCTTGGTGATAATAACAGTGCCTATCTCATCAGGTTGTTGGGAGAACTTAGAAGAATGGATTTGGAAGGATGCCTGAGCTACAGAATTGTTCCTCAGTAATTCCTTGGCTTGATACTCCCACTGCTTTGTTTTATGACAAAGCAGTTAACCACTTTGATGCTCAGAAGTATACTACATACATTGTCTGACTTCTGAAGAATTAGTCACCTGACGGATATGCAAGGTAACATGGCCAGCCCACCTCCACTGCAGGTAAATCACTCCGGGGCCCCCAGACACCACTGATTCGAAGCATCATCAATCTTGCTTCAGCCCTGCTATGAGCCAAGGCTAGGATGATGAGGGTCAGGAATGGAGAAGCATAGTCCTACTCACCCTCCAGATTTTTTTTTTAAATCAGTTTAGAAGATAATGTAGTCAAATTTATTGTGCTGCCCCTTCAACGCCTGAACAGTTCTGTGATGAGCAGTGGCTCACTACCAAGTGGCTCATGGCAGGGCAGAGGCAGGCCTGAGAAAGAGCAAGCTGGGGGTGGGCGGGTGGAAATGCAGGCGAGTGAGAGGAGCGAGGAAGAGGCGAAAGCACTCAACTCGAAAGCTAATTACTCCACATATTTTGAAAGATAAAAACAGGATAGCCTCCAAGTAAGAGGCATCTAATAGCTCAAGAAAGTCTCCAGTGAAGTCGTTCACTACAGGTGAAAGGCCCAATTACCAGATCAAGTGGCTACATTATCAAAAATTATTCTATTGATTTCAGTGAGGTGAGTTTCCCTGTGATGATTACCACCATCTGAAATCTCCTTTCCTGCTGATTTGGAACACGCCGCCCCGTCTCCGTGCTTCAAGTTGTTCAAGATGCGTTCGCATGTGTGGGTAAGCACAGTTCAGCCTGCTGTGAGAGTCTGGTTAGCACAGGCTAGAAAGGCAGGCGGGCCGCCACGTGCCCAGGGCAATGTCACCGTTAAGAAATTCGGTGCAACTGGATGTCATTTCCATAGGAACTTTCTGAGTTCTGGATTTCCCATGATGCTTCCTACAAGGGACGCTACTTGGGAGAAAGGCCCCCATGAATCCAAGGTGAACTTGCAAACATCAGTGGTCACAGCCTGATAGCAGAGAGACAAAGCACTGAACTTCACACCTGAGCCCCTTAAGGATGTACTGTGGTCTAAATTGGAGGGAGGTGGGGCGTTGGGAAGAGAGATCCTTCTAATTTCTTTTAAATTACCCCGTGCTTTGTATTTGTGAAGAATATTGTGAGAAAAAGTGCATTTACTAGAACAAGGTTCCAACCAAGTAAAAACTGGAAAGGAATCTTAGAAATCATTTACTTTCTAGGAGAATGGAGTGTTCTTTCCACAAATTTGAATATAATGCCATTTTAATAGTTCAGCCAGACAATTTCCTTAAGAATGCTTTTTTTTTTTTTTGATCCAGAGATGGGTGGACAATTTCCACTTCCCAGTGGATAAAAAGGGTAATGAATTCCATGCCTATCTTCCTTCCTATGTCTACCCATGTTTCTATTTCCTGGATACTGTTCTTGGGTTCACAGTCGGTTAATGTTAAACCAGGCTGGGACAGGATGTCTTGCAGTTAATGTTTGAACCAAGGCCAAGAGAAAGCACCTTTCTGGTGCTGGTGAACTTCCACCCCCAAAGGGCCCAAGGAGCGCTACTGTGTCCACGAATAAAAGCACCAAGGCAGGGCAGTGCAGTGGAGCTTTAAGCCAATTATTCCTGCATTTGCTGTCCATTGGCGGCCTCCTCCTTCCTGGGACTCCTCAGGCTGATGCCGAACATATTCAAATCTTCCCCTAAAAGGTTTAGCCTAGGTTGCTTCTTCAGTACTGTTTGAACATTAAATATGCAAATAATCATCATTACACTTCCAACAATTACACATGTTTGCGAGCACCGTGTCAAGTGCTGGCAGCAGAGCAATCATTTGTAAAGACAAATATTCCATTCCAAGAGATGTCATGCTGCTTAGAAGATTCTTTTTTGTATTAGTAGCCACACTGCTGCTTCATAAAGTGTGCAAATGAACGTGACAATGCTGCTAGGAGCTGCCAGGCCCTTCCCTTCTGCAGAGCAGGTGCCAATCACCCATCCCACACAGCAGAGGCCTGGCCTCGAGGCCCAGCGACACTGAACATGGCGAATGTGAGCAGGCTCTCCCAGGAGGCTCCCGGGTCAGCTTCCCCCTCCTGCGACCCCCTCCCCTGCCATCCCGCTTCTCTAAGGGGGCCTCAGGCCTTCAGAATATTTTAATTCTTGATTTCTGACTATATTATCATGTGTTTGTAACAGATGAATTGTCATTTGTAGCTCTGAGGTGATGTGAAAAACTGCCTGGAACCACAGGCCTGGTGTCGCAGCCGGGTAGGAATTCTTTTCTGTGCGTTTTTACCTCTCCTCCTTATTATTGTTTCCTTTATACCCCTCCCTTCCCCTTGCTCCCTGCCTTTCCCCTCCTGGTTTTTCATGTAGTTATGGATAATTGTCACCATTTACTTTTATCGCATCCAAAGTGGCAGCTTAGAGGGGCCTGGACTTGAGTCAGGACTAATCTTGCCTTCTCCCAAAGTAGGAAAATCCCAAGTCTTGCAGGGCTCAATTGATAACCCTGCGCTTCTTTACCATGAAAGATGGATGGCTCTGGCAAGCTTGGGAGACTGCAGATAATGGGATTGACTTGGTACTTAAATCTCAGTGAACCAGGACAGCATAAGTAATTAGTGAATTGGATCCATCCTGGGGTGCTAATGATGGCTAAGTCTGCCCCCACGCCATTCTGAAAACGGCAAGAGGCACATCCATCTCACGCAGATAAAAACCAAGGGGACACTGCTCACAGACACCATTTATTCCTTCTTTAGTGCACAACTTATCCTAGAAGGGAAAAAAAAATCTAATTTTCCTCGAATGATACCCAGAAGACCAAGTGACCAGGCTCCCACCAGAGTTCATTTTGATCACAATACTGAGGCTGTTTTTTAATTAAGAAAGGCTAATTAAGAGAAACTCTACATTTATCTTCTTATCTACTTGGCAGCATAGACTCCCAGACATTACCTATATTCGTTTACAATTTGGTTACTGGCTTTCTTTCAGTGAGCCAGTGATGATTCTTGGTTTATATCAAGGTCGGTACATTATAAGGATTTTGATAGTGTTTTCAAGAGTTGAATAAACATAAAGATAACTTTTAGAACAATAGATCCTGGTTTACGCACACACACACATATATGTATGTAAAATACTAGTTACATAATGTGTCTTTATGTTTTTCCTCAGTCAATTCAAGTGTAAGTCATGTGCATACAGTCTGGCCTTCTTGCTCATTTTTCTTTTTACCCAGAGTGATGGCACTTTATCGGGATAATTTAGATAAATGTCTTTTCATGGAGTTCACTTATCCTTCCAGCAAACATGATCGACAAAGAGCCACGATAGACGAATGACATTGCATTTTGATCAAACGTATGCTCTGTCAATGTAGGAGACTCTCAAGGTGGTCATCTTCCGTTTTCTTTCTTTTTTCCACCTAATTTGATCAACATTGACAACAGCTGAAGCATCCACAAAATGCAGTTTTGTGGAGAGGACCGGGGCTTCTAAGAATGAAGAGTGAAAACCTGAAGCAAATGGATCTCAACTCACAAGTCAGTAGTAATCCAACGTGCCAGCCTGGCAATTCTTATGTAGATTGATCAGAAATAAATGTGACAGACTGTGCCTCTCCTTTTCCCAGCTTTGTCATGGCAAAGGGGCCCTAGAGCCAAAAACAAGCCCTGCCTTTTTAGTTCCTTTGAGTCCAACTCTTCTGCAGTGCTTTCTTGCCTTTCTTTGAATGTTTCATTTGGGGGCCAGCTGGAGTTATTACAGATAACAAGATAAGCCAAAATAACTTGTTAGTAAGAAGATTTCTTGAAACTAATTTTCCTCTCTACCCCCTCCACCAATCCAATCCTTTGTTTTGTTTTGTTTTAATGTGAGGTTTCTTTCCATGACCCTTAGTTTCATGGTGACTGGCTTCTAAGGAGACATGTTTGTGTCTGCATATAGAACACACACACATCAGTGCATTTTCATATCAAGGACTGATTTCCCTGTGACCCTTCTTAATATTTAATATTTCAGGAGAAAGCTGATTAGGTGAGCACTCCTTTTCCCTTCCCAATCTGTAACTGATTAGTAGTATTTAGACTTATACAAGATGAAAGGGGACAGGATCTCACTAAGGAGAGTGTGGAGTTCGAGGAGAGAGTGAAATTTAGTTTCTTCTTGGCACGCACGAAGTTCTGATTTGACTTTTTCTAGATATGGACTTTCCTAAGTTTTAGTATGTCTGAAATTTGACTTTCATTTTTAAACTGGACTAGCTCTTATCAATATTCATGATTCAGAAGTGTCTGTCTCCCTTGAGCAAAGAAAGTTCATGTTGATCATATGAGTTTGCAGAGAAGCAATCTCATTATGCGTGTGTAAGAGATATTTATGAGTATTGCTTGAAACAGTTTTTCACTTATCAATAAGAATATGGAGTTTTATTCTTAAAACATGTTGTTATCATAATTCATTTCTACCTATACCAAGGAATAACGTAGACTAATAAGTAACTACAGTTTTTCCAACTATCGCTCTTCATATAAATGTATAGTTTCAGAATTCAGTGTGCCTGCACAATAAAATTTTAAAAACATGTTTTACAATTATTTTGAAAGAACTAGTGACTTGTTAAAAATGTCATTTTAAAATTTTAAATATGGCATTATGCGCAAGAGGACTTGAGCTGAGAAAAAAAATACATGTATCTCTTCTGAAAAAAAGTGGTACTTCTATAAGGTATTTCTGTGGATAACTCATATGTTCAACTTATTTAAGAAAACCTCCATCAAAAAATTTACCAGATATTGAAAGCAAATACGTACTCACATTTGACAGCAAAGTGTGTAAGTTCCTTGATGTTGCTGTCCGATTGCCTAGGTATGAATTCTAGCCTCACCACTCAATAGCTGTGTCTACTTGGGCACCTTCCATCACATCTCTGTTACTCAATTTCTTCTGCAAAATTAGAATAATAGTTGTACTCACCTCATTGGGCTTTTGTGGGATTAAATCAATATAGTATCTCGCATAGGTTAAGCACACTCACAAGTTGTATCTTATTAATAAAGGTGAGTTCTATTTTTTCCTGTGAATAAAAGATTTTATATTTCTACCAAAAACTCTAGGGTTCATTGTTCTAAAGAAAGTAGAGCCATTTTACAGATAATATTTGTACAGTGCTGATGCTGCTGTTCCTAAAATGCATGAACCCTGTGGTTAGACTATGAGACTCTTGTAGGTCTAGACCAGGGTTTGTCAGCCCTGCATCCTCCTCAACCCTCGTGCAATGCCCTGCTCATAAAGTGCCTCCATTTAAGGAAGCTTCCTTTCCAACTTCACCCATGGAAATGTGCCAGGAACTGGCAGGGGTTGGGAATTGTGTGTTCGAGTTTATGTCTATTCAAGGAAGAATGTGTTCTACACCTAGTCACTGTCCCCTAGAATCAGAATACATCTAATAAATGTGACATTTACTGACATAAAATCTGATTTTGTTAAAAGTTCATCACTGAAATTTAAAAACTGGGGCTTCCTTTTATCATAGTACCAATTGTGAAAAAATTCTCTAATTTTGTATGGTCCTAACTGTGGGTATGTACATTAAAGAGACAAATGGAAGGTTATCATAATATTATATTATAGTCAGAAATTAATGGCAAGATGGAAAGCAATATCTTAGATATAAATTTTGGTTTTTTTAGTGTTTGTTTGTTCCTTTTTTTAAAAAAAAAATTGTTAAATAGAGGGGCACTAAAAATGATTCCTACATTTCTTCATAGATCGATGTGCACAGTAATAAAAAGTTTTAGTATTTTTAAATTTTAAGGAAAAAATATTAAATAAGAATTTTAATGTATTTCACATGACAGCTTTGTTATCAAAATTCATCATTTTTCAAATTTGATATTCATTGTAGAAGAGATTTCGACTGGCAGATTTGTAATGTAGCGATGACTACATTGCTTTTTGAACTTCCCCAGCCATAAATGGAGAATCCCTTTACTTCATGAGAAAACTGGGCCTTTAAACAGGATCCTGGCAGGTGGAATAGTCCCTCTGAGGAGTAGGGTTACATGGGCAACTTAGATGAAATCTATGAAGTATTCTTTCTATGAAAGAGACCAAGAGAATGGTGGAGAGAGAAAATGTGAGTGAATGATTAAATGAACTTCAGAAGCATTTTCATCTGGGAGACAAGTGTGAAAGGAGGAATAATAAATGACTCCCTGCCTTTCTAGAAAACGATTGGTATCCATTGTCTATTCTGGAAGCCATCTGATAGCCCATGCCATCCACCAATGGGCATAGAAAAGTTTACATAAAAGAAAAGGGGTCAACCAAGTAGAGAGAAGAGGCTTAGCCAAAACAAACTAAAATGCTTCATTTCACTAAGATTTGATTAATAGGATATTAGACACCTAAGACCGCTGAGACAAGAGCTAACTAGCCTTTAGCAAACTGTGCTGTGAATCATACTTCACACATCAAGATGTGAGGTAATGAGATTCTCAAAAAGTACTACATTTAGAAACAACCCCTTAAACTCGAACACACAATTCCCAACTCCTGCCAGTTCCTGGCACATTTCCAAGGGTGAAGTTGGAAAGGAAGCTCCGTGCTGTTTTTTTTAGGGGTAGTTTTTGTTTGTTTGTTCCTGACCACTGATAGCATGAGCTAGCAGCTGGTGTGAGAATAAAGGAAAATATGTGTGTATTGGCAGCAGACAATTTATAACATGGCGTGATTATTCTCCCAGAGTCTTAAACATCAGAGCTTATGGCTTAAAAAATAATAATTCACAAGGACAACTTTACAACTGCACACTGAAGGTTTTTTGCTGCTGTTGTGTGATGTAGAATTTTTTTTAATCTAAGGGGAGGGGCCCGTAAAGATTGGTGTGAATTTGTGACCAACATGGTTCATAATTGATCAATCTTGTACATTTAAAGTTTTTCTTAAGGATTTTGCAGCCATCACAGGCCATTTTTAGCCAGGGAGTCAGCACTGGGTAAACCTACATCTCCACCTAGTGGTCTAAGGGAACAGTTAATTACTTTCTACAACAAGGAAACCAAGATTTAGTCATCCTTGGCAGGCAGCGTGAAAGCCCTAGGTCGCTGTGCAGTTGAAGTACAGTATTTAAAGATAACATTTTAATCTCAGAATATTCTTAATTCCTTTCCATTGCCTTCCATATTTTCCTTCTCCTCAACCCTAAAACTGACATTATTAGATTGCAAAATAGCTGAAAAATATTCCTCCCACTTTATTTTTCATTCTTGCACTGTGCTCAAAGACTTTGACCAAAAACTCATTTGGGTAGTGAAGGATCATCTTTGAGGATGCCCCCCACCCATCTCTGCTTCTTATTCTTTGCCAGCTCACTTTTGGCAGGTGTCCCCATAGTGAGAGAGACCAAACAGAAGTTTCCATACAAATGTCTCAAGGCTTATTTTCAGTCTGCTAGAAAAATTACTTATAATGTCCCGGCACCCCACAGGTTAATGAAGGGGCCACCTCTGCACTCCCCATCCCAGGTTGTCCCAAACAGAGAAGCCATATCAAGACGCATTCTCACGCAGCAGATTCTTAGCTCTTGGCACCTGGCTTTCCCATTAAGCCCTGACCCCTGTGCTAAAAACGAACCAGTTGAACCACAGTAATATATCTAAGGCTTATATGATTTGAATAATCAATAAACAATTAAGACTGTTTGCTTCTTTAATACCAAAAGGACATTTGAATTCGGTCACAGTTAAAAGGAAATAGTTTGTTTTGCTTTTAATTTGATTTGCAAGATTACAGAGCATCTGCTCCTCCGAGATGTCATTTCAGCCAATTATACAGATTCTCCTCTAGTCGCTTTCTCACCACTGGATTCATCATTGGTATCATCCACACTGTAGTGAAATGTAGAAGCCGGGTTTTTTGGCTGGAATATGTCTGGAAGATTTAAAGCTAACTAAGGGAGTCATTGCTTGCTAATCCCTGTAATTAAGCACTACTTGTGGGAGGGTATATTACACTGATTGAGGCTGTTGCCATGTATTGGTCCTAAAAATGTTTAATAATCCTACCCTGTAATGTTGAATTTTTTGTACCTGTTAATTAACACCCACTAACTTATATAGAAGGCAGAAAAAAAGTATGAATTGTCAGTTTGCTTCTACTCTAGACTATCTTTCTCTAAACCTCGTGTTCCGGAATGTGGTTCCTTAAATTGCAGGAAAGCGTCATATGCTAAAAAATGGAGAGAGAAAGGTTAGAACAAGGGGATTCTTAGAGTATTTTTGATTTTCTCTATGTTGAGAGCAAAAGATATGCAATTCTTTAGCTTAGACATTTAAATTCATCTGCTGTCATCATCTGCATTGCCATTAGGACCGATCAATAACACAGCAACTTTTTCTTATAACTCTCCACTTATTTCTCAAAATACTGCACTGACTGTAGGTAGGAGAAATTTCGCTTGGTTTGACTGTTAATGAATTCTCAATATTATGATCTTTAAGTAAGAACTGTAGTTTACCATCTTTTTGCCTGATTTTTATAAAATTACATTGAAATAATCAACACAACCTCAGTCCTTGAGCATCCTTTGACTTTTCCCAGGCCCAGACATCGGCGAAGTGACCCGAACATGAAGCAATCAAACTGAGGACACTTTAACCTTCCACAAAAGGATCAGTTCTGAATGCAGGACCAAAGAGTCAGACAGATTCTCAAAGACTCTGTCACAGTGAAAGAGACTGGTTTTAGGTAGAGCAGGTGAGAAAAAATCTTTTGTGTGTATGGGAGCTACACCTGACTGTAGGCTCCTTGAAGTCTACACAAAAGTCAGTCTCCCCTCATTAAGCCTGTGAATTTGATGCCCTCCACTGAGTGAGCTAGGACGACCTAGTGGTGTGCAAACACAGCAGAGATTTCATTAGGGCTTACAGCAGAACACACACATGTACACACACACACATACCCAGTCACATATGCATGCACACTACCTTTTCAGATCATCAGCCTAACATTCAGTGACTTCCTAAGTTAACCCAATTGTGAACCTTGTATTTTAAGATCCTTAAGTACTTAAGTAAGGCTTGTAAATGTCACTCCATGGGTAATTTATAAGCTTGGACACGTGGGGTTGCTTTTTGAATCTTACTACCTCCTGCCTCTCTCCCCACACCTATTGATCTAAAGGGAGAGGACGTGAAAGTTTCACTGCAATCAAATCCGCCCATCTACCAACACTGTTATTAGCAAGGAAGAGATGTGGGGCATTGCTAATAAGTTTTTAAACTCCAGAGTTAGTTCCATGGTAAAAGTCTTTCCAATTTATAATAGCTGACTCTTCTGGCCCCTGAGATAATGGTTACACTGCTTCTTCTGCTGTCACAAGGTGTCACTGTTAGGCAGGGACCTAGTGTAGCCTGGTGGGCACTTGTACATTATGGGGTAGATGCCTGCCATGGCTCACATCCCTGCTGGTTCTGTGGCAATGTCTCATGCTGGGCTCCAAGGGCAGAACTCTGTTGGTACCCACTGGATGCTCAGTTCTACCAAGTCCAAGGATATCATAAGTAATGAGCAAAAGGGCTTCCAAGCTCAGGGCCCCCACTGAGGAGGTCTTGGGTTCCTGTCATCAGCACTGAACTCTCTCTCCACATATCAAGGAACATAAGTTTCCCACATTGAACAACGCTCCCCAAGGGGACAGATCCCCTCTCCAGAACCCCCATACATCAAGGGTTCCTACAAAAAGTTCACGCTTCAGTGAGCCAAAAAGATTCTACCTTCCCCTAAGGCATGGAACCCAATATTCATTTATAGAACAAAGAGTAGATTATTCCCTATACAAAAAAGAAAATCTGCTCTCTGACTGGCGTGATTTTTTAAATTCTATACCTCCTACCTTCTATGTCAAGTATTATTAATCTACTCTAAAATGCTCCAGTTCTTTACCATAGATTATATGCTTCTCTGTTAATAGTAACTGAAACTTCATTCTCTGACTCCTAAGCAATAGCTTGCTGCAACTTATTTTGTAATGAACATAAGAGCCAAACAGCAAGGCTCAGCCTGTCTCATCACCCAAAAGCAGGCCTTCGGCAGGAGCTGGGTGGCTTCCTTGTTCCATCAGTGGAAAGTTCTAGTCTAGAAAGAAGCTGCCAGCCTTTGAAGTCCAAAACTGGAGGAGAGGAATTCCAACAAAACCCTACACCAAGAAGCAAGCCCTGTGTGGATGGAAGGACCCAGTACACTTTGTAAGTGTTTTCCACTATCATTTGCTTCTCTCTCTCTCTCTCTCTTTTTTTTTTTTTTTTTGAGATAGAGTCTCACTCTGTTGCCCAGCTGGAGTGCAGTGGCATAATCTTGGCTCACTGCAACCTCCACCCCCAAGTTTCAAGTGATTCTCCTGCCTCAGCCTCCCAAATACCTGGAATTACAGGCACACACCACCATCCTGGCTAATTTTTGTATTTTTCATAGAGATGGGGTTTTACCATGTTGGGCAGGCTGATCTCGAACTCCTGACCTTAAATGATCCACCCACCTCAGTGTTTGGCTTTTATTTGTTTGTTATGTTGTTCCTATCTTTGTGTAAGGAAATTTACTGCCTCAATGAAGGAATGTAAAATGGAAACCAAAAGAATTCAGTAACTCACCAACGTATTTCAAAATACAAACCATAACTCCAGAGGTGTGGCAGGGTTCCCACATCACTGCAAGAAACCCAAACTGGAAACTCCACAAAAAAATAACAAAAGAACAAATTAAGAACGTTGTAGAAATCAAGGAGAAGAGACTGAATCTATTTCCAGTGCCAAGACATTCCAAGGAGCAGGCAAGACACTGCACCATAAAAAAAAAATTATTAAAAGTATGCAAAAAACTGTCCACTTCACAAAGTCAGCGATTTGCTCCTGAAATCTCACGATGATTCATGCATGTCAGGGCGGGAGGTGGGGAGCCTAGTGTTTTCTAATATCAAATGTCTTTCTTGTGAGGATAGGCACTAAACAGTGAATTTTCTATTTGCTATACCTGGAGCTACTAGAGCTCAGCGGAGTGGTTTAGAAAAATTAAACAGGATAGTCACTTTCTTCTCCTCGTTCCCTAAGTAGTCCTTCAGACCCCTACAGAATTTAAAGCTGTAATATGTTTGGAAGTACTAGATGGATAGAATGGGAGAGAAGTCCAAATTTTGTGATCCCTATCTAAGGCAAACTGTATGAGCAAACACTTGGCTCACAGCTCTGGTCATTTTCTCCAGCTCCCTCAGAGAAATGCTAGGTGCCAAGAGTATTTCCTAAGTCGTTTTCCAGTGATTGTCTTGAAATCCCAGTACCTAAATGCTGATGGATATTATCAAGCCTTGGGAAATACCATTACAAGTCCCAAATTGAAGCACAAAGTCTTGAAGTAGGACATGGGAAGGAACCCAACACACACCTAAATATTGGACTAAATTTTGTAGTTTTCTGCTCATGGTTGTTCTAGAAGAGCAAACAAATTACAGTTTGAGGAGTTTGAAGCAGTGGTAGCCTCTCAACCTTAATGTTTTATTGCCTTGTGATTGTTTATAACAAGCATCAGCACATACACTATTTATTTTTCTATCTCTTCATCTATATTTTGATTGGTTAAGAGCAACAATTACTGCTTTTCTTGGTATCTCTAATGGTTATTGTAATGTGTGTCTTGGTAGATGCCTGGTAAGTATAAGTTGAATTAATTGTTCTTAATAAAAATAAGATACAACAGAAGTGGATCTTATTAACTCTTGAAATGTGCTGCTTTACTGTGTCATTTATTTTATGAAAGAGTGTGTGTGTTGAGTATTTTAAGTCTCTGTTGCTCTTCTAAAAATTGAACAGGATGATTTAAATGGATCATGGACTAAAGAGAGATTAGAATGAATAAATTCTCAAAATCTAATAATTATTCCCTCACTTCTTGCATGCACTTACTTCAACAAGACTAACATTATTTGAATCAATAGTCCTGGAATTACTAAGATCTGATTGCTTAGAATAATGTTAAGGCTCATGCTAAAAGTTCTTCATGACAATAACTCAACAAACATTATCAACCTCAACCATCATTTTAAGCACTTCCAAATATTAGCATAACCATACGTCCTCATAAAAGCAGAATATACCAGAGTATGCTGACTCATTAATGAGTCCTCTGAAAGAGCAGTCATATAGATACCTTTATTTCTGTCCTCTCTCAAGTTGAAAATCATCATAAAACCATAATGGCTTTGAAGTTGTTTTTTTATTATTTTCTGTTTATTTTTCATATTATGTTCAGATTTCCCCCGTCACTCTCCAAGGCCTCAAACTTCTCCCATGAATTTTCTCCAGCACATTTGTACATACAAAGTTACAGAGAGCCCGGCTGAGCCATGGCATCTCTTTTTTCCATCTTCTTCCTTATACGCTTCTGCCTTTTCCCCCCCAAATTTTCAGATCAAAATGAAGAAATGTAAGCTGTAATATTCTACAAGAATCCTGTCTTTGCCTCACAGTTATGACAAGTATTCCAGAGTTTGTGGGAAGGAGGAGAAACAGGGCACCTCGGGGGTGGGCACATTGGGAAAGGTTTGCAAAGCACTCGAGGCGTGAGGTGCGGTGGTTAAGATCACTTTTCAGCGCACTGCAGCTCATCAATGGTCTCTCCTAGGTTCCTTGTCTTTATAGTGGAAAACAAAATCGTACTTGCTGTGAATTAAATGAAATGATGCATATGGAGCACCTAGTTCAGCCTCACCGAGCTGGAGACGCTGGCCAAGAAGACGATCAGTTCTGTGGTCATGGATGACTTAGGATACCTCAGTTAACACATAATTTTAGACATCCCTCTATTCTGTCTCATTCTCATTCTCATTCTTATTCTTTCCCTCCCCTCCCCTCACTTCCCTGGTCCCTTCCCTCCCCCAGCCCGTGTCTCCCTTTCTCTCTTCTTGTGCCATTTCTTTTCCATCTTTGTTGTTTCTCTCCTATGTCTTAACTTCTAATTCAAGATGTTAATCAGCAGGTATATTCAATTTAAAAAAGAATCTTGCCATGTTTGTGCAGTGAGTTGAACCTATACCTAACATTTTATTTGTCTAAAACTCTAAATATGAGCAGACGGAGCCCTCGGAAAGATAGAAGTAAAACATTTATTGCAGTTGCTTAAAGAGAAACGCTCCTACTCAGGTGCCTTCCTTGAAAACAGCAAATGTCTTTATGGATATTAATATTAAAGCAAATGCCTTTCTGAATATTGAACTTGCAGACCTACTCTTATTGTGTGCCAGGCACTGCTTTAGGAACAGGGTCATTTCATCACACAAGACCAAGTTGTGATGCCTGTGCCTCAGGTACTCCTCACATTGACCCTGCAAAGTCAACGTCATCCCAAGAGGAGGAAACTGAATGAGCAAAATCAAGGTTCACACAGATTCACTCATGTAACCCAAGAGAGAACTGAGCCTAAAATTAGGTCTGTTTGACTCCAAGGTCACATGTTCCCATTAAGTATTTGAAAGATAAAATTCACATCTCAAGAAAAATGGTCTAAGTGACCTTCTAGACACCTGAGTAGAGATTTATTTTCCGGAATCTAACCACATTCCAGTGTTGTAGCTTGAATTTGATATCCTGACTTTAACTGTATGGAATAATCTTTTCACCCAGATTCACAAGCTATACCTGGAAGAGCTAAGTGTGCCCGACGACAAAGTGTTCTTAACCATGGCATACTGTTACATCTGCCTGCATCTGTATCCCATGCTCAAAAGTACCAGGACCCAGCCAGGAATACTAGGTGAGTATGCATGGCTGTTTCTCCCCTGTGCATTTCCTGAACCTCTTCTTCTCTTAGGTCAGCCAAACTCTGCTACAGTCTTCTCTTCCAGTCACTCTTCTTTCGTAAATTTCACTTTTCAAGTCATAATACTGTAATACTTTCCTTCCTTAATTATGGCGTGGAAACACAGTCCTGAGACATGCTGCATGTTGAGACTGTGATTCATTAGCAAGGGTGATTGTGGGAACATGTCCTCACCTCTCATCAGCAATTGGAATGTGGATTCTCTTGCTGTTTAGTTTTCCACAATCTTTATGAAATAAAATGCAATATTCGTTTCTAAGGCTTTCCTGAGCAACTGTCTTCTAATGGGAAAACTTTAACAAAAAAGTATGTATTGCATGCCAAATAGCTAACCTCACTCTCATAAATATTTATATTTTAGGCAGAGTTGAAACATCATTTGTAAGATGGATGTGCTTCTTTGGCGTTCCAACAAGAAAATGCCTTGGGAGCTGAGCCCGTTTTTACAGCTAACAGGCCCCAAACCCTTGCTCATGTCCTAGGGATTGGGTGGTTGGTGGGGGGCGGGGGGCTCAGGGGGAGATGCGAAGAAAACCATTGTGTTCCAGAAAGAGGTCACCCCAGAAGAACTTCTCCAATATCACCTTTCCACTCAAGTCAAGATGAAAACAGAAGAATCAATGTTTGGGAATGTGGTTTGGAAGGATCTCACGCTGCTGTTTTGAAGTGGTGCGTCCCTCAGAGAGGCTGGTTAGCATGGTGCAGTGACTGGCTCGCAGCCTGTGGCCCTCATGCCAGTGGCAGCAGCAGCATCTGCTGGGAAATTGCTAGTAGTGCAGATTCTCAGGCTCCACCACAGACTTGCGGAGTCGGAAACTGAAGTGGGGGAGAAGAGAGTGTTCTGTGTTCTAACAAGCCTCCCAAGTGGCTCTGATGCACGCTCAATTTTTAGAAACAAAGTGGCTTCTAGCCCTGGTATTAGTAAAACCTGTGGTTGAATATTTCCCTCTTAACCCTCCTCAACCCCCATACTACCAAGCTGACCCTTGCTGAGTGATATAATCATCTCGTTCTCCTCCTCTATGAAAAAAAAAAATAATAGTACTTATTTCATAGACTTGATGTAAGAACACATTGAGAAAAAGACATATAAATCGTTTGCTCCAGTGCACGGCATAAAATAAGCAAACAGTGCAGTACATATTATGTATTATTATAACTAAATAGATAAAGTTTAAATAATCTAGATATAGACTGCAAATGCATGAGGGAAAAAGTAACATTTTAAATGATGCATTTATAAAAGTCAAGGCAACTTTCATTAAATTTGGGTGACTAAAAGTAATTGTATGTGAAAATCATTTTTTTCCTCTCCTGTCAAAGAAAGATGAACTTTTTGAGGGAGTGCTACATGTCAGGGGCACCTTTTGAGCATTGCTGTGAATTCCCTGGGCCCCTCCTTTTGCTCTGTCTGCTGCAGCAGGGACTACTCTGAGCAGACGTTCGTCAGTTCTGCCAGGTACAGTGCTCAGCACCTGGTCCTTGCACCAGGGCTACCCCTCTACCTCTTGCTTCCTGCTCTGTGGTTTCTCTGACTTTATGGCCACAGAAGGCCTGGAAAGCTAGCCAGCAGTCACCAAATTCATGACCACGAAGCTACCAGAGATGGGTGGGAGACAGGAGTCAGCAGGTTTCTCTCTTCGTCCACTAGATGAACGGTTCTGACACACATTTCAAAACACCCTTGTGAAGATCAAGTGCCAACTCAGTGAGACATCTTTGGATTTGTTTTCTTTGCCTCTCTGTTGCAATTCCCACCCATCTTGCCCTCTACTCTTTCTCCCGGGGCTCACTTCCAAAGTAAGCCCCCTACATCTAAAAGGTAATCCCAGCCTCTGTTAGAAGACATAGGATAGGTCAGTCAACTTCAGACAAAAGGAGTAATAACATAAAAGTTGATTTTTTCCAAAAATATTTCTCAATAATTCTGGATATAGAGCCAGGATCCTTAAGCTGAGATCAATGCATGCATTGCGTAAAGTTCCATAAAGCAACTGAAAATTTATCCAAATTTTGTGTATGTACATTTTTCTGTACGGTATCTTCAGTAGCATTCAGTGGTATCTATGATTAAACAAAATTAAATTTACTGTTCATGTGAATGATGACATATTTCATTACAGTACATTTGAAGGACTCTAGATTATTTTGGAAGATTTGTATTTCAAAATATTATAGATTATTTGAAATGGATGAGAGGTCATTGAGGGCTTGTCTTCTGTTTGATTGTTTTTTTGCTCTGAGGATGTGACCAATCATTCTATTACTTTTATATCTAAATCTCAAGTTTTCGTTTGGGCCAGTATAACCCTTTGGTCTCAGCTTAAGCCTCTACCCATCACCAACATCATGTTCTTTCACCTTTGCTGATGTTTGTATTACTTTGCTATTAGTGCTTGTATTTGTCTGTTTTCATGCTGCTTATAAAGACATATCTGAGACTGAGCAATTTACAAAAGAAAGAGGTTTAATTGAACATACAGTTCCACATGGCTGGGGAAGCCTCACAATCATGGTGGAAGGCAAGGAGAAGCAAGTCACGTCTTACATAGACGGCAGCAGGCAAAGAGAGAGCTCGTGCAAGGGGACGCCTCTTTTAAAACCATCAGATCTCATGAGATTTATTCACTATCATGAGACCAGCATGGCAAAGACTTGCCTCCATGGTTCAATTACCTCCCACTGAGTCCCTCCCACAACACACAGGAATTCAAGATGGGATTTGGATGGAGACACAGCCAAATCATGTCAATGCTGTAACAAATTACTGCAATTTTATGGTTTAAAACAACATACATTAGTTCTCATACAGTTCTGGAGGGTAAAAGTCTGAAATGTGTCTTCTGGGCTAACACTAAGGTGGTAGATGGGTTGCATTTCTCTGAAGGCTTTGAGAAGAAAATTAATGTCTTTGCCTTGTTCAGTTCCTACAGGCCACCTTTATTCCTTGTCTTGTGGCCTTTTCTGGGCCTCACTGTAGCCTCTTGCTTGTGTCATCACTATTTACATTGACTTCTACTTCCCTCTTACAAGGACCCATGTGATTATATCAGGCCCATCTGGAAATCCAGGAAAATCTCCCCATCTCAAGATCTTTAAGTTAACCACATCTGCAAAGTCGCTATTGCCCTGTGGACCTCACATATTCACAGGTTCTGGAGGTTAAGATGTGGCTATCTTTGCAGAGTTACCACAGTGTTCTTTGACCATGCCAACAGCACTTTACCACAGGTCAGAACGTGCTGTTCTCTCTCCCTGGCCTGTTCTCCCTCCTGTTATCTGCATGGCCAACACCCTCTCTTCATTCAAGTGTCTACATAAATATGACTTCCTCAAGGAAACCTCCCATGATATTCTCTACCCTGTGATACTCCCCATCACTTACTGTGCCATTTCTCTGCTTAATTTCACTTAAAACAATTATATTAAGAAACTAGATGTTACATATACATTTGTTGTTTTTTTAAGAAGCGTGTGGTCCAGTAGGAAAGACAGAAAAGTAATTTTAAAAATAAGGCAATACAAAATATACAATATGGCAGAAAAGAATAGAGTGTTCTAGTTAAGGATGGCCTGAGGAGGAAGACACTTACCTATTCTAGGGAAGGTAGGAAAGGCTTTACCAGATTTTCTGTGAAAAATCTCACCTGTTTGAATGGAGAAGAAGGGGTAAAGCAATGCCGTGAGTCACGGTGGTGCCTCTGAGCATGGCTGGAATGTTAACTTAGACCAGCTTTCCATGTGCTCACAGCAGCAACTGTGATATTGAATGTCAAGGCAAGTTATGAGAGGCTGAGTCCTATACTGCATTTGTCTTCTGCTCCCAAGAATTTCTGATCTAGAATGTTGGCTACAGAAGGGATGGGTTCCCTCCCTTGAATTTTCCCAACAGCATTTCTTTTCAATGCATCCTGGTGCATCATTTAGCCTTACAGAGCTGTGCTTATAAATGTAGAGGCTGCTTTAAATTCAGGAAATATTGGAGACAGACATTTCTCTAAGGAAGCCTGTTTATGCAACAGTCAGCAGAGACCAAGGAAAGTCTTTCTGGATCTGTCCCCAAGACCTGAGGTTTACCCTAAATGTAGCCACTGGCAAGCCCATCTAAGGTTCCTAGTTAGCAGCTTTGTGTTAGCAAGCGAGTATCTTCACAATCGTACCTCTGACTGTTGCACCATTAAGAGAGAGAAAACACTGGAGAAAAGGCAAACTATGTCGAGATCTGTACTAGAAAAAAATACAATTTCGTGGAGGCAAGTTCAATAATGGAAATATGGCACACTGCAGAGGCATATATCACTGGAGTCTGACTGGCAGAGTTTGAGCACTGGCTCCACTACCAATGAGCAGTTCACTACATCATCTGTGACTCAGTTGTCTCATCTATGAAATATGGATAATGATACCATTTGCTTCAAATAGATGGAAGATAAAATGAGATCACCTGCATGAAGCACAAAGTAGCCAGGACATACTATATATTTAATAAGCTTTAGCTTTAGCTATTTCTATCATTTGTTTTTGGTCATAAGTAATTAGATAATAATCTTGGCACTGGCGTTTGCTCTTTGATATGGAGTTAATCATATAAACTCTCTTTTCTCTGGAAATTTTCTTTTTAATTTCACAGATGAAGGTGAATTGCAGTGCAGACTGTCTCGTTTCTTTGGAAAATGGCGCAATGAGGGTAACTTTCCAACAGTAAGATCTTACCTCCCTAGAGGATCCAGAAGGCACTGCCTGGGCCAGGATGGAGGCAACCGTGTGGTGATTCCTCATGTCCTGTAGGACCAACGACCACTTCACAAAGTCCAGTTTTCTCAAATATTCTTTCCAAGACAGGAATGTGATGCTTGCTCAAGAAAGTGGGTTTGGTAACTTTTAAAATACACAATTCACTTTTCGTCGGAACCTAGGCATTTTCACACCAGCTCCTGCTTACCTTCTGGAGTATTTCTGTTTTGAAAGGTGAGGCTTTGGATGAGAAGAAAAGCATTTGGAGCCAGACGCTATCTTTAAAGGCAATTCCAGGTGCAGCTGCAATATTGTACCTGTCCAAAGCCACAAGTCTGCCCTTTTGGACTTATGGAAATGCATTTCCCTATGAAAGGTGTTAACTGGCATTAGTAGTAATTAGTGATTTTAGTAACAGAATTCTATATATTCCTCCCCCTTTATAGTTTCTTGACTAAAAGGGAAAATGACAATGCCTCATATTTAAAATTACAAGAAAGGGGTCAGATCACTGTAGTACCCATCAGATTTTAAACAAGGGTCTGATGAATTAAGAGGATGGCTCTTAGAAATCAAATTCAATAGCTTTCAAACTTGGCCTTCATAAACCACAGAAAGCAAATACAGGGGGCAAGGGGAGGCAAATTATCACAAACAGGTCATTTCATTCTTCCTCTGAAACTGAAACACATCTCTCCATTTCAGGTCAATTTACTCTTGAAAGGAGAGAATCTTAGTACCTTCCCACGTTGTCTTTATGTTTTAGGATAGCTATCATATAGCCGCAGAACCGCACCTGCATAGTCACAGCATAAAAAAGTGATCATCCCCACTCTGTGCTCCTCCCGACAACTTGATTTTTTTCTTCTTTCTTATGTGGAAGGTGGTACCTGCAATGTTTTATTTAATGATGTCATCCTTGTGATTTTGTTTCAGCAATTAATTCAAATGTATACTCTGTGGAGCTATCGTTTGACTTGGGTAGCCAGTGATGTTTCTTTTTGTGCCTACACCAAATCGCTTTCCAAACAATTTCAGTTCCTTTAAAATTAATGGAAGATTCTACCTAAATAAATAATCGCGTTTCTAAAGTTTCTCCACTGAATTATATGATGTCTTCTTGCTAGGACAAGCACTATTCCTTAACCCTCCAAGATAAAATGCAGCTGTGTTGGTGTTTTTATTCTTATCCATTATTTATGCAGGGCATGGGTCTAGGTGCAGCTCTGTAGTGGGTGTGTCCATGCAACAGACAGAACAAAGCAAGAATTTTCCTTTGGGGTTTACAATATAAATGCACACAGGACACATGAGACAATGAACAGCAATAAAACACAATGCAATGTGAGCAATTTTGAGAAGTGAGTGGTCATTGTCACTGAGATGTTTTGCGGAACAGATGGTTTTTAAGGAGGTTTGTGATGAAAGAAAGTGAGCAGGTTTGCTGTACATTAACAGGAGGTTACTGTGGGATTCTGAGAAGAGAAAAATGCAGCAACTGGGGGAAAACGTTTTTCTCTTCACAGTCTAGATGAGTCTCCTTTGCTTCCCTATTATCCATATTTCAAAATTAGAGACAGAGCACTCAGTGAGTGAACATATTTATTCCAAATAAAATGGGAAGGGAACAAACAGTGGAGATAGAAGGAGGTGGCGCTGAGTGTTGGGATTAAACACACCTGGGGTCAAATTTTGGGTTGGCTGGGAGTTGTTGGGCAAGTAACTTTGCAAACTTCAGTATGCTGATCTTCAGAATTCTTATTACAATTTCATAAATGCTTGGAGCCAGATGTATTTTGGAATTCAAAATAATTCAGAATTTATACAAGTAATATGATATGTACACTAAGTATTTCATACCTCCCAAGTGAGGTCTCCAGTAATAAATAACAGACATGATTGTGTAGCAAAATACCCAAAGCAAGTGCAATAAAGAAAGACTCTAAGTAGCTTCACGTATGTTCCACCTAGGTTTTTCTGTCGGATGAATTGATGTTAAATTTTTGTGGATTGGTGTGTCACACCACATTTTTCTGTAAGAAAGGAAGAGGCCCGGCACAGCAGAATGGGATAGAAGAGCAAGTCTTAGTAGCAAACACAGACTTGCTAAACCACCGGTAGTGACGTTATTATTTCATCTGATTCTCCACCAAGTCAAGCTGATCTTACCTCTGCCCACCACTCCAGTCCAGGTTACCAACTTTCCTCATGGACAACCCCAGCACTTACCTACCTAGTCCACGACATGTCGGCTCCTCTGAGAAGCCAAGTCTCCATAAACCATTCTCCACACCAAAGCCTATGTGAGTGTCACAAAATGCAAATCAGATTCTGCCACCCCCCTGCTGAAATTCTTTAAAGATATCCTATTATTCCCAGGGAACCAGGTCCACAAGCCCAGACCCTACTCTGGCAGCCCCCACTCGCCTCAGTCTATTTCTTTAAACTCATTCTGCTGTCTCTAGCCTTTGCACTTGCTGTTCCCTCTCCCTAGAATGCTGTTCCTCTCCTCCTCCTCTCATTCTTGGGATAGGACTTCAAAGGTTCCTCTGTGCTGCCCTCATCTGGCAGTTGTGATACTTGCACTTTGAGCCTTGTGCTATGATACTTGCATTACGATCCTCCTTATAATCTAGATTGGGATTTAATCTAGATTGTAAGACTGTGATTGTATGCATTCATGTGATTACAATCACTCCAGTTCCTGATGGGTTATAGGCTCTATGAAGTCAGAGGTTGTACCTATTATGCTCCCGCTTGGATCACAGCTCCCAGTGTATGGCTTGGCACATAGTATGATCACTTTATGTTTATTTATTACATTGTTGAGAAACTAAACGGATGTGAAAAGTACTTGTTACCAGCAAAACCGAAGGCTTGGTAATTGATACACACTCTTTTAACCCTTTTTAAAATTGAAAAAAAATCTCTTATAAGGCTAACTTCAACCCCATCAGGTGTGTGCTATTTTGGAGACGCAATAGCCAAATCTCAGAAAAGTCAAGTAAATTGCAAAACATCTCAATGGAAGGAAAGTGCATTCAGGGCTGGGGCAAAGGTCTGTATGGATCTAAAACCTGTGAGCCTTCCCCTCCACCATGCTGTCAAGGAGAAACACGTCAGGGGTACAGTGGGAACAGAAAATGCACCTGTGTAGATACAGTCTAAGATAATGCTACTAAAGAATTTAGCCTTCAAATGGAAGTGATGAGCTGGTTCAAGGCGCTGGAGTGGTGGAAAGCCTGGAGCAATTACTTATAATGAGTGCACCATGTCCAGGTAATAGAGCTTAGAAAAAGAAATTCTGGCCGAGCATGGTGGCTCATGCCTATAATCCCAGCACTTTGGGAGGTCCAATTAGCTCATTCACAGTGGCCAGATCTGAGCCACCAAGAAGTATTGGATCATAGGCTGATGGGCAGATAGCTTGAGTCCAAGAGTTGAAGACCAGCCTGGACAACATGGAGAGACTCTATATCTACAAACAATAGAAAAAGATTGCCAGCGTGATGGTGTATGCCTGTAGCCTCAGCTACTCAGGAGGCTGACGTGGGTGGAAGAGTGGCTTGAGCCTGGGAATTTGAGGCTACAGTGAGCTGTAATTGCACCACTGCACTCCAGCCTTGGCAACAAAGCAAGACTCTGTGTCAAATTAAAAAAAAAAAAATCTGCTTGACCTCCTGCACTCAAGGCCAGTAGTATCTGCTTTCTGGAGAAGTTAAGCATATTCACAGGGGACAGGCCCATGGAGCAGCCTCCAGCCAGCAGAAGAGAAAATACAATTCTTTTCTTGGGGCAACTGTCCTGTCAGCACAAAAGCCCCTCCTACTCATGCACAAAGTCTACCATTGCCCTTAAGGTAAGCGTAGGCACACGCTCAGGTCCTCCTTTAGCCCTAAATCAAATTGGAATCTTTATCATTTAGGAAGCCACATACTCTGAGTGAGATATTACATTAAGTTCTTTACTTACGTGAGCTCAATGAACATTTAAATATCGAAGAAAGGTAATAGTTGATTATAGTCCATTATGCCTAGTAGAGACATCATTATAATTACTGATTTTCATACCAAATTTTTAAATGCCATACCTTTTCTTATAATGATAGATCAAAAAGTTAGAAATGTATATGGGACCTATAAACCAAAAAACTTTCAAGAAATAGTTTTAAATAATTATCAGAATTCTGTGGAGAAATAACATATATTTTACACATTTAAAGGAAAAGCAAGCAATACGATGTTACTTCTTTTGCTGTACACGTATAATCGTTAAATGTCATTCTACACCATCGATACTTCTTTAAGGAGACTTTGCAATGAGAATGGGTCTTGGTGCATAAGGATAAATCCTAGGGTTAAGGAATGTGTCAGATGGTTATAATTTGTCCAAAGATATGAACACAACAGGAGACGTGAACATGGAGAAATGTTTCAGAAAGAAGTGCTGGAAAAAATAAGGCAAGTTCCATCTGTTTCTAATGGTCTCTGTAGGCTGAACAAATACGTTAGATTAACTCTCAAAACCCTGAGCTATTGAAATTATAAGGGAAGTTGGATCTGAATTAAGAAAACATATTCTGAAATGAATTTTAAAAAAATTAAATGGTGACTCTGCCACAGGTTTTACTCCTGTACAATTTGTGGTTTGGGTCCTGGCCCCTAGATCAGCTGGTTTCCTCTTGTCTCAGAGCTGCCGCCCTCTCCATTGTAAAATGAGGATAGCAGGGCTATTATCAGAATGAATGAGCTCATCCCTCACATAAGAGGCACTAACTAAAGCCACAGAATCACTCCTTCACACAATTTTTCATAACTTTATACATTAGGTAATTGGAGAACTTTCCAAATAAAATAAATTCTATCAGTTAGTGAACTTAGATTCTGTGCAAGATGCTGTGCAAATGACAGCAATCATGAAGACCAACTGACCATGACCTTTTTCATCAGGCCTTTCTAGCTATGACCCCTGCCCCACCCCCTACTCTTACAGTTAAATTAAAATCACTATGCCATTCTATATTGGCCTCATTCCCTGGTCCCAGCTGATCGATCCAGAGACAGGTAATTTTGTTAAACTGAACCAATGAGAACTTTCCCCTGAATTTGTGGACATGGAACTGGGCAGTATAATTGAAGTCTTTCCCCTGGGGACCAGAATAATAAAATATAAAGCCAAAGAGTTAAAGAGCGCCAAGATACAGCCACCTGGGGTGTTTCTGCAGTGACGCTGCTGGGCAGAGAGAAATTTTGATAGGTCAAGTGCCTATCATTTGCAGCCACAGTGGCCCTCAAATCCCTGGCAAGCGGTGGTCCCTGGAAAATCATTCGTGGTTGAATGATAAATGAATTAATGACCAATGATGTGATTTTTAGGACATAAAGGCAGTGTGTAGCCTGAAGTACAATTCTTGTAGCTTTGTCTCTTGCTGTTTGTATAAATCAGTAAATAAAGCTTCAAAGAGACTAAACACTTATCTTGAGAAATATCAGGGAATATGGATGATACCTCGTGGTGAGAAATGAACATAAAAGATAATAGATAAAATATTATTAAATTCTTCTAGTCTAAACTTAAATTGGTTAATTTTATAGGTGAACCAAGGCAGCACGTTATTTACCTTTCCTAATCTAATTATTGACAGTGTTTTTTACAAAATAAATAATTTATATCTGCTAAGTCATAACTAAAGCTGCACATATAGGAAGATATCGTCATACATAATATATTTATGGAAAATAATAAGTGTGGTACTCCTGGTAGCATGTTCCCTGATGCTATTTAATTTAGAAGTGATACAGGGCCTATTTATAGGTGTAAATACAATAAAAATAATTCTGTGTTGTGTATCTAGAATTAAAAGCGAAACACAGACTCTGGTGAGGGTTAATTACATTAGTATATAACTCCAGGTGAATGGGAGTGTAGTTATTAAAGTAAAACAAGCAGGGAGGTTTTGTGGTGGTAAAAGATTATGTATCCATACTGTTAGTTGCTGAAATCCATTATACTCTTCAACTATAACAGTAACCACTGTAATAATGAGTGGCACTTAAATAGCACTTTTCAAATTCAGCATTGTAATACTTTGCATTTATGTGGGCATTCACAGTTAACAGAACACTTCCTTATGCATTAGCTCATTGGAAATGCACTAGAGGACCTGCCAGGAAGGCTGGACAGAGATGATCCTGTCAACTTAGCAGATAAGGAAATTGCTGCTCAGAAAGACCAGATACCAAAGACCTCACTAGTGTATGTAACAGAGCCAGGCCCTTCCTTGGCTTTCTTGGTAGTTCACGTTCCACTTGAGACCATGCGATGTTGTGTCATTCCATATGGGACATATGTGGCTGTTTGCAGATTGGATGATTGAGCTGTAGGTACTTGAAAACACTTTCTTGAGATATGATGCCTCCTTTACAGCCTTTCAAAATCAAGCATTAGTTATAGTAATTATTTTGAGTATATCTTAAATTAATAATGCAGTTTGCAGTTGACAAAGTGCTTTCATGTACATGAGGTCATTTGAATCTAATAAATTCATCAGCAGACAGAAGAGACAATCATCATATTCCAATTTTAGTATTTAAAAAAATCCACAGCCAGACAGATTGACAGATCTCTCAAGTTTTCTAAAGCTAGGAATGGCAGAGGGGAAAGGCTGACCAGGGTTTCTGATACAAACCAACTATGGACACAAGGGATCCTCACCTTCCGCATTATTCCAAAAAGAGGCCATTAGCCATGCAGATATCATTTTACTCATAAAAGTATTCATCAGATGCCAGCTATGGGTTAGGATACGGTGTTAGCTCATGTTAACTTTGCAGAGTAATTCTCAGAGTCACATTTCTAACTCTGAAGCTCCTTCCTTCAATTCTAATTTCTAGAAGTGAAGCAATAGTGATACCAAAGTGTCTACATGCTGACTCAGATTTAAATCTCAGTCGGACTCAGATTTAAGTTTGTCCCTCTGACTTGCTCTGTGACCTTGCACTGGAGATCAAGGTGAACTTTGCTTCTCTGAGCTTTAGTTTACTCATTTTAAACATTGGATAGACAATCTCCACTTAGCAGACTTGTGTATTTCAGGAGACAAACACAGAAAGAAAGGACAACTATCCAAATGAAAACAGGCAAAAGCTGTTTATCCAGAGCGTGTGATAGGAAGGGAGTCGGCCACCAGCACTCATGTTTGGCAGAGACTCAAAGGCAGTCAGAGGAGTCAGAAAGCTTCATGGTGGAAAGCAGGGAAGAAGCTCTTGGTGTGGGGGAGCTAGAGGTGGCTAAACAGAAGCCTGGACTCCAATGCAATTGGTTAGTGGGGCATGTTTTGCTTTCTCTAGTTGTTTCCTAACTTGGAAGTGGGTTGGGGATGAGAATGAGTGAGGTATTAGGAAGCTGTCAATTATTTGGAGCTAGCTGTTGCAGGGGTTACTGTTCTGCTTTGGGGATTATTGCTAGCTAGGGATAATGGTCTGACTGCCTGCACCTCTGACTTAAGGATAGCAGGTTGGTTCCTAGGCTAGATGCTGTAGATAATAGGTTTGTTTCCTGGGGAGGTTGTTGCAGATTATGGGGTAGAGTTCTATTTTTATATATGGTCTGACAAGTGTTAATTTGTATATTGAATCTCCCAAGAGGGTTACGTAGATTATTCCTCCAGGGCACTGATTTCATGGGCCTTCATCCATTTCCCCACTCCCACGCCTGCTCCAATACCTGCAATGTGCAGCTCACAGTGTCATTAGAATTATCTAGATTTCACATTCTTTTGTTTAAAACTCACACCTTTTTGCCTAAAGTTAACATCCTGATTCCACAGTACATCTCCCAACATCATCTCACAAGCAGAACCTAGACATTTTCTAGCTTAGATGTAACAGCTCTGGGACAAGACAGTACATCAACTGGCACAACTTGGAGCAAGCCCTACACTTCTCTGCATGCCAGTTTCTGTATCTACAAATGAGGCAAACAGTAGAGCGTAGGTCATCGATACAGGGTTCTGAGAAGGAAACGGGCTCAGTACCTAGGATGCCTCCCACCTCTGCTCTCACCTCTGTAGTCCATGCCTGGCCACGTGCTGCAGCTCTGGCTACATCATTACCTCCTCCTCCTTCTTTTTCACTGTGTTTCATCCATCCCATAGATTTTCACCAATGATCAGTTTTCAATAAATACTTGTATAATTAATTTCCTTCTGAACACATGCTGTGTTATTGCATTTATCTAGTGTCAAAACCAATATATGTAATGATTTGAAAAGGCATTAAATTCATCTCCAAATTTAGAGAGGAAAGAGTGGCCATTCACAGATGTGCAAAGTGGCATGGGCATTCGTGAAGGTAATTAAACAATTATCCTCCTTTAAAGAGAAACAACATCCACATGCGTTTTTGAAAAGGTTAAAATCAACCTGGCTGACACTATAGGAGCCTCTACGCTTCAGAGAGGGAAATTCGGTGGGCTCTTCCAGTCTTTTGTTGCATTCCGATCTGCAAATGTGCCTCACGTGTAACACCAAAAAACAGGGCTGAAGATGGCTCCAGGCCTGGTGTGAACCAACATAAGGCATCACTTTGAGAGCATCTGATATTTAAGAAATTCACGTTGACCTTTGGCTTTCTTTTCCTCAGATATAGGGTCAAAAATCCCCTCTGCAACACCTATGGATAGCAGATGGGAGACAATATTTCCAACGTGTAGCATTTTGCTCTCTGTTTCTTGGAGTTTGTGTGTGCAGAAGGTAGAGAGGGTGAGGGGACAATGAGGGAATATGATTAAGGGAGGGATAACCAACTTGGGGATTCAAGGTTCATGTTTAATGTACGAAAAGAAGGCATTTTGATTTTAAGAAATTGTGATCTCTCTATTTTGCATGAACTGCTCTTCCTTGGGAAAGGAGTTCTGATATCACTGTTTTGATTTCTAAATGTTTCAGTTTTGAAAGCAGACACATGCTCCAAAGCTAGAGAGAGTTGTGGGCCACTGCATCTCATTGGTGGTCATCTGAAGGCCAAAGCCCACTTCTGAGCCCAGATGCTGCTGAAGTGCCCACAGTTCTCCCCTGGACCTGCTGAGTCAGACTGGAAGAAAGTAGCAAGGACCCACAGACTTTAGTCAGCAGCCTGCAAACACAGAGTGGAGTTGGCTCTAATAGAGTGTGTACTCATAAAAAGATGTTTAACCTGCATGGGAGACGCCCTATTGTTTTGACCTTCACGACAATTGGGTGTAAAACTTTGAGTAAACACCTTCCTGACACCTATTACGGAGACTCGGCGGGAGGTGCAGCCATTAATCAGAACAGCTGCAGGAGGCCAGGGCTGCTGATGGAGTCCTGGAAGGATGACTTGGTCCCCTGCAGTTCTCTCTCTTTTTCTTCAAATTAAATCCCAAGGAAATCGAGAGAGAGAAAGAAACTCCATTTAGTTCCTGCTTGCCTCCCAGAAGAAGAAGCAGTTTCAACCTGCCTGTGCCAGGAGGAGGCAGGCATGGGTTGGAGACTGCGATGGAGCTTATCTGTGGCTATTGAGGCTGGTGTTTGATCTCAGGTGGAGATGAGGAAGCAGAACAGAGATGAGAATGTCTCTCTCAAGTGACCGAAGAAGCCAATAAAGCTGAGCTTGTGGTGATGGGAACACGACTTTCCTGATGATGCTACCCCCACTGATGGCCAGGAGGGATATGGATGAAACCCCAAGCAGAGCCCCAAGTGCCTTCCTGGCCAGGATCCTGGGAGAGGCACAGCTGCAGAGGTGGGAAGTGTATCCTGGTTGGGTAAGGGTTATCCTGCAAGGCTGGGAGCCTCCTTCTATATTTAGGCCTAACTTGGGGCCACAGAACAGAGATTGAGAGAAGGGGCTGGGGATTCAGGCTGCCTGTGCACCAACACTGGCCCTGCCACTTGAAGAAACTGACTTCATCCCTGTGTTCCTCCCCTTCCTACTCTGTGAATTGGGTTTAGTGACACCAATATATATCAATGAGAGCTTTGGTGAAGACCAAGGCTGGGTATTATTTGAAAGAACCTGGAACTCTTCCTCACCTCTGGATTTCCTTTGTATCCTCAAACAACCAGATGATGACAAACCTCATTCTGGGTCACTTTGGGAGCCAAGAGACTTAAGCACATCGAAAAGGACTGGTGTATACTGGGCTCATAGCATGAGAGAGGTAAAATTATAAACAGTTGGGAGATAAAAAAAATCATCTTTTCACAGTGAAGGGAAAACATGAGTGCTTGTGTTTTTTCAAGTGGGGAAATGAATACTGCCACCATACCTATGGTTAAGTGAGCTGGGAGCAGACAGAACAGAAGAAAACTAAAAGTTTAAGTCTGAAGAACTCAAAAGCACTTACTATTCAAAGCCATTCTCCAGAGGGCACTGTAAAAAGTGAGTGCCACTTGGAAATGCCTCTTATTTTCTCAAAGCTTGACTTCTAAACTCCTAAACTCAGAGTTGCAAAACTAAACTTGAATACTCACTTGAATTGCAGCAAAAGTCCCATGAGCAAGATTACTTAATGCAAATCTGGGTCCTCAACGGTACTGGATACACTCGGTTCCCACTGTGCTGAGTGACATGGTTTGGTGGAGTACATAGCCTTGGTGCAGCTCGGTCTTGGTCAGTGACACGTGGGTTGTTGCTTCTCGTTGTTGTAACTAATCCGTTGCAACATGATGTCCTGCCCACTGTCTGATGGCTTCGTCGCCTTAGAAAGCATCCACTTACCTTTTATTCTGCAGATTAAGAGAAAAGGGAAGTCATTTGGTGAAACTTTGGTTTGACTTTCTTTTACTTCAAACCACATGCCAATATATTTTCAAGTATGAATAAATGCTTATCCAGATTATAATGATTTAGTATTTGTTATTTTATTGAGAACAAATGCAAATCGTGAGCAAATCAGATGCATAAAAGTTTGCTAGTGAATCTGTCTGATAAACTAGCCTGTTTATTAACTAAATTTTAGCTAAATGTATGATACATACATACATACATACATACATACATGGATAGAGCATCAGCCTTCTGCTTACAGTCAATACCTCTGCCTTAAAGATCGCATGCTTCATTCCTCATTCATTATGGCTTTTTATTGTTGTTGTTGTTGTTGCTGTCTTGGTATGAGTGCCCTTCTCCTTTGTATTAGTCAGGGCTCTCTAGAGGGACAGGACTAATAGGAGAGATGTATATATGAAAGGGAGTTTATTAAGGAGTATTGACTCACACACTCACAAGGCGACATACCACAATAGGCCATCTGCAAGCTGAGGAGCCAGGAAGCCATTCCAAGTCCCCAAACCTCAAAGGTAGGGAAGCCAACAGTGCAGCCTTCAGTCTGTGGTCAAAGGTCCAAGAGTCCAAAAGCTGAAAAATTTGAAGCAAGACATTTGAAGGCAGGAAGCATCCAGCATGGGAGAAAGGTGTGCGCCAGAAGACTAAGCCAGTCTTGTTTTTCCATGTTCCTTGCCTGCTTTTATCCTAGCCACTCTGGCAGCTGATTAGATAGTGCCCACCCAGATTGAAGGTGGGTCTAGGTTCACCCAGTTAGCCTACTTGAATGTTAATCTCTTTTGGTGGGACCCTCACAGACACACCCAGGAACAATACTTTGCATCCTTCAATCCCGTCAAGTTGACACTCAATATTAACCATCGCCCCCTCAATATAAATATTCTTAACAAAAGTGTATATTTTCAAATATGTACATGGATCTAAGCCTGCCCCTGCTTGGAAGCAAAGCAGGGCTCAACCCAACAAGCTGGTTCCTCAGTCATTCTCAGACCTCTGTTCCTTTCCCCCATCCCATCAGAGAGGCTGAAAGTCACTTTCCAAGAGCTGGAAATGGTCCTATGACTCAGCTCTGGCCAATGAAGCAGAAGGCGCCTGTCAGCTGGAGGACCTGTGAGGAATACTTTCCCTCTTTGATGAAAGAAGAGAAGGGTAACAGGAAGCCTCTCACCAAAAAGTCAACAGCCTACCTGTCATCTCCTTTGTGACAGGGATGTTTATGCCTGTAGTTGTGGCCTCTACCTCCTCACCATGGGGAAAAAAGCTCTCTCAGAAAAAAAGCCATCCCCATCCTGCTGAAGTAGTCCCTGCAGGTGCTCAGGAAGAATCTCTGGCCTTCAGGATGATGAGTGACATGATTTGGCTGTGTCCCCACCCAAATTTCATCTTGAATTATAACTCCCATAATTCTTACGTGTTTGGGAAGGACCTGGTCAGAGATAATTGAATCATGGGGGTGGTTTCCCACAAACTGTTCTCATGGTAGTGAATAAGTCTCATGAGATCTGATAGCTTTATAAGGAATTTCCCCTCTGGCTTGATTCTCGTTCTCTCTTGCCTGCTACCATGTAAGATGTGCCTTTTGCCTTCTGCCATGATTGCGAGGCCTCCCCAGCCAGGTGGAACTGTAAGTCCATTAAATTACCCAGTCTTGGATAGATCTGTCAGCACCATGAAAACAAACTAATACAACAAGCTACTCAAAAACACCAGACCTCCAAATCCAGGACTTCTTACTAAGTCTAACAAATGTCATTTTTGTAAGGCACCATTGAGTTTTCCAAAACTCACGGCCAAGTGAAATCTAATGGAAATACTGGCCTTCCTTTGTGCTTAAGTTGAAAATTCAATGATTGTAAGTCAAATATAATGCTCTATATCCATCAGTAATACACTATTATGAATTTATTGATATGTAATTGCCCATCCCAGATCTATTATGGAAAGCTTGTTTGCATTTAATTCTAGGTAAATTAGAGTAAGCACATTTCTAACTGCCAGGCAGAGCTAAGTTTCACAGAGACCCACTCACCCATGTAGAAGCTGGAAGTCCTGGAGAGGGTTCAAATGCTATTACTCAGCAATATAAATGCAGAAGAGAAAATGACAGGCTTCAGAAAGATACAGTCTATGGAACTAGAAAGGAGAAAAACAAATTGAGATACAAGAAATATAAAATAGCATATCAGAAATTAACTTTTCTAAGATAAACATTGAAAGGACGTTATTATGATCTGGTTGTGTGCAAAGATGAAATAAGGAGATGTTGACATCAACAGGATCACAAAGCTGAGCTAACCCTGACGTGGACATTGGGAGCCTGGGAATCACATTCTGGTCAGAGGGCTGGAAAGTCCCCATGAGTAAGCACATGAGATGGCAAACAGAGAAGTCCAACCCTGTGGGTAAAGTGAAGTCCAAAGAAAATACTGTTTCTGTGGAAATCCCATATCTAGTGGTTTTCTTTTCTTTTCTGCCTGCCTTCCAGACTCAACCTGGAACGTGAGACTAAGAGAATATAAGAGCACATGAGTAAATCAGAGTAATAAGTGAGGATGGAGACTCGTCAGAACCATCTTCCCCTGATGACACATCTGTCTCTTGCTCTTTTTCCGATGAAAGCTGCTATGAAAGTTGTAGATCATACTATTCTCTGGGAAACACTGAGAACTGGCATTTTCCTCTTCCCCCTTCACCCTGCTGGCTGACCTGTGGCATCTCTCCACTTCTCTGTTTATAATTAGGGTCCCCACAAAATCCAGGCAGCTTGTTCTTCAGCCCAGGTGCGCCCCAATAGGCACATGCTGTGCCCATCTGTGCAGTGAATATATTAACGGATGTTTCCAAAGTTAACTGTTCCACTTTTCTCACACTCTTTCCATATAATTCCTATTCATATCTCTCTTCCACACACTTTTTTGATTTTATAACTTTAGCCACAAAGAAACATTTTGGTAATCAATCTGATGATGAAGTCACTGAAACATAATTATATTGTAAAATGTTGTGAACCAAAGTCCACTTTCTACTTCTTCTTCTCTTTCTTTTCAGGAATGTTGACCTCATGTGCTACATTGTGACCATTGGTAACTTTTAATTTATTAAAGCCAAAGAAAATAAGTGGCTCTTCTCCAGGATGTATTTTGATGAGGAATAAAACACGGAAATAAGGCAGTGGGACTCCAGAGCACCTGCCACTCTGCATGACTAGGCAAGCTGTTTCCTGCTCTGTTCCCTGTACCATGCTTCCCACTGTGCCTACAGTCACCAACTCACAAGTGACATGCACGTACAGGAATTCATGGGTGCTCTTCTTAAAGTAGAACGCTCAATCTTTCTCTTTGTTCTCCTTCTTTTATTATTTGTTGCTATTGTGATATTTCAAAGCTCACAGTAGTAAACTACAATTTGTCCCTGAAACTAACCTTGCAAGCAACTTAATCCTTCTATGATTCAAATAAAGTTGGATTTGGGTAAAAATTGTCTACAGAAATATTTCTAAAAAGAAAGCTGTGGAGAGCTATCCCAAAGAGGTTGCTTAGGAGGTATTAGCAAAGAGGGTCATAATTGCTCTGCTGAAATGGTGCCCAAGGTAGGGAGCAAGTTAATCCGCTTTCAACTGGTTCCTCCAACAATTGGATTTAACAGTACATTTTTCATCTATAATTAATTGGGTTCTATATATAACTTTCTTAAATATTCTAGGGGAAAAGAACACTAAATAATATCCTTTTCTTTTGGCTGTGTGAATGTTGTATGTATGTCTATATTTATGGTAATAGAATATTACGACTAAATCTAAAACAATTTAATAGACAAGATTTAAAACAAAGTCTTAAATTATCTAATATAATTTGAGAAATCATCCATATTTGTCCTTTGAGTAAACAACGTAAAAGGACTAAGAGATGCTGGCTGACATTTCATAACTAATAATATGTTGAGAATAATTAGCTTTTGTTGATGAATCAACTATAAACTAATCAGTAGAATTAATACATGATTTCTTCAATAAACATTATTTATGAATTCTAACAGAAACAAAGACTTTTTCAATGAGCATAATTATGATCAATAGTCTAAATCATTGATCTTTACCAAAATGATGATGATCTGTTTTGCACACTGCAAACCAATTTTAATAGGAAAATCTATGCACATGGTAATAGATTTCTTTACATATTTAGAAATAAACTTAGTTTTCTATTACATTATTTAAACTATTCAGAATGTTTATTCATAATTATGTGATCCAGAGAAATGAAGATGTTATTATTTGTTAAAGATCAAAAAGGAAATATCAAAATTACTCAGATTTTTGAAAATCTAATGTATTTTGTACAGACTTACACATTTGATATTAGATTAGGCTTGCAATCCATATCTCCTTTAAGTTGAAGAAAAATACGATTATCTTCTAATGTTATCACAGTTCAATACTTTTTAGTACAAGATTTATTAAAATTAATTTAGAATATTCTGCAGATTTTCATAAAGGAAATACAAATTTTGACGTACATCAAAATTCAATGTGTCAAAAATTGCTTAATTTTTTAATTTTCTGAAACTGAAGAGTATATATTTAAATGAATAAATGAAATTAATATTAAGGTCACTGTAGACTATCAAAACAGGGCTTTAAATACTCACTTCAGGAATTAATTTTAAATATAAACTTTTATTCTGTCTATTAAACATTCCAGTTATAAGGAGTATTGTTTGTAATCCTTTAGCTGATAGACTGACGAATGCTCTAAGCAGAGTTACATATTACCCACTAATAAGGGGTCCGCAGAGCAGTGGTGGACAGTTTGTTGGCTATGCTTTGTTAAAATTCTGTACATGTTTTATAATTACAAGTACAAAATGCATATAAGTTACAATGTTCACTTTAAAATCCATTCACAAATCATTTGAAATATTGTAGAATTGATCTTCTTAATGATGCAGTTGGCTTTTAATTGTTAGGCATTCTGGCTATAATTTGTTTACTCCTAATCTTTGACAACAAAGATTAGGATGTTTCTTGCATGTTTCTGTAACGTGTATAACAGCAAGACCAAGCTCAGGCTTGTTAAATCCATCAGAGACAGACATGTTTTACCCACCCAGAGTATGTCATATTGGTCTGACAAAGTTTACTTGCGTTTAATGATCTGAGAAACAACTTTATTTCAGGCTTTATAGAAACTCCATAGTCCAATTTTATATGATCAAACATTGCAATATGGAAATTAGAATGATATACAGTGTACTAACCTGTTAAGTGATGCATTAGACTACAAACTACAGCTTTCATCTGGAACTGTTGTTGCAGGACTTTTCCTTACTTCAGCTAAAGATGGGAATTCTTTGTCCCACAGCCATGAAAATTTAGGCTCACAGACAATTTGAATGGTGAGTAAGACAGAGTTTTATTGAGTAAAAAGGAAGAAAAGAAGACTCTTACCAGCCCTGCAACAGTACTTCCTACCCAGAGCTTGACTCTCAGGTTCACACAGGAAGAGGCGGGGCCAGGCTCCTCCCAGCTGCAAACTCCTGAACTTCCTGAGGCCCCACCTTGGTGGGCAGGCTGATTGGAGTGTCTCCAGGAACCCACTGCCACCTGGCTGTCTCACTATTCTGATATTATCAGAATTATAATGCTGCTAAGAGAATTCACTAAGCCTGTACATGACTAGCTGCATTTTGTGGTCTTCTCACTTGGTATCTGTCTCCTTCCCTCCTCAGAAGCCTACTGTCCCACTATCATCTTCTTGACTTTCAGAATTGAAACAATCACCTGTACTTAAAAGGAGCTTTTAAGAGAATATTCATTCTCACTGACAACATTTGCTCAAATTTCAAAGCTTATAGTTACCACTTCATTAAGTGCATTTCTGTTACATCAATTGATCTTGGTGTTTATTAATGGTTTTTCAGATCTGAGCAATTCTGGATGTTGCTGTAAATGTGTCTGTGAATTCTCTATTGCCCCTCCAGCAAGGAACAGTATTTCTCCACTTCCTCTCCTCTCCAACAAGGCCTCTTCTGTCCTGGGAATACTGCAGGTTTCAGAGAAGTGTGACATGCAAGCACTGGTCACAGACCACAGTATTCTTCCTAAAACACATAGAGAACACCCTCCCTGTCTCCAGCTGTTAAGGAAGTTACTAGCTTATTCATTTCCCACTCACTGGCAACATGTAAGCTACAAGTCATTTAAATGGTGTCTCCCTCTTTCCTTCCTTGCTTCCTTCCTTCCTTCTTTCTTTTCTTTTCTTTTCCTTTCCCTTCCTTCCTTCCTTCCTTTCTCTTTCTTTCTTTCTCTCCCTCTCTCTTTCTTTCTTTCTTTTCTTTTCTTTCTTTCTTTCTTTCTTTTCTTTCTTTCTTTCTTTCTTTCTTTCTTTCTTTCTTTCTTTCTTTCTTTCTTTCTTTCTTTCTTTCTTTCTTTTCTTTTCTTCTCCCTTTCTTTCTTTCTTTTTCTTTCTTTCTTTCTTTCTCTGTCATCCAGGCTGGGGTGCAGTGGTACGATCTCAGCTCACTCCAACCTCTACTTCCTGGATTCATGCAATTCTCCTGCCTCTGTCTCCCTAGAAGCTGGGATTACAGGCACCATGCCCACCAAATTTTTGTTTTTTTAGTAGGGATGGGGGTTTCACCATGTTGGCCAGGGCAGATCACCTGAGGTCAGGTGATCTTAACCTCCCAAAGTGCTGGGATTACAGATGTGAGACACTGGCTCCTCTTTCTTTTTTTATATTTTTTAAATTGTGGCAAATATACATGTAATATAAACTTTACCATTTGAACCACTTCTTAGTGTACATTTTAGTGGCATTCAGTGCATTCACATTGTGGTACAACTGTCACTGCCATCTATCTGCAGAACCCTTCCTTTTGCAAAACTGAAACTCTGTCCCCATTAAACAATAACGCCTCATTCCCTGCATGCCTATTTTCCTTTTCCCCTTTTCTTTATGCTTTTTAATCACCAACTTTCCCTCACTATAATTTGTAGGACATTGTAAAAGGAGTCTAAGAAATTTTCTATAAATTAGTCACACTTATAGGTCAGACCCAGAGGACAATATTAAAGATAGCTCCAATTAGCTCATTCACAGTGGCCAGATCTGAGCCACCAAGTATTGGATCATAGGCTGATGCAAGGTCAGTTCATTTTTATTTCCTAGATGCCATCCAGTTCTTCATTCTCCTACCTCAGCCCAACCCCTCCACTCTTCCTTTCTGTCTTTACATAGGAAAAAGATGACATAAAAAGAACAGTTGTATTTTATATGCAAAAGCCACATTTTTCTTCTCATGGTATTACTTTACTGCAAAGTTGCAGTTAAGTGTTCAGAAAACCTCTTAATATTTTTACTTATTAAATATGATTTCAAAGATAATAATTTTATTAATTTCAGAGAAGTAGGCTTTTCACAATTACATCAATTCCTTTATCACCAATTCCAATTATAGAAATAAATGTTACAGTGGTATTTGCCATATGCAAAAATTAAGTATGGCATTCCTTTTCTGTTACTAGTGTTTGAAAAGTGAAAGCCATTTTTGGATTAAGCATTTATGGGTAAGAGGAGAAATAATATGAGAGAACAGAAAGAGTATTTATACAATGCTAGGTATGTGTTCTTTTGGCTATGGTTATTGAATGACCTTTTAAAACATTGTAACAAAACCTTTGATGGTAGTTAAGATCAGTGCTATGTGTAAAGCTAAAATAATATATTTATACATTGTATTTCTGTGAAATTTAAAAGGTAATAATGGCCCCAACTATATAGTGAAAGCAAAAAAAATAAAAATAAAAATAAAAACCTAAAAGCAGAAAGTACTGCAAAACAAGGCTGATATATTGAAAAATATCAAACTATTTGTTTAGAACCTGTGTGTAGCATAGTTTTACATAACGCCAAAAACGGTATGTTTAATTGTATGGGTGGCAATGTCCTAAGTTAGGATTGTAAATAAATCAAAGGAATGTAGACCCATTGAGAAGGCTACAGACAGAAGTGTAGTTAAAACAATAAAGGTAAAATGCGATAATCCCTTAGTCATTGCCTGTGTTCCACTTAAGAATCATATCATTTTAATATCACATTTATATGAAAGTGTCATTCCTGAAAGACAGTAGGACATCTGAAATATAATATGCAGATTTCTTGAGCAAATACACAGTCTTCCATATCCTTTTAGGAGAAGGTCTCAGGAAATTTTCTTTCTACGTATTTCAGTTGTGAAACAGCTCTTATCAAATCTGGTTTGGTGTGAAATGATTGAAGCCTTTGTCTGAGGACGTTGATGTCGATGGTCTCTTAAGCTTCCTTAAGGACATCAAATTCAGATGCATCTAAAGAATATCAGCAATATTTTAAAGGATATATATAAAAACTATCAATATAATCTGTTCTAAAGATATAAACAAATAATATTTATGACAAGCTTCAAATTTATTTGTTTGCTGTTTTTACTTAACTGCTCTATTTTTTAATTCAAATATTGTACAAAGATTTCATGGCTTCTTCCAGCCTTTTTCAGGTCAGGGAAAAACTTACCGGTATAAGTAACATTTTCTGTGGTTAGTACGGTTCAATATTGCGTAAGCTAAAAAGTATCTATTTTCCCTAAATAATTTGGTGTATGTTTCTGCATATAAGACAACTCACTCAACAACCAGACTCACTTCACTTGAACCAGAAATATAATGTGGTAAAACAGTATAAAAAGGTTATACTTATGATTGCGGTGGATTTATATGAAACACAATAGTAAATTAACTCAAAACACTGATAGAAATTGCATAACATGAATGTCAGTGTTTCTTGTCATGCAATGATAACCTCAAAACGCTTCCCTTACTTTATATGGATAACGACAGCTGAAGGCTGTGTTCGACTATTTTATGTTTAAGAAACAAACATTTTTATCAGTTTGAGAAATGATTTTTTTTGAAAGTAAAATTTATTTTGCTTACTGAATTTATATAAAGTTTTCAGGTATTTTATTCATAACTTTCTACTTTTGTATATTGACTTTTTTTTTTTTTTTTACTGATTTCTCCTAAGAACTCCACATTGGGATGTCAAAAACTATGCTTGCAGAAATGGAAGTATCCTCATTATGCTAATTTAGCTTCCACTGATAGGCATGTTCGTTTTATAAATTACATCCTCTTGTCAGAAGTCAAAATGTATTTGAATAACTTCATGGAAATTGTCACCAGGATTTAAAATTGTGTGCCTTATATGCCATTGTTAATTTAATCCATGAGTTTGAAAATGGACATATATTTATTTTAAAATGTGTGCATGGTTATTTCACTGCAAATTTTATCTAAATGAAACTTAAATGCAAGTGTAAGTTTTATGTGTATTTTGATAAAGTTTTGCATTTTAGAGATGTATTTTAATTTTCTAGTTTAATAAGATATGCTAAATAGCGTTAGTTGCTGTATATTTTAGTGCCAACAAGTTTGTTTCCTACATACTTGGAATTTTCCTAAAGGGTAAAATAAATATACATGTTTTCACAAAATTATTAAAATATCAAAAATTAAAATGAAAAGGGGATTTGATTTATGAAAATCATTTCCTGTTCACCATGATAAAAAGCATTTCAATTTGCATTTACATGTCATATGCTGGAAAACAAAATACAGTCTCATTGAAATTGAGAATATTTACAAATATCTAAATATTGAATAAGGGCTTTTTTATGTGAACTAAAAAAATTTAATAGTTTAAACTTACTGTTTAAACCATCAATAGAAATCTGAAAAAGAACATCAGGCATACACTGACATGATCATTTTATTAGAGGAAAAAAGGTATTACATTTCCTTTTCAACCATTCCTGATAAAAGATCAGATTTCATTTTTTAAAAAAGTGTGTCCTGTACAGAGCATTTGGGTTTTGTACTTATTTGATTTTACTTTTCAGAATGACCAGTACCGCTGTTAGAGTAATCTTTGATGTTACAAGAAGTGGAAAAATCAAAGTGAAGAGCTAAATCTGTTCATTTTTCAAACATATTAATCTTGTCAAGATAATACATAAAAATCAATCCTTGAAATTTTTTCCAGAGTTCTTTCTCTTCTCTTTTATCCAAAATATGAAACCACTTAGGAGGATAAAGCAATGTGAATGACTTCAGAAAAAAATCCTAAGTTATATTTTGGCTAAATATATTTAAAAATGGCCCAAGCGGACTAAGTTTTCCTGAAATGATGTTTGTGTAACTATTGGCGTTTGTCATACATGCTCAGCTCATATGTATGGCAGACCGAGAATTTCTTGTAAGGCTTTTTAAACAATTCAACTGAGTTTCAAACCCCTGACAGTAACAAATACAAATTACACCAGCCCCCAAAAAAATTGTTGGGGCTAATTTTAATATTAATGAATTCTTTACAACCTCAGTTCAGCGGTTTCGATTAAGCTTTAATTAGTAGCCAGAGGGGGATCCAAAACAAAAATAAGGAGTTGAATTGCTAATTAAGTTAGTTTGATGAGGTAGAGTTTTAGTAAAAGACTGGTTGTTGTTAACTGTGCAAGTTCTGACAAGCTAAAAATACTAAAGATTATCATTATTGTAACTAACATTCGACATTACCACCAGCTCTCTGCACAGAGCAGACAGTTCATTAGAGTCCTATGCTTTTGTCTGTCACCGCTGGAATTAAATCCTTGTTAATAAGAGAACAGTGAATGGGAACAAGAGTCCAAGACAAGCCCATGGAACTTTAACTTTGATTGGTTATAAATTAACTAGTTATTACACCCAATTGAATACATCTATTCACTAACAATTCTTTTTTTTTTTTTTTTTTTTTTTTGGTCATTCATTGAAGTTTCTACAAAGATCTTACTTATTAGAAACTGATGTTGCAAAAGAATTTGCTTTCCTCTCTATTGATGGTGAATATATTTTTTCTTTATGTTCAGGTTCTGACCGACTTCCAAAATTTCACTATTTCATAATGAATTTGAAATTCGAAAAGAAAGCTAAAAACAAGGAAAGCCTACCCACTTTTTCAAGATAGTATATACCTACTGCTAGACTTCTGCTGATAATCATTGTAACTAAAGAACACATAACAATGTTTTTAATTATTTGAACACTCTCAATAATAGGTTTTATTAAAAAACACTTGGATGATTATTATTTCAAAGCTGGAAATTAACTCGTTAGTAGAATTGGCTATTCCTAGTACAATTTGAATGCTCTCCTTGTACCCCAAAGACTACTAATTATCCTCCTGAAAGCTCTCTGGTGATGGGGATTCGCCCAGACTGCACATGAGGAATGTGAACTATCTTTTTGAGGATTGTGGAGAATGTAATTTGATTTCTTCATACTTCAATGTTTTCTATAATTTGTATTTTATCCTTTTGCTTAAGGTTTCAAAGCCTACAAACCCAATAACTTAGGGATAAGAGAAGACAGAAAAATAAATGATATTGTTTCTGTGGTATTAAATATAAGCCTGGCTATCGGAGCTGCATGGCGGTCACGAATCGTAATCAGGTACTTTGACTTAACATTGTTTTGTTTTATAATAAGGTGGTTGCCATGTGTTGGAAAACCTATCCGCCTGTATCTGAGGGGCTCCGTACCCCTGTAACAAATCCAAAAACTCATTTGATAATACCTTAAATCTATCCATTGTAATGTAACTCCACAAGTGTAAATCCACATCAAACTTTGCTCATGAATGTGTCTGGAAGATTACGTATATTATCATTGAAAGCTAAAGGGAAGCAGTGAATTAGAATGCAGTGGATCTAGTAAAATAACTTTCAGTAAATCTTCTTTTAATGCATAGTTTACAATTTTCTTTTGCTCAGCATGAAACTGATTAAGATCCCCCTTCTAAAGAATATTTTCCCCCTTACATAGACGCATTGTTTAATACAGTTACAGCCCCCAATACTTGACAAATCAGAATTTCAATGCTGCAAATGTAATGCTTGTTTAACAGCGGCAGAGAGTATTAATAATATATCTATTTGAATGTAGAATAGGTTCCAACTATAGTATTTCACATGGTGCAGCAACTAACACATTCTCTTAGTGGTGAAATCTTCAATGTAAGCAAGTTACTGATACCTGCTAGATGAATTTAGAAATCAATGCACATGTTTAAATGGTCCATTAATTGTCACTTAAGAATTACAATTTAAACAATTAGATATTAGAAGTTAAAATATAAACAAATAATAGCATAGTAAAATGAAAACTAGAGCAGACTTTACCACCATAGGTTTCTAAAGATAAATTATCCTCTGGAAATCTATAAAATTAAGTATGAAAATTAATCTCCAGCATTTAATTTTGTAAAAATTTTTTCTTTAAGAAAATGCATATTGTAATCAGTTTGAGGCAAGGTATATGAAATAAAAAATAATCAGAATATTATAACTCTTATTTAAATATCAAGCACATAATCTATGAATTGTATATCTGAGATACCAAATTAATTTGTCCAGTGAGTCAAAGCAGCCTAAAATATTAACAAACAAAAAGTCAAACCTTCTATTGAAATGATTTTTGAAAAGGTAATGAAGGTTTCATCTTGTCAATAAATTATTTTCTAGTTTTTATATAGACAAAATCTAGAAACACAAAACACTGGTTTTAAAAGGAAAAATGGATATTATTTTGTTATTTTTATTCTAGAATACAGTACCTCTAGAAACCTTATTGGAGTTTCATTTCATTTTCTTACCAATAGGATATTACAGGATGCTGCTTAAAGTGGGATTTCTTCTTTTGTCTTGCAAGAATATCTCTGACTTCAGACATAAAAAGTGGAAAAAGGGGCATACCAGGGGAGATACACTCTGAGGAGCTGGGGTGCAAAAAAGTATCTAAATTGTTATAATACTACAGTGTTATGAAATTTACTTTATTGATGATTTTAGGATTTTCTTTTCTCATGAAATTTCATATTTTTATTTCATTTATGAATAGAACTGATGAGATATACATTAAAATATTCACCCACTGAGAAAAAAAATTCAAATACGTGTCCTAAGGCAGCATTATGGAAACAGATAAGAGGGCGATGGGCTTCCTCTGTCCATCGGGACAGATAGGTTTTACTCTGCAGAGCCAAATCTCTTCTTGCTTCTTATCTTCAGCTCTGGAATCCCATAAAGTCATCTGAGTTTTACCATATGTGAACTTGAGGAAGTAGATTACCTTGTATGTTAATGTGAACTATCCTCTAAGGATCAGATTGTTTTCACATCTGCCACCTCCACTGCCACCTCTGGAAATGGTCACATTTATTTATTTATTATTATTTTTTTAAAAGATGGGGTTTCACCATATTAGTCAGGCTGGTCTCGAACTCCTGACCTCAGGTGATCCACCCACCTCAGCCTCCCAAAGTGCTGGGATTACAGGCGTAAGCCACCACACCCAGCAAAAATGGTCACATTACTACCTCTGATGGTGCTTATGTCTGTCCAGCTACCCAGAACTTCACAAGGCCTAGTGTTAAAAGTAGAGAGAACCTTGAGAAAAACAAATAATAGAAACCTTTTACAATACATTTTACATGATTAGATGATACTTTCATGTCAAGAAGTTTCTCAGGAATACAGAAATTAAGGAAAATAAGTACAATTTCTCTTTAGTACTAGTCATCTAGCTATATAATTCTAAAAGAAACGACTGTTCTCTATTGTGTGGATACAGCATTTTTAGGTTTCTAGAGATAGTAGGCCTTTTTTGCTGTAATCCCAGAGAAAAGAACCTACATGAGATTTTTTAACCTAATGAAAATAATAGAACGGCTTATTGCTCAGCTTTGGCACTTGCCTAATGTATTCTTAAGTAAATGCAGCAGCTGTGGCATGGAAAAAGCATCCTTTAAACACAATCACCAGTTTTATAAAACTACCACAGGCATTAGATGTTTAGCAAAGTGAGTACTATAGGGATTTCGATAACTATACCCTGATGTTGTTTTAGAGATTTTTACTTTCTTGTATCTTAAAGGTTTATTTGGTCTATAACTTTATAATAACAGCATTCGAGTGAAATTTCTGTTTACATGTGTTATTATATTTCATCTTCAAACCGCAGGAAGAAGACTAGCATTTCTTAAGTACTTACTGGTCTAATTCTATGTTAAAACTTTTCAAAGGATTATCTCAGGCACCTTTAAATAAAGTTTTTAGACCAACTCTGTGTTACACCTTAGGAAATACTCACAAGAAGGTTATTAACATGACCAGCATCTCACTATGCCCCAGTGGCAAATCTCTTTCTGAGCGTTGCACTCCATTGCCACCTCCGAAAATGGTCACATTGCTGCCTCTGATTGTGTTATGTCCACCCAGCTACACAGAACTTCACAAGAACTATTATACACAGGAAAGGAGATAGCGAAGGGGGTTCCCAGGAGCTTAGAGCTTTAAAGATTTATTTTGTAGTGTGGTGATAAAAGTGGAAATCTGCCTTTCAAAAATATTTTTCTTACTATTTTGACATCAAAAGAAAGGAGATAAACAATCATGTCTCTTCGTCACCAGAGCCATAACGATTTTCTTCACTGTTGTAGACCACCATCTGGTGGAGTGTCTGTCTGTCATACTACACGGTTCGTAAATATTTGCTGATGAATGAATGAATGAATGAAGTGCCTCTCTGAAATTAAAATCACCTGTTATATAAATTATATAACCACACACAAAGGAGCTCTGAAAATGCCACCTTTCTGGAAATGGTTCAGGGAGGCCTCAGTGTTTCAGGTGCTTGGAACATACAGAGAGGGATGAGGGCAGCAGCTGAGACACCCAGGCTGCTGAGGGATGGACGAGGAGAGTCGCCCTGGAGAAGAGAGACTTGGCATAGGCACACGCTCCCTCTGTAGAGTAGGGATGCAACTTCAGAAAGGCTACGTGGCCCTCTGCAGACAGGGTAGGGTGTGAGGAAGGACATCTGGCTTTGATTGGCTTTGACTGAAAGACCCGTTTGCCTTGGGGCTCTGCCACCAAGAAGCCACATCCTCTAAGTCTTCTCAACTACACAATGGAGTAAAGTTCTTATTAACCTCAAAGCAAGGTTGAAGAGTCACTTGAGGCAACAGGCATGGAATCATTTGTTAAATGGCCAAGTTCAACGTCAGTGTAATGATTCTTCCAAAGAACATTTACTGGGCATTTTGGAGCCTGAGATTCCAGCACCTTCTCAGACTGATCTAGATTCCCTTCCCAGTGCTGCCTTTGCTCTCTGGCTGGCCCCTAGCAAGTCAGCAAGCTTCAGTTTCTTCATGGATTAAATAAGTGACACCCTAGTGCCTGTCTCCTGGGCCTACTGTGAAGGTACAATGAGGAACATGTGTCCATGTCGGGCAGCCAGCTGGACAAATGGTGACTGTGAAGCTTCACATAGTGTGTCCTGTGTACCAGGTTCTGTGGTATGGGACATGAGAATGTGCTTCCCAGGTGAAGTGACAGAGCCAAAGCAATCATTTGGTGGTATTTCCAGGCTACCATGACTACTCTGCAGAAGAGCTAGGAGGCAAGGGTCCCTCTTAGCCCATGAAATTCTTTCCTCTGTTCATCCGTCGCTGGTTCTCATGGCATCAACAGGACCCACAGTGTCATGGAGCTGGAGCATCCTGGGTGAGGGTAATGAGTGAGAGGGGCTTCTCCTTGCTGCTCATTTTGTCCTCTTCTAATCCCTGGGGCACACTTAAAACAAGCCAAGGGCCTGGAAAAGGCCAGCTTCTTCCTGCTTCCTCCCTCAAATTCCTCTGGGACAGCACAGGACTTGGAGCACTTGTCCTTTTCCCACAGAGTGGAGCTCACATAGGAAAAATCAGTGACATTTTCCTGATCATTGACAGCTCCTTAAGGAGTAGCTTTCACTTCTAGCCATGCTGCATCTCTGCTTTGATGCTCACTTTGGGTGGCAAGTCCACTCAAGGCAACAGGGCAGTGTGCCCATGCATTTAGCCTCCAACCCTCGCTCTGCTAGGAGACCTTCTTACAACCGCTGTTTTCTTTCCCCTAAAAGGGCATACAACAGAGAAGAGGGAGAAGAGAAGGGAGAGGAGCTTGTCAGCAGCTTAACAATAATTCATGCAACTGTGTAGGCCTCTGCTCTAATCAGTCAGAAGAAAGCAGGTGCTGGCAGATTATCACTATGTCCTGGCACAAGCTGAGGAGAAGGGAAAGGAGAGAGTGAATCCTGAAGAAATGAGACTAGATGTCCATCTAACACTTCCAGACACTGGCCAAAAAAGCCTTTCTCTTAGGTGAACTCTGGTTACTACACAAACACAACCATGATCATTATTGTCCTTTTGCAAAGCTACATGTAAAGCAATTATCTGTTAACCTCAGGCCAACTGACACCACATACTGCAAAATTATGTAAACAACAGGTTAGAGAAATACTAGCATCTAAGGCGGGTTTTGTTGTCGATCTTTAACTGACTCTATTCTGTAAACTGTTTAAGCTAATGCTCAGATTTTAGGGGATGCTAATATAGTAGTTTTCAAGGGATATATTAGACGTATATTCATCATGACCACCATAAAATCTATAATTTTTATCAGAAATGAGATAAACATATTCCATTTTCTAAAATTGCAATGATGGTTATAATCAAATGAACTAAAAATAAATCTAGTTTCTAGAAGTAGCTTTATTACAGTTATTGTGTGGCTACTTGCAAACATTCTCATCATTTTCCCTGGTGGATTTGCAGAGCTAAGGGACCTAGGAAAATGTGCAATTTCGGTTGGGTCTTCCTGATGGAGAAACTTACTACTATAGAAGATGTGGCCACTAAAATGTGACCATGTTTCCATTCTTCCTATATGCTGAATGAGTTATGCCACTCCTTGGCTTCCAGAAAGAAACAAGCTGGGAAAGACAAAAGGATTGTTCTTTTCTCCTTCTTTACGCACTATCAGATCCTGTTACTGAAAATTAAGGTCCAATACGATTCTTATTCAGAGATAATTAGCCAACACTTTCATGGCCAGGGAGATAATGGGGCTGAAAGGCAGGTTCTTAGCAGATCTCCCTGAGGTGTGAAGGACGAGGCCCTGAATTTGCTGGCTAAGGTCATAACCTCTGATGCATGCAATCAATGCAACATGCATTGTGATGGACATAATGCAACTTACCTGCTGTGATTTTAAAAGTAGGTAAAAATCAAATAAATTATGTTGATTTTTCCCCCATTGTTAAAAAAATCAAAAATATATCATTAGTAATAAACTATGATTTTGTTAAAATACTTCACATAACAGGATTAGAGAAGAATGTGTCAATAATTGACAAAGGTTTGTCATTCATTAACACCTTTGCATGACCACAAACTTGTTATCTTCACGTATTATGGGTGACAGATGACTATTCAAATAAGTCATGACATTTATGAATATTGTTATGTGAATTCTTATAACTTAATAGTTTAATTCAAAAACACTTTTTAAAAGTTCTTATTTCAAATAAGTATTATCTGGGTGAAAGATAATGGCTTTTTAATAGTTAATGCCTATAACAATCCCTTAGGAAAAAATTAGATAATTTTGTTTCTTATATAAAGCTACACTAATTTTAAATTTGCTTTTACTTTCATACCTGCCTTTGTAGAAAAAAATCATAAATGTTAGTCATTACAACAGGTCATTTGGACTGTTTTTCACCATAATTACCTTGGTATACTAAAGTAAAATAGATCTCTACAAGAAGAAACATCCGTCAGAGGAAAAACGGGTAAGTCAAATTCAGTTCATAAAACTCTAGTTCTGTTTTGTAAGTTTCTCACAGGGGATCACTTTACATTGAAAAATTAATAGAAACATAAACATAATTTTTATAGTTACCTATAATCGAATGCATACTCAAAAGTATAGTCAAATTACACTATTATTTTTTCATTTCTTCTAAAATAGTACCTTTTTTTCATGACAAACCTATGTTAAAGTAGCAAGCTATTATTCATTTGAAATGATTGGGCAAGGATTAAGTAAAGAGAAGAAATGGCTGGCTACGTTTATCTATTTCTAGTTAGACATGACAAAATATAGTGCGCTCACTCAGAGGTGAAATTTGATGTTAGCTTTATCCACCAAGAAAGGCAAATAGAGAGCAAGATTTAAGTTACAAGTTTTCATAAATAGGTTATTTCTAAATTTCAGCTTGTTACCTCGTTTATGAGGAATTTGTCAAGGACTCATATATGTTTGTATTTAAAATTATCATTAGAATCATGATGGTACTACTCCAGTTGAAAGTCTAAATACATGGCAGATATACACAAATGCATTGAGCATTTAACTTGGTTGATTTTTTTAATGAGGTTTTGCTATGAAGCACCTGTATGGTTTAATGCAAAGATACAAAATGTATGATGATAAATCATGCCATGCATAAATAACTTATTCTACATAATAGACTGTTTTAAAAATAAATGTATATTTTGAAGTGAAATTACAAATAATGTATATTCAAGCCATATAGGTCCTTAAGTCATATTACTCATTTAGTGAGAAAAATTTAAACTATTTATGATTTAAAATGCAAGCTGGGGTTAGAACATAGCCAATATATATGCATACTAATGCATTTGTGGAGAAATTCTCTATGGTGTCTTTCAGATTAGACTGACTTAATGCCCTCCTAACATCTTGTAAACATTTTAGGAATTATGTATATGCATTTTTCACTCCATTCCATGTTGTTTCTTTTTAGTCATCAAATTAAAAAGACTTGCAGTTAAGGAACTGCTGAGACATTCTTAAAATATAAATTACTTCCACTTTAGGAGAAATTTGCCATTATTGGGACATTAACTCTTTCGAGACTTTCTATTTTGTGTCTGGGTGCAGTGGCTCAGGTCTGAAATCCCAGCACTTTGGGAGGCGGAGGCAGACAGATCACAGGGTCAGAAGACCAAGACCAACCTGGCTAACATGGTGAAACCTCGTCTCTATTAAAAATGTGAAAAACTAGCTAGGCGTGGTGGCACGCACCTGTAGTCCCAGCTACTCAGGAGGCTGAGGCAGGAGAATCACTTGAACCACCAAGGTGGAGGTTGCAGTGAGCCGAGTTCAAGCCACTGCACTCCACCCTGGGCAACCAGACCAAGGCACCGTCTCAAAAAAAAAAAATTATATTTGACAACCTAGATACACCCTACATGACAATCAAATATTCTGGACTTTTTATACTATTTATATTTCAAAATTCTATTTCTGTATCAATCTCATGTCAAGGCACACATTCATAGGGTTTTTTTTTTCTTTTTTGGAGAATTTAAACACAAGTTAATGTAGGATTGATCCTTTGAATTACGCCAGAAACATTTTCTTGTTTAGTTTATTAAGAATAATCATATGAAAGTTTAGAAGTTGTCTTAAAATTTTTTTATTGCTTTTCTTCTTTATTCATTTTTATCAGGTTTACTGAAAACATTTGGCTAATGAGTTTATATTTGAGAACATTTGCTATCATTTTTAATTTTTATAAGCAAATAGTAGATACCTATATAAATGGGGTACATGAGATATTTTGACACAGGCAAACAATGTATAATAATCACATGAGGGTAATTGGGATATCCATCACCTCAAGCATTTATCATTTCTTTGTGTTACAAACATCCAAATTATACTTTTAGTTATTTTTAAATGTAAAATAAATTATTATTGATTGTAGATATTCCACTATGCTATCTAGTACTAGATATTATTCATTCCTTCTAACCATGTATTTCTGACCATTAACCACTCCCACTCCCTGGATCCTTCTTCTCCATTACTCTTCCCAGCAGCTGACAACCATTCTTCTGCTCTCTATTTCTATGAGTTCAATTGTTTTAATTTTTAGTTCCCACAAATGACTGAGAACATGCAACATTTGTCTTTCTGTACCTGACTTCTTTTACTTAAAATAATGTCCTCTAATTCCATCATGTTGTTGCAGATGACAAGAACTCATTATTTATGGCTTAATAGTACTCCATGTGTACCTGTATCACATTTTATTTACCCATTCACCTGTTAAAGGATACTTAAATGGATTTCAAATATTAACTACTGTGAATAGTACCGCAATTAACATGAGAGTGCAAATATCCATATATTGACCTTTCTTTTGGGTACATACCTAGCAATGGGATAGCTGGATCATATGATAGTTCTATATTTTAATTTTTAGGAAGCCTTCATGCTGTTTTCCATAGCAATTGTACTAATTTATATTCCCACTCACAATATGCAAGTGTTCTTTTTTCTCTACATCCTCACCAGCATTCATTTTTTCCTCTATTTTGGATAAAGCCATTTAACTGGAGTGAGATAATAGCTTGCTGTAGTTTTGATTTGCATTTCTCTGATGATCAGTGATGTTGATCATTTTTTCATATACCTGTTTGCCATTTGCATGTCTTCATTTGGAAAATGCCTATTCAGACTTCTGCCCATTTTTAAATCAGATCATTAAATATTTTCTTATAGAGTTGTTTGAGCCCCTTATGTAATGTGGTTCTTAATCTCCTGTCAGATGGATAGTTTGCAAATATTTTCTCCCATTCTGTTATTAACATCATTTTATTATTATATATAAAAATGACCTATCATAATGTTGTACATTATATATTCCATGTAAACATTTCATATATATATTATAAATAATATGAAAGCATATTATCTCCTGTATTCCAAAATAAAAGAATCTTTAAGGTTAACTTGGTAGAAGATAGATGTAAGGTAAATTTTAAGTTATATTGTAACAAAATTTCATGACAGCCCTGAAGAATAGCCTAGGAAATACAATTTGAAAGAAGGAGTTTAAGTATTCATAGCACTTAAATTTGTCAATTAAAAAATATAAAATATATTAACAGTTGTAAATATTGCTATGTTATTGTCAAGAGTTAATGTAACTATTAAAACTTTAGTTTTCAAGTAAATATGGATTACACATTTCTTGAAAGTTTCACAATTTACTAATTTTTGTCATATTCTAGTGGATCTCCTGGCTGATTTGTGAAAGTTTACACAACTTTTGTGTTTGAAGAATATTGAAACTTTAAAAACAGCATGCAGAATTTTGTCGCATGAGAATGCAAAAAGATGAGTAATTTGTCTTAGGATATAAGATGATAGTGAAGCCATATGTTACTACATTAATACTAATTTTATGTATTAACTTTCAGCTAGGTGGATGCAAAACTAATTTATTATCTCCATTGATAACTTGGCAATTTATTATGCAGCACTGAATAATTTGTTTATTAATCAATGGTCATAGTTTACAAATACAGATTGAGCATCTCTTATCTGAAATTCTTCGGACCAGAAATGTTTTGGATTTTGGATTTTTTTTCTGTTTTGGAATATTTGCATATACATAATGAATATCTTGGGGATGGAACTCAAGCTGAAACATGAAAGTTGTCTTATATGCACATTGTACACATAGCCTGAAGGTAAATTTATGCAATATTTTAATAATTTGTGCATGAAACAAAGTTTTGACTGTGTTTTGATGATGACTTGTCATAAGAGGTTAGGTGTGGAATTTTCCACTTGCAGCATCATGTTGGTATTGAAAATGTTTCTGATTTTGGAGCATTTCAGATTTTCAGATTAGAGAATGTTCAACTTGTAAATATAAATCGGTGATAATTTTTGACCTAAATATCCCATCTAAGTCAGTAAACTACACAACCATAACTTGGAGTGTTCTGGAAAAAGTATCTGAGGTCTAAGCCATATCAAATAAATAGATAAATATTTGATTTTTTTTCATCTCAAAATTTAAATATACTCTAAGAAATACCCACTAGGGGCCAGGCGTGGAGGCTCACACCTGTAATCCCAGCACTTTGGGAAGCTGAGGAAGGCGGATCAAGAGGTCAGATCAAGACTATTCTAGCCAACATGGTGAAACCCCATCTCTACTAAAAATAAAACATTGTCTGGACATGGTGGTGCTTTCCCGTAATCCCAGCTACTCGGGAGGCTGAGGCAGGAGAATCACTTGAACCAGAGTTGGAGGTTGCAGTGAGTGAAGATTGTGTCACAGTACTCCAGCCTGTCGACAGAGTGAAACTCTGTCTCAAAAAAAAAAAAAAAAGAAAGAAAGAAAAAACAAGAAATACCTACTAGGTGTTTTTCAGATTGCCATGAGTTCAAAACGTTTAAACACATCAGCATTTGAATGGCAGCACAAAATAAATGTTGATATTCCTTAAGGTTTGGGGATGAGAAGCATGCCCATATTAACTGTGATACATATTTGACTTATATCTATGTGTGTGTGTGCTTATATTCAAATATGTGTGATTTTTTTGACACCAAGATTTGATATGCCAGTTTACAGCCTTGGGTATTCATTGTACTGCTAAACCAATCAGTGTTTTAGATTATTCTTTGAACTTCATCAGTGTATGACGGTTAGGAAGAAGAGAGCAAACATTTTTGGTGTCTAGTCCCTTTACTTTGAGGATGAGGATAAGGGAAATTTGCTAAATCTTTATTACTGTATCTGTGTCAAAAAAGTTAATATTATTTTAGCTTACTATGAGAATCAAAGTAGATAATGTATTTTTAGTGGGTTTTGTGTGCAAAATATTCTAAAAATGCCATAAGTTAAGGCATTCAGGAGTATTTTTTATTGCTGACTATATGTAATTATTTTTCATCCCATCTGTATTTTCAGGTTTTTCTATTTCTTAGGGTAGAATATTCCTTGAACTTACTAACTGTACATAAAAATTTATTCTAAAATTGCTTTTTCCATTTCTTTTTTGAATTATAGATCATTGATCAGAAATATTCAGGCAATGTTTATAGTGACTATTTCATGGAATATATAAAATAATCCTGTAGATCCATTTTATTAGAAATATATTTATATTTACTATAAATCTAAGTATGACATCAATATAAAATAAGATTATCTTCTAAATAAACCAAACAGAACCAAAAATAAAAGTAAATACTGTCCTAGCAATAAACTTTTTGGCACATTTCTTTTTATAATAAGGCTTTTGCTCAGAACACATTGAAAGCCCTAGAGTTTTTTGAAAGTGGTTTTATACATCATCTGTAGCCTTCCTATGCCATAGATACACTGTGTTTTTGACTCAATGAGAATCAGCCTGGTCATTACATTTATTTGCCAAGATTAAATGACATTTCACTGTTTAAAATCAATTTAATTCACACTCAAATATACATTTGTTATCAATGAAAATGTTTCAAAGGATGTACAACTAACTCTAAGGGAAATTTCCAAAGAAACTTTCCAAAAAGATTTGTTTGAACAGTGGCACACATTTGAAAACACATGAATGTTCATTGAGGCACTGTTTACAATAGCAAACAGTTGGAACCAACCCAAATGCCCATTGTGATAGACTGAACAGGGAAAATGTGGCAGATACACCATGGAATACTATGCAGCCATAAAAAATGATGAGTTCATGTCCCTTGTAGGGACATGGATGAACCTGGAAACCATCATTCTCAGCAAACTGACACAAGAACAGAAAATCAAACACCACATGTTCTCACTCATAGGTGACAGTGGAACAATGAGAACACATGGACACAGGGAGGGGAGCATCACACACTCTCAGGTCTGTAGGGGGGCGGAAATAGGGGAAGGACAGAGGGGGGTGGGGAGTTGGGGAGGGATAACATGGGGAGAAATGCCAGATATAGGTGATGGGGAGGAAGGCAGCAAACCACACTGCCATGTGTGTACCTATGAAACAATCTTACATGTTCTTCACATGTACCCCCAAACCTAAAATGCAATAAAAAAAGGAAAAAAAAAAAAAAAAAAAGAAAGGTCTTGAGATTCCAGGATAAACAGACATGTTTGCACAACGGAAAAGTTAACATAACTTTAAGAAATTTTTCAGTATTTATTTAGAGATGGTATTGGCACTACATCGGAAAGTTCTCCTCCTTTCCGTATTCCAGTGCTGTTTGTCCACTTAGCAAAATAATGTTTCATGGTAAACAGAACCAGCCCTCCTTAGATGACAGCTGGTGGCCATTTATTGGACCAGATTATGGATTCTGTGACATGCCAACATCTTCCAGTCAATCACAAGAGATTTGTTCTTCCCTACTGGAACAAACATGAGGGTTTCTTGTAAACACAATTTTCTCCATCCTGGTATATTTCTTGCAAAGTTTCAGTATCTCTTATGTTTTGTTCTCAAGTTGACACACTCTTTGTGCAGCTGTTTAGGTATATGAATTCTGATGTGCTACATACAGTTAATCATACTACTTTCTTTTTTATGGTCACAGTTTATACTTTCAGAAAAAGTTAACTTATGTTAACTCAGAGGTAGTTAAGGAGATATTTGAAGCACTGAATATACTCTTCCTTTCTTTGGGAGCAGATGCCATTCTCTGCTCTTCCATGTTAACCATAGAGCAGCCTCAGATGGAAATGAGAGGAACTAGAAACTGCAGGAATGACAAGGTTGACCTAAGGATCAATGACTTTGACTTTGTTTTAATTTGGTAGATTCCAAAGACGTATCAGTTAAATGATCCACTTCCTTTATGACTACACGTCTTTACTAAAATATAGTTTTTCAATATATATTTTATATAGTTTATATTATTACAGAAAAATGTGTCCCAAAAATGTAACTTTTATGACAGTATGCATATTGAAAGTCAGTGATGATTTGTTGAAGGAAGGCAAATGTTAGCCCAAAGGAATCTAGGTATAATTGGTCTGGTCATAAGATTATGCTTTAAAGTGAGTGGGTAAGAAATAATAAATAATCTAACACAAAATGTGCTTAGTTAGATGAATCTCTTTTTCAAAATCAAGATAAAAAGAAATTTGAGCATGGTTTTTGGGAAATAATATTTAGCAAGCCATTGAACTATCAATTATCCTAAGAAATAGTTGAAATAAGTATGACTATGTTTAAATTATTTTGTTACTATTAGAATATTAAATTTGAAAAAGTATATATTATAAAAGCTTAAAATCTCCTTACCATTTTAAAACTTCATTACATCCAATCGAAAATCACAGCCAAACAAAATTATATTGTCTCCTTCAAATTAATCACTGAAGTTTCTGATTATTTCATAAACTCCTATCTTGTCAGTAAGAAGTTTCTTGACATTAAATCATGTGGGTATTTATAAAATTGTTTTACAAATATTAATAATATTAAATAAAAAATGAATTAAACATAATTTGGTAAAATGTTCTTGATGTACACAATCAAGTAGGAATATTCCATAGCCTTTATAGAGATGTTATCTATTAGAAATAAATTTTATAATCATGCTTCTAGATAAGCAATAATACATTAGATTGTTAAGATATGCAATTGGGTTCTTGGGATACATGTTTGATTGCCCTGAAAAAGTGCACAAAATAATTTGCCTTTCTTTTATTTCATTTCTTGGCAAACAAAGTTAGCATATTGCTTTAGGGTAAGAAACTCCTTATTTTTTTGTAGGAAAATAATCTCACCAATATGGAGGTTGTACCAATCTCGCCTTGCAAGTTGCCAATAAGACTTTCAGTCCAAACCTCAAAACAAATGTGGATAATTCAGGATTCAAATTTTATTTATCAGGACCAGTAAATGACTTCTTAATTTCTTACCTATTTGAGGTAAAACTAGGAGTTTTAGGTGTATCCATCTTTAAAGAATATAAGCACTCTGAATCTTTCGTCTGGCAAAGAAATGCATTTGGAAATGCAAAAGGATGAAAACAGTTATCCCCAATCTCCTGACTTTGGAAAAGATGTTGAAATTCTAAGTTATATGACAAGAATTCATCCCCCTTTAATTTGACAGCAAAAATTCCTTTGCTGTGGGAGTTAGCAGATAGCTAAGAAATACTAAAACTTCATTAAATCAATAAGCACAAATAATTGTTATTTATTCTATAAAGTTAGAAGTGAAATAACAATACTTATTAAATATTTGAAGTTAATTTGTTATGTTCAAAACCAAGGATTTGCTAAAAAGGATACTTTTAGCTTCAAGTTCTAAACTTTTAATATCCAATACAAATATATTAAATTAAGGAAGTTAAAAAAACAATAACACTAAATAATGATTATGGGAATGCACCTTTTAAATCAGTAGTTTTAATCAATTACCAATATTCTGTTATAGATAAAATATACTCTTATCCCTGAAGGAATGACAGAATTTTTACAGTCAGGCTACAATGCAATCATTTTTGTGCTCAGTGTGGACTTTAAACACATCACTCATCCATTACCTTTCTATCTCATTGTTCTTCTAAGACATTGACCATATGATGCTTTTCAAATTGTCAACATCTACAATGTAGAGATCTGCCAAATAGCAAATCAGCCTTTATAATTAAAGTTGACAAGCTGACAAGAAAAATGAGTGTATACTTGCATATATATATGAATTTTTATGTCACATTGCCGTCTGTGCACTTGTTTGCTTTTTGTCAATAGCCGAAGGCTCGTTTCTCTGCACCAGAAGGATGTTATATTCCAAGGTCCTCAGACAGCTCCCCTTCGCCCTAGTGAATCTGTTGATTAATTTTGGATACTCTTCTTAATTAACACCCCAAAGGAGATCTAGATTATCTAGCCTATAGTCCATGAAAAACAAGTGAATCTGAAGATAATGACCCAGGGTGACAAGCATGATCTCCTCAAATGATATTATAAGAACATTGAGTCTTTCTCAAGTCAAGACTGTGTGAGGCAATGCCTAGGGAAGATGTAGGCCTTTAATCGGGCAAAAATAGAGATTCATGTTAGTCTAATTTAATTTTCTTTTTGACAAGGAGAGGAGTGATAGATGCCCCTTGACAGATGAAACATGGCGCCTCAATGTAGCCATGGTTGCCATTGGCCTTGATTAGTAACTGTTCCCATTTTGACCCCAGGCAGAGGAGTTGACAAATGAGAGAAAAGAGTGAAGTAATTAGAACAGTAAGATGAAGTATGAAACTAGCCAATTGTATCCAAATCTGTGAAACCTAATCATGGAACCAAGAAACACTAAGCTCATGGCAGCTTTCATAAATATGTCTGAAGACTTGAATCCTCTGTATATGAGAGTTACAATTAATCAACCCTGACAAGACTACTACCACAAACAAATTTGGATTCATGTTTTTAAATTACCTTTTCTAAGGAGCAGTTTTATAAATTTTTTGTTAAACCAACTGTTGCATCTGTCAGAGATGCTAGGACCTACAGTCTTTTAATTTCTGGGCCGTCAAGAAGAAGTTAAAAAAAAAAATATGTCATGACTTTTCTAGCAACAAAGCTAGAAGCTAGGAAATCAAGCTGACCTAAACACCTCGTAAAAATCATCTCAGATAAATTGTGTCATAACTAAAATTTTCACTGACTACAACTCTAGACCACCTGACTTTGCATAGTGTAGTTAGGGAGCATTTTTGAAGCTGAGTCATCTAATTGGTGCTGTTGTGCTAGTTGAACTCAGCACTGAGCAGCTCCACATTTAGAAAAGCATATGCCATCCTATCTGTTCCTTTTCAAAAGAGAAAAAATATCCTCATGTTGATACTATATATTCCATTTTTACTCATACTAACAAAATGCTGAAGTTGTTTTCTTCTCATCATTTGGATGCTTAAAACCTCTAACCTGCAAAAGTCTGTTAAGTAATCTATTTTTTAACACTTTACCATGGTGAAATATGGATGCATTTTATTGCATTTCTTAATCTCAAATAAGAATGAACAGCCATAACATAAAGTCACTGTTAAGCATGTTACCATTTCAAGGCAGCAATTTTTTTTTCAAAAAAGAGGAAAAGCAACTGTAAATATAGTTATTCTTCAATTTAAAATATGAATGCCTACTTTTATTCAATCAGTCTGTTGGTTAGGCAGCAAATAATTACTGAGTGCTTCCTGAATCAAATGCTATAAAAAGTACTGTGCCTACAATAACAAACCTGAACATTCTGCACATTTACCCCAGATCCTAAAGTATAATAATTAATTAAAATTAAAAATTTTTTAAAGTTACTGTGCATACGAAATAAATACAGCAGCTCACAAAATGGCTGCAATCTACCCCTGTTCCTGTATGTACATATGTAACCACCTTTGCAAGCTGATGTTTCCACTTTTGTCATAAAATGGTGCAGTCAGTCTATTTCTCCATCCCTTAAATCTGGGCTCAGATGTGTGACTTATTTTGGCCAACAGACCATCATAAAACATGAAGGAAACTGAGCCTTGAAAAGCATTTCAACATTAGTGCTTAAAAAGGGGGAGTCTGGAACACCAAAGTTTTGGTGATGACAGAGGAAAGAATCAAGCAAAATAGACTGATAATGTGAGCTGTCAGTTATCCTGTTTTGTTTAGAAATAAGTTACACCAATATGAGAAATATCTGGTATAAATATGTGAATACTATGACTATTATTACTATAAAGAGATGCAATTAAATTATTATTAACAAGCAATTATTGATAAACATATTAGAATACTAATCCAAATTTTGAACTGCCTTCCAGGTTTTCACCTATTAAAAGTATACTTACACTCCTATATTACTACCAAAAGTTATTTTAAAACTATATTTGGTAATTTTGCCATATTCATTGAATAATCTATACAGGGAAATGTATAACATTATTGAAGCCACTGGTTTCAACTGAAACTGTATATCTAAATTTATACCTTGCTGAGCATGGTGGCTCATACCTGTAATCCCAGCACTTTTGGAGACTGAGGCAGGAGAATCACCTGAGGTAAGGAGTTTGAGACCAGCCTGGCCAATATGGTGAATCCCTGTCTTTACTAAAAATACAAAAAATTAACTGGGCGTGGTGGCACATGCCTGTAGTCGCCTGATTGAGTGCCCAGACATATACCACACACATACATGCTTACATGCATGCACACACACACACACACACACACACAGAGAGAGAGAGAGAGAGAGAGAGAAAGAGTGAGTGACAGAACCATTTAACAATAACAAGATTAATTGGTTTCAGGAATTTAAAAAAAACTTCTATACAGCCATTACCTGGCTACTAAAATAACTGAGCAGAGACATCAGTGGCCACCAGTGACAAATAATACAGACTGTAAAGAATTAATTCAGAAAACTTAATAAACAAAAAACAGGCATGGTGGCTCACACCTGTAATCCCAACACTCTGGGGGGCTGAGGCAGGTGGATCATAAGGTCAGGAGATCAAGAACATCTGGCCAACATGGTGAAATCCCGTCTCTACTAGAAATATAAAAATTAGCCGGGCGTGGTGGTGCACACCTGTAGTGCCAGCTACTCTGGAGGCCAAGGCAAGCAAATCGCTTGAATCCAGGAGGCAGAGGTTGCAGTGAGCCAAGATCCAACCACTGCACTTCAGCCTGGGCAACAAGAACAAAACTCAATCTCAAAACAAAAACAAGAACAAAAAACAACAAAACAAACACTGGAGAGGGGAAAAATCTAATTTTTAGTTACTACATTATATTATTTAAAATATGTTAAGAAAACAAAAAACCAAAAAAAAAAAAACAAAGAAACATGAAAAGAATTAAGAAAGTTTTGCACATAAGGCTATCGTACATATGCAAGAAAAAAATCAGCCAATAAAAATTGTCTCTGAGGAAGCCCAGATGTTGGAGTTCTGACACAAATATTTTAAATCTGTTTTTAGAATATGTTCAAACAATTAAGGAAACCATTTCTAAAGAACTAAAGAAAAGTATAAGAGCAATGTCTTATCATGTTAAAATATCAATGAAAAGATATACATTATTTATTCAAAAGAACCAAATGGAAATTCTGGAATTGAAAAATATAATAACTGAAATAAATAATTCATGTAAAAACTCAATAGCAGATTTGAGCAGCCTAAAGAAAAAAAATAAGTGAACAAATAGTTCAAATGATATTATCTAGTCTGAGAAACAGAAATATAAAAGAATAGAAAAATGAACAGAGCCTCAGAGACATGCATGACAAGTTTAATTGATCATTATATACAAGAACTTCTCCATAAGATTATTAATGGATTTCTCATCAGAAATCAGGAATGCGAGAAGGCAGTAGGAAGACATATTCAAAGCCTGAAAGAAAAAGCGTATTAACCAAGGACACTGCAGCCAGCACAACTGTCCTGGAATTATAACAGATAAATTTAGACATTTCTAAATAAAAAAAAATTGAGATAATTTGTCAATTAGCAAATATCCCTATGTTATATGATTCCATGTATAAAAATGCCCAGTATAGGAAAATTCGTATATACAGAAATTCAATTGTTAGTTGTTTTGATGAGTGGAGGGGCTGCTAAGAAGTGGAAATGGGGAGTGGGTGCTAATGAGTATGTATTTTTTGTGGGGGCGTATGATAAATATAGCAAAAATTACTAAATTTTATATTTTAAAAGTGAATTTTATAGCATGTGAATTATATCTAAATAAGAAAATAAATAATATAAATGAAAGAAAAATAGAAATTAGGAAAGCCTTCAATGAATGCTCATTGGCAGACATAATGCAGCCAAAGAAAGAATCAGTGAACTTGAAAGAAGTAAATTGAAACTTCTCAAACTGAAATACAAAAGAAAAAGAAGAGTGAGAAAGATTTTTTAAAACTAAAGAATAGCTCAATACTATAAAACTATTTAGCATATACTGTTTTTGGAATATCAAAAGGAGAAGAAAAGAGAATAGATAGAAGAAATAGTTGAAACAGTAGTGACTAAAACTTTCCAAAATTAATGGCAAACCCCAAATTAGTTTCTGAAAGCTTAAGAACATCAAGCAAGATAAAACAGAAAAAAATAAATGCACACACACAAACAAAAAATACCTTGCAGTTTATAAGGTCAGTATACATAACCAACACATTTTCCTAAATATAATAATAAATAATTGGAATTTGAAATAATGAAAATTATCACTTAAAGTAGCACCTCAAAACTCAGGTACTTAGGTAAAAATCTTATCTAACAAAATATACAAAGGATCTGTGTGTAGAAAATTATAAAACAATTACGAAAAAAATGAGAAACTAAATAAATGGAAGAAATATTCCATTTTCATAAATTGAATTATTTCTAAATTATCTACAATGGAATTTCAACCAAAATCCTAGCTTTTTGAAAAAATTTGACAACCTGAATTTAATATGTATATGGAAAAGCAAAGGGTACCAAAATAGCCAACACAGCCTGAAGGAGAAGCAGTGAGCTGTGGAACTCATATAATCCAATTTCAAGACTCACTCTAAACTACAGTTATGGAGTAGGCATGAGTATTGGCAAAAGAACAGATACATACAGCAATGGAACAGAGCCCAGAAATAGACCAACACAGATACAGCCAACTTATTTCTGACAAATGATGCTGGAATAATTGGACGTTCATGTGAAATGACACTGACATAATTCATTACCCAAAATGAATCCAAAATGGATCATGGACCTAAGCGTTAATAAAACACAAAACTATAAAACTTTCAGAGGATAACATGGGAGAAACTGTGACACCTTGGGCTTGGTGATAACTCTTGGCTACAAAACCAACAATTCTTGAAAGAAAAAAATAAGTTTAACTTCATTATAAGAAAAAAAATTTCTGTGAAAGACCACAGAAATAAGGCCCCATTTCTGATAAAGGACTTATATCCGGAATATATAACAAGCTCTCAAAACTCAACAGTAAGAAAATAACGCAATTAAAACATGGGTAAAATACCTGAAAAGATAAATCATCAAAGAAGATATGCAGATAGCAAGTAAACATATGCAAAAATGTTTACATCACTTGTCAGTAGGGAAATACAAATTAAAACATCAATGGGATGCTACTAAACACTTATTAGAATGGAGAGGGGTTTGACTTGATGGGATTATTAGCACATGGGATTATTTTATGGCTGTGGACTATTTCATATGTTACTGTAGTAATGAAAACATGATATATCCATCTGTCAAAGCCCATAGACTTTCACAACACAAATAGTAGATTATGTATATAATGTTTATATGTATATATAAGATTTACATACATAATGTTTCTATGTGTCTGTGTATATGCAAACATATCTGATGCACAGACTAATGCAGACTGTGACAAAAGAATCTAACTGTATTTAAATACATGTCATAATTCACCATGGAATAGGAAAAAAGAGGTGGTGACCTAATTAACTTAGGAAATGATTAGCAACTCTAAGACTAAAGGAAAAGACCTGTACATAAGCACTATACACTAGTTAATAAAGCATATATCACAGGGGTCAGGCTAACAATTCTGAAACTGCTGTATATATATAGTAGGATGAGACAAATAAGTAAATGGATGGCTGATGATGGGAGGCAGGTTTTTCACTGTTGGAGTTGGAGGCTACAATTAATGTGGGAAGGCCAGAAACCAACAAGTGATACTCAATGAGAGTCAGAGACATGAGTATAAACTCCCACTTAGCATAATAGAGATACTATGGATAGAGAAATAACTATAGGTATATGTGCACAAATGGATTAGTATATCTATTTCCTAGTGTTGTCCACTGAGATGGTCTAGAATCAATTACACCACAGTAACAAGGAACAGAGCTCCCACATTGTGGTTTTTAATGCTATTTCCTAATAAAAGCAACCAGGGGTCCCTGTAGAAATGGCTAATTCTAGGACTGAATTGTGGAATATAAAAAATGAGCCTGGAGTATTTGTAGTGTCAGAAAGTAAAAAAAAAAAAAAAATGAGGTTACGCCAAAGTGACTAAGGAGCCAAACAGACAGAGCTCTCAATGGCCAAATTTAGAAAAATTTAAGCAACAAAAGAAATAATCTAGTACTGGATTTAAATCAAACAGAAAACAAATAGCCACAATTTCATACTGATATTAATAAATCATTGAATAAGTCAATTAACAGGAGGGAGAAAAACATTTCCACACAAAAGAACTGCAAAAAACACAATGCAGATACTCCCCACTAAATGCAGTGATGAAGTACTCCATTCTTAATTGTGGGTCGTGCTGACTTGCTTTCCTGTTCAGTACAGAAAGAACAGAAAAAAGTAATTTTGCATTGGAGAAACTTGGCAAGCACTGCCTCAGGTAGCTGATGGAAGCTTACCTAAACAGCGATACGTCTCGGTGATAGCACATCCCCTTTGTATAATGTACTGTCTAACTCCAGTCTAACCACGAGAAAAAATATGAGACAAACCCAAACTGAAGAACATTCTACAAAATAGCTGGCTAGTACTCCTTAACACTGTCAAGGTCATCAATAACAGGGACAATCCGAAAAACTGTCACAGCCCAGAGGGAGGCTGTGGAGACGTGATGACTAAATGTAATGTCCTAACCTGGATGGGATCCTTGAACAGTAAAAGGACATTCAAGAAACTAATGAAATCTGAATAAAGTATGGAATTTACCTAATTATAACATATCAATATTAGTTCATTAGCTGTGACAAATGTACACATTTGGGGAAAAAATTAGTTTGCCTGTGAAAAAAGAGATGTTTTCACAGAGGAAGTGACATTTGACCAGAGTATTGAACAGGAGGACTTCACCTAGCAGGCAAGTATTAGAAGAAACCTACAGGAGTTTCTTCTTAGAATTCTTTATCTTAGAATAAGATAAACAAAGACTGAGAGACAGCAGAAAAGAAACTGTGTCTTTGAGGAAAGGAGAGTAGTTTGGTTTGGCTGAGATGTGTGGTGCATAATAAGGAGTTGGAGAAAGATGGGTTGGAAGAAGAACCCAAGAGGAAGAGGAGTCACATATTAAACACTCAGGCTTTATCCTTGATCCTGGAGGCAGTGGATGTACATGTTGATTTTTAAGCAAGGAAGTAAAACTATATTTTCAGCCAAGCAAAACTAGCATGGTAGAAAATTTCTAAGTAGACAATGATTACTCCCCTAGATTCTCACTCTTCTTCCACCTCGTTCTCATTCTTTTATTTCCACTTTCCCATAGTAACTCAATGCTCATACTCGTCACCACCAACAAATCTGTCCCCTACACCTGCAAGAAGAGGCAAGATTCCTTATGATGTTTTTCGAATTTTTCCACAAAAATTACCTATGTTGCTTTCCTTTCTTGAGATATCCATGCTTAATAAGAGTATTCACTGAATACCTAGAATATGCCTTACAGATAAGCCAATACTGACAGATGAGGTTGTTCTGTACATCAATAATAATAACATCATGCTTGCAAGGCATATCTCATTTAACACATTTTAAAATTTTGTATTTCAATGTCATAGCTGAAGAAGTAGAATTTTCGGCAGCTTCAGTGATTTTCCCATGATGGCAGAGCCAGATATGGAAGTTCCTTGATGTAAAATCCAATTCCTGAGTACAAATCTTGTGTTTACTCAAAAAGATGCCATGACTGAAAAGTTAATTACAGGTTAAATTAAGGTTGAAAATGAAGGACAGCTAATTGCAAATGCATAGGAGGAAACTCTAAGATATTTACGCCAATGCATTATGGTCCCATTAAGAAATAGAATATGAATAAAATGAACTATGCCTTCAGTATGTATGGAAAAGGAGTAAGAGAGATGAGAATAAGCAGAAGGGAACAAAAAAGAAATGCAAGCATTTTAGTATGTTATCATTTATTTCGAAGCAAACTGCCTATATTTAAAGTGTACAACTGGTGAGTTTTAACATGTACCTATGCCTATTCAACCATTACTACAATCAATATAGTCATTACATCTCTCACCAAAAGCTTCTTTGTGACTCCTGGTGCCTACCTATTTCTCCTCCCCAGGATACCACAGATCTGCTTTCTATCTGCAGATTGACCTGAAATTTCTAGAATTTTTAAAATTAGTGAAATCCTACACTCTGTGCACTTTTGTGTGGCTTCTTTCATACAGCATGATTATTTTGAGATCCATTCAGGTTGTACTTACCAATAGTTCACTTTTTTGCTTCTGAGTGGTAGTCAAGCAATATATGTATAGACACATGACAATTTGTTTATGCATTTGTCTGTTGATACACAGTTGTGTTGTTTCCAGTTTTTCTATATTGCAAATAAAGCCATTATTTATAAATGTTCTTCAAAAAGAATATTCATGTATAAGTCTTCAAGTAGACATATGCTTTCATTCCTCTTATGTAAATACTCAGGAATGGAATGGTTTAATCATATGGTAAAAATATTGCTTGTATGGTATATCAATATACACATAACTTCTAAGAAATTGTAAGCCAGTTTTTTAATGATTATGCCCCTTTTTATTCTTATCAGCAGTATATATGAGAATCTCTGTTCCTGTATATTCTGACGAACACTGTCTATGATTAATCTTTTTAATCTCAGGTATTCTAATAGGATGTGCAATGGGATCTCCTGTGGTTATAATTTGCATTTCCCTAAGGAATAGTGATGTTGAATATCTTTTTATTTGTTTTATACCATCCACATACATTTGGTGAAGTATTGTTCAATATTTTTCCCCCTTTTAAAAACCTGGCTGTTACAGAATTGTAAAAAGTCTTTACGTTTTCTAGATAAAATCCCTTTGCTGTATGTGTATTTTGCAAATACTTTCTCCCAGTCTGTAACTTTCCTTTTATTTTGATGAGTCGCATATTAAGACTTATTTTTATATTTGGGCTTCTTGAATCATATTTAATCTTTGCTAATCTCAAAATCACTAAGATTTTTACCTTTGCTACTTTCTAGGAGTTTTATAAATTTAGCTTTTACATTAAAGTATATCATAAATTTAGAGTTAATTTCTATATATGGCATTTAATGCAGAAAAAATTCATTTATTTAATCTTTAATTATAATTTATTTTCATTTTTTAGCTCTTTCAGATTAAAAAAAAATCCCTAAGTATTTAACATATTTTCATGCTATTGGTGGTGGCATTAAACATTTTTTAACATTTCATTTTGAAATAATTGTAGGCTCACATATAGTTGTACGAAATAATACAAATGACCTCATAACATCTTGCAAAACCATAACATGGTATCACAGACAGTGTTGATATTGACGCATTTAGGATACTGAACAATTCCATCATCACAAGACTCATTCTTCTTGGTCTTGTACAGCCACAGCTACTGACCTACCGTACTGCCTCACCATTCCCCAGTAACCATCTCCATTTTATACTTTGATCATTACAAGAATGTTATGTAAATTGAATTATATAATATGTAACTTTGTGGGACTGCCATTTTTCTCTCAGCGTGATTTTCTGGAGATATATTTGGTTGTTTTATGTATCAATTGTTTGTTCCTTTTTATTGCTGAGTGTGCCATGGTATAGATGTACCACAGTTTGTTTAGCCATTTACTTATGGAAGGACATCTGTGCTCTTTCTACTCTTTGCTATTAAAAATAAAGCAACCATAAATATAAATATACATGTTTTGTGTGAACACAAGTTTAGATTTATTGTGAATAAATTGTCAAATGTGTAATTACAGGGTCATATGGCAGCTGTGTATTTACATATATAAGAAATTACCAAATATTTTCCATAGTAGCTGCATCATTAATTCTTATTGACAATTGTCTAGTCTCTCCACATACTTCAGATCATTTGGTGATGTCTGTATTTATTTTATGTGAGCTCTTCTGATAGGTGTGAAATGATATCTCACTGTGGTTTTAATTTGCATTTTTCTAATGGCTAATCATGATAAATAGTAATGACTTTTCATGCTTTTTGCCTATTTTCTAATTCAGTTTATCGATAGATTTATGATTTTATGCCTTTATGATTTTATTGTCCAGCCTTTTGACTCACCCTAGACCTTAGAGATTTTCTCCTGCTTTTCTTGAAAACTTTTATGATTTTATGATTTATATTAAAATATTTGGTAAATTTTGAGTCAATTTTTATATAAAGTAGGAGATTTAGACTGAAGTTTATTTTTTTGAACTATGAATGTCTAATTTTCCAATGCCATTTATTGAATGACTGCTCTCACTTCATTGAATTATTTGGGTGCCTTTATAAAAATTATTTTAAAAAGTGAGAAATATGTAATGAGTCTGTTTCTGGGTTATTCTGTTTATTTGACTTGCATGTCTATCTTTTCACTAATATCACACAGTCTTGATTGCTGTAATATGTAATATCTTGAAATTAAGTACATGATGCCTCACACTTTGTCTTTTTTCAAAATTGATGTAGCTAGCCTAGTTCCTTTGATTTTCAATTTTTTTAAACTCATACTGTTTTCAAATTAATCTTATAAAAATTAACAAAGAATTTTTCTGAGATATTGATAAGAATTACATTACACAAGTATATCAATTTGGAGAAAATTCACTTTTTTTTTTTTTACTATGCTGAGTTTTGCAATCTATTAGTATATTATGTCTCTTTTAATTTAGATCTAATTTATTTCATAAATCTTTTCTAATTTTTAACACTGACTTCTGCAACATATTCTGTCAGATTTATAGGAAAGTGTTTCATTTTCCACTGAGAAATTTTAAATATTTTTATTTTTAGTGTCCTCATCATCTTTAACATATACTATGAATCTTTTTTGGGCAGTTAACACATTTATGATTTGGCTTCTTTTAAATAGTTTGCTATTTGTTTTATGGTCCACAAAATTATCTATCTCATTGTATGTTCTGTAGACACTTGACAAGAGTGTATATTCTGCTGCTGGGTAAAATGTTCTATAAATGCTCATCAGAATCTGTCTAATCCTAGAAGGCATTATTCAGTTCTTCTGTACCCCTGCTGTTTTTGTCTAGTTCTATAAGTTGTTGAGAGATGTTAAGGTCCTCAAAAGTAATTATCAATTATTTACATCTCTTCTTATCTTTATAAAATTCTCCTTCATGTATGAGCTCTGTTGTTTAGCAAAGAGTGGCTCCCTCTTATCTGCTGGAAATATGTTCAAAGACCCCCAGTGGATGTCTGAAACTGCAGATAGTACCAAACTCTGTTTTTTCTTATCATACATATCTATGACAAAGTTTAATTTATAAATTATACAGAGATAAACAAAAATAACTAGCCATAAAATAGAACAATTATAACAATGCACTGTCATAAAAGTCATACAAGTGTGGTTTCTCTCTGTCTCTCTCTCAGAATATCTTATTGCACTGTACGGAAGGTAATTGAAACTGTGGAAAGCGAAACTGCAAATAAGTGGGGACCACTGTATTCACTGAGCTCTGTCAGGTTTTCTTGGTGCACTGACTTTTCTCAGTAAGGAATGCCTCTCTCTGTCTCTTGTAATTTCTTTTCTCAGAAGTTTACTTTCTCTGACATCAATATAGATACTTTTTAAAGAATTCATGTTTCTGTTCTTTTACTTTATCTATATCATTGTATTCTAACTGAATGTCTTATAGACAGCATATAGCTAATTTGTTTTAATTCATTCTGCCAAATTATTTGAATTGATATAATTACATCATTTACACTTAATGTGACTATTGATATGTTAAGATTTAAACCTTTCTCATTTGTTTGTTTGTTCTTTCAGATACTTTCGTTTCTCTGTTTTCTTTTTCTGCCCTCCTGTAGGTTACTTGAACTTTTCTTAGAATATTAATTTGATTTATCTATAATAGTGTATACTGTGCCTCTTTTGTTTTGTTGTTGTTGTTTGTGTTGTGTTGTATTGTTTTGTTTAAGACAGAGTCTCACTCTATAGCCCAGGCTGGAGTGTAGTGGTGTAATCTCTGCAATCTCAACTCGCTGCAACCTCCACCTCCAACATCCAAGCAGTTCTCCTGCCTCAGCCTCCCCTTTAGCTGGGATTTCAGGCATATGCTACCACGTCTGGCTAACTTTTTTGTATTTTTTTTTTTTAGTAGACACAGGGTTTAACCATATTGGCCAAGCTGGTCTCAAACTATTGATCTCAAGTGATCCCCCAAACTGAACCTCCCAAATTGCTGGGATTACAGGCTTGAGCCACTAGGCACAGCCTCTGTGCCTCTTTATATAGTCTTTTTAGTGGCTTTTCTGTGTTACATTAAACTATTTATACATTAAATAAAACAACTAACAATCTACTGGTGTCAACAATGATCACTTTGGTGTGTGGAAAGTCTACATTTACATCTATTTACCTACCTCTGTTTATGATTATCTTAAATAGTTCCTGTATATGAATTTATAATCACATTATGCAGTGTTATAATTTTTGCTTTAAGTGGCAAAAATAATGTAGAAAATTCAAGGGGAAAGAGAAAATGTGCTGTGTTTTTTCATATTTGTACTATTTCTGGCTTTTCTTCTTTCTTACTGATGGCCCAAGATTCCTCCATTTTCCATTTCCTTTTTACTTACAGAAATACATTTATACATTTTTAAAGGTAGTTTTGCTGTTGATAAATCTCTAAGTTTTGCTTTCTCTGAGAGTGCTGTGATTTCCTCTTTATTTCTAAAAAAAATATTTTCACTGGATAAGAATTCTGAGTTGACAGTTCATTTCTTTCAACACTTGCAAAAAGTTATGCCTCTTCCTTCTGGTATCCATGTTTTCTGATAAGAAATCTGCTCTCACCCAAAATGTCTTGTCCTTATAAGGAGAGTTATCTTTCTCTCTGGCTGTTATCAAATTTTTTTTTTTTTAGTTTTTTTCAGACTTTTGACAATTATATATTAGTATAAATTTTGTGAGGTGTGAGGTTTATTCAGTTTTAATTGCACTCGGCCTCTTGAACCTATAAGTTTGTCGTTTTTCAAACTTGGAAAATTTCAGGTTTTTTTCTTCAAGCACTTTTTCTAGACCTCTTTTTCTGCTCTTTTGAGACCACGATGACATAAACCTTTCACTGGAGTCCCTTTTGTCCCTTTTCCATTTTTTTTTACCAGTCTATTTTAGTTGTTTAGATTGCATAATTTTAATTCTTTTATATTCTAATTCACTGATTCTTTCTTCTGTTCCTTTTTTTTCTGATGTTGAGCCTATTCAGCAAGAAATGTGTGTGTGTGTGTGTGTGTGTGTATGCATGTGTGCACACATGTTTATTTTCAAGTTATAAAATTACCCTGAGACATAGACATTTTATTTTTTTGTGGAGACTTTTCTTTGTCTTGTTTCAAGAGAAATTTTAATTTCTTGTTGAGATTTTTTGTTTGTTTGTTTTGTTTTGTTTTTTAATGATGGCTACCCTAAGTCTTTGGTTAGATAATTCTAACATCTCTCAACTCAATATTGGCATCTATTCATTGTCTTTTGATTCACATTAAGATCGTTCTAGTTATTGTGACTTCAATCACTATGTTACGAAACTTTGGGTCTTAATAAATCGTAAGTTGTAGTAGACTTTCTTTGACACTGCTTTGGCTGGGGAAAGAGAAGCACCTCCTTGTTACTGCAAGGTCTTCATAAAAATGCAAGTTACCGGCTGCGCGTGGTGGCTCATACCTGTAATCCCAGCACTTTGGGAAGGAAAGGATGGCGGATCAGGAGGTATTGAAACAATCCTGGCCAACATGGTGAAATCCCGTCTCTGCTAAAATAGAAAACATTCGCCGGGTGTTGCGGTTTGTGCCTGTAGCCCCAGCTACTCCGGAGGCTGAGGCAGAGGAATCGCTTGAATCTGGAAGGCAGAGGTTGCAGTGATCCAAGATCACACCACTGCACACCACCTTGGGCGACAGAGCAAGACTGCGTCTAAAAAAAGAAATACGTGAATTTCCTACTCTTTTCATTGGCATCCACAATCTGATAGTGCCAGGCAGAGCTGAAAGTCTTGACTTCCTGTTTGGACTCCACAGATGCCACCTCAGCTGGGCATAACAGGAACACATTATTGCTGCTTTCCATATGGTGTCAGTTTTCATGGTGTGTTAATTCTCGTGATGTTAGTTTCCCCACCACAATTAACACCCTAAGGAAGATGGCTTCATTACTGTTGGGCAGTTATTGAAGTCCTGACTCCTCAATAGGCCTCCTCTTATACCACTAAAATAGGAAACGCCTTGTTGCTGGATGTGGGTGGAAGTCCCGTCTCCATTACAGTCTCAATTGACACTGCAGGGGTGAGAAGTGTGGTATTTGCATTCACCATTGACAATGATGGTGCTGGAAGTGAGAACTGGTATTATTACCTGGGAGGGGTGAAAGTTTTAGAGTGTTCTGTAATGTCAGTTAGGTCAAGCAGATTGATAATGCTGTTCAAAGCTCTATAGCCTTACCAATTATCATTTGTTGAGAGATATTTAAACTTTCTACTATAATTGTAGATTTTTTTCTATTTCTCTAATAATTCTATTAGTTCTTATTTCACATACGTCAAAACTCTCTTAGAGGCATAAGCATTGAGGATGCGTCTTCCCTGCTATCTTAATGAAATTATTCTCTTTATCCCTGGTAACACTCTTCACTCTAAAATTTACCTTTTGTGATATTAATATAGTCACTTCTGCTTTATATTGATTAGTTTTAGAACAGCATATATTTCTACTTATTTTACTTTTAACGTATTGATGCAGTTATGTCTAAAATGTCTTTCTTACAGACAACATACAGGGAGTGTTGCTGCTTAACTGATATTACAAATATTTAGACTATTTTATGTGGCTACTGATATGGTTGTTATAAATCTATCAACTTAATAATTGTTTTCTGTTTATTATATCTATTATTTTGTCCCCGTTCCCAGTTTTCAATCCTCTTTTTTATTATATTTATGATTTAATTTTATCTCTTTCATTGTGTTATTAGTTATAACTTTTTAAAAAATTGAATGTTTGCCTCATAATTTAACTTAATTCAAATACACTCTATCTTCAAGTTCCCATATAGAATAAGAAGCTTATAACTGTAAATTTTCATTTCCCCCCTTCTGGACTTTGTGCTATTGCTATCGCACATTTCATTTGATTTATACAATATTGTTTTATTTTGGCTTTAAATAGTTTAATTATCTTTCAAAGAGATTGGAAATCTAAGAAAAAATAATGCATATTATACTTAGCTACATAGCATTTCTGGTGCTCTTCATTCCTTTGTGCAAACACAGATTCTGTATTTTTAGCCATTGTATGTTTGAACATTTTAAATAACTTCTAAAATTTGTTTTAGATCATTTTTATACCTTCCCTGTCTTGACTTTACACTTTCAGTCTTTCCTCTACATTCTTGATATATAGAATATAGTTATAATAACTAATTCTAACATCTCTATTATCAGCTACTGTCAGTTTCTATTGATTAATATTTCTTTTATTATAGGTCATATTTTTCAGTTCGTTGAATGCCCATAATTTTTCATTGATTGCCAGATGCAGTTTTTCTTGTGGATTCCTGCATATTTTTGAATTTCTGTAAATATTAGTGAGCTTTATTCTGCGATGCATTTAACTTACATGGAACCAGTTTTATATTTTCTGGGATTTCTGTTAAGCATTCATTAGACATTTAATTTGAACAGCAATTACTCAATGACTAAGAGTAGTTTGCTCTGGCAACTACTGATATTTCTACTATCTCTATCTTTTGCCTTTTCTAGAAGGTCATATAGTAAGAATCATACAGTACATAGTCCTTTCAGATTGTCTTCTTTTACTTAGTAATATGTATTTAAATTTCCTCTATTTCTTTTCATGGCTTGATAGCTCATTTTTTTTTTTTTTTTAGTGTTAAATAATGTTCCAATGCCTGAATGTGCAGCAGTATATTTATACATTCATCTACTGAGGAGATCTTGGTTGTTTTCACATTTGGGGATTATGAATAAAACTACAGGGCTGGCCAAGGTGGCCCACTAGAAGCAGCTAGTGTGTGGCACTCTCACAGAGAGAAACAGAAGGGGCAAGTAAATAGAATAAATACATTCAAGTACATGAATTGGGATTCATCAAGAGAAGTACGGAACTCACAGAGAATGGAGAAAAGCAAGGCAGGATGCCTGTCCATCTGGGAGTGACTGTGTCAGCCTACCTTGCCTCTCCTGTCCTTATGAGAGAAGCAGTGAGTAAGTGATTGAGGAACACTGGGGGCCCACTCTACTCCCATGAGTCTTTGCAACCCTCAAATCAGGAGATCCCCTCTTAAATCCATTCCACCAGGGCCTTCTGTTTCACAGAACTGTGGTTTCTCAGCAGAGCAGCCACTTAGGCAGACACAGAGCCCCAAGAGCTTTGGATCCTCAGGCTTCCCAGTGAAAGCAGCTGTGACCCTGGCAAAGCCAGATGTTAGGCCTTCATATATACCCCTAGGAAAGGGGCTGAATCCAGGGGGCTGAGCAGCAATGGTCTGCAGGCTCCATTTCCACGATGTCTCACAGGATAAGACTCACTGACTTGAAAATCCATCCAGCCATGGGTGGCAGCATTATATCTACCTTAGATGGAGCTCCCAGACGGCGGGGTGGGCTGCCATCTTTGCTGCTTTGCAAGCTTAGTCATCGTTCCCTTCAGGCTCTGGGGAATCTGAGGAGACCAGGGACTGGAGTGGTCTCCTGGCCCACTGCAGCTGCTCTAGAAAGAGACAGCCAAATAGCTTTTTCACACTGTGCCCAGAAACCATTTCTCTCCACTGGACAAAATCTCCTGACCTAGTTCTACAAATACCTCCACCAGTGTTTTCCAACTGGCAGCAGTTCCAAATCTTCCTGGGACAGAACTCCCAAAGGGAGGATCAGGTCACCATCTTTGCTGTTTTTTGGCCTTAGCCATTACTGCCTTTGGGCTTTGGAGAGTCTGTGGCAATTGAAGGCTGGAGCAGACGCCCAAAACCACACAGCTACTCTACGAAAAAGCAGCCAGATTGCTTTTTTACACAGGTCCCTGATAACGATTCTCCACACTGAGCAGGGCCTCCCAACAAGGGTCCCCAGCCACCCCCAGGAGTATGTTTGGGCCAGCAACAGGTCCTTATCTATCTGGGGCAAAGCTCCGGGGAGGAGCAGGCTGACATCTTTGCTGTTTCACAGCCTTCACTGATGATACCTTCAGGTACTGGAAAATCTGAGGTGACTAGGCACTGAAGCAAATGCCCAGCATACTACAATAGCCCTATGGAAAAGTGGCCAGACTTTTACATGGGTTTCTGATCCCCTATCTCCTCACTGGGTGGCTCCTCCCAGCCTGGGTCTTCAGCCACTCCCCACTGGGGCTATTGAGCCAGTAGCAGCTCTGCAATTCCCTGGGACACAGTTCTCAGTGTGAGGGGCAGGTTGCCATCTTTGCTGTCTTACATCCTTGCTCTTGCTGTCTCCAGGCTCAGGAAAGACTGTGGGAATCAGGGACTTGTCCATACCCATGCTATAGAGCACTCACCTCATGGAAAAGTGGCCAGACTCTTCCCCATGGAGGTCTCAGTCTTCACTTCTCACTGGGAAGGGCCTCTTGACATGGGACTTCAGCAAACCAGCTTGTTCCCACCTGATCTGAAGATCTTTGAGATTCAGAAGAACAGCAAAGCTCAATCAAAGGAAACTAAGAATCACAATAAAGTGATATAGGAGCTGACAGATGAAATAGCTAGTATGAACAAAAAACAAACCTGACATATATGATGAAGCTGAAAAACACTACAAAAATTTCACAATGCAATCATAAGTATTAACAGCAAAACAGGCTGAGCAGAGAAAATAATTTTAGAACTTATAGACTGGCTCTGTGAAATAAGACAGGCAGACAAAATAGATGAAAAGGAGTAAAAAGGAATGGACATAACCTCTGAAAAATATCAGATTATGAAAAGAGGACAAACCTATGAATTACTGGCATCCCTGAAAGGATGGGAAAGAAGCAAGTAACTTGGAAAACATATTTCAAGATATCAACTATGAAAATGTCCCCAAACTCTCTAGAGAGGCCAATAGTCAAATTCATAAAATAGAGGGACTACTGCAAGATTTTATATAAGAATAAAATATAGCAAGACACATAATCAACTTTCCGATGTCAAAATGAAGGGAAGGATGTTAAAGCAGTTAGAGAGAAAGGACACATCACCTACAAAGGGAACACCATCAGACTAAAAGCAGACCTCTCAGCAGAAACCCTACAAGCCAGAAGACATGGAGCTTATATTGAACATTCTTAAAGAAAAAAATATTCAAGCAAAAATTATATTTCCAAGCAAACTAAGCTTCCTCAGCAAAAAAAAAATAAGATTCTTCTCAGCAAATAGTGAGAGAGTTCATTACCACGAGATGTGCCTAACAAGGGATCTTGAAAGGAGCACCAAAAATGGAAAAGAAAAACAAGTACAGTTAATACAAAAGCACACTAAAGTACACAGATCAGTAACACTATAAAGCAACCACACAAATAAGCCTATATCATAACCAGCTAACAACCCAATGACAGAATCAAATTCACCTGTATCAATACTAGCCTTGAATACAAACAGAGTAAATGCCCCATTAAAATGACACAGAGTTGCAAGCGGCATAAACACTCAAGACTCATTCATATGCTGTCTTTAAGTGACCCGTCTCATACACAGTGACATTCAGAAGCTCAAAATAAAAGGATAGAGGAAAATCTACCAAGGAAATAAAAATCAGAAAAAAAGCAGAGGTTGCAATCCTAATTTCAGACAAACAGACTTTAAACCAACAAACATCAAAAAAGACAAAGAAGAGCATGAAATATTGGTGAAGGATTACATTCAACAAAAAGACTCAACCAGTCTAAGTATATATGCACCCAACACAGGAGAACCCATAATCATAAAGCAAGTTTCTCAGAGACCTTTGAAGAAACATAGATTCTTACACAGTAAGAAACTTCAGCATTTCACTGACAGTATGGGATAGATCATTGAGGTAGAAAATTAACAAAGATATTCAGGACTTAAACTCAACATTGAAACAAAAGAATTTACCTTTACAGAATATGCTACATGGCACATATTCTAAAATCAGCCACACAATCAGTTATAAAACCATCCTCAGCGAATGCAAAAGAACCAAAATTAATCAAACAGACTCTTGAACAACAGTGCAATAAAAATGGAAATTGAGACTAAAAAAATTGCTCAAAACCATACAATTACATGGAAATTAAATAACTTGTTCCTGAATAATTTTAGGGTAAATAATGAAATTAAAGAGGAAACCAATAAGTTATTTGAAACTAATGCGAAAAAAGATACAACATACTCGAATCTCTAGGACACAGCTAATGCAGTGTTAAGAGAAAATTTTATACCACTAAATGCCCACATCAAAAAGTTAATAAGTTACCACCATAACTAAAAGAACTGGAGAAGAAAGAACAAACCAACCCCAAAGCTAGCAGGAAATAAGAAATAACAAAAATGAGAACCAAAAGGAAGGAAATCAAGACATGAAAAATGATCTGAAAGATCAATGAATCCATGAGTTGATTTTTGGAAAAAAAATAATAAGATGAACAGGCCACTATCTAGATAAATAAAGAAGAAAAGAGAGAAGATCCAAATAAAGACAATCAGAAATAACAAAGGAGAAGTTACCACTGACCCCACAGAAATACAAATAACCATCAGATACTACAAAAAATACCTCCATGTAAACAAACTAGAAAACCTAGATAAAACGGATGAACTCATGGACACATGTATCTTCCTAAGACTGAACCAGAAAAAAATAATTTTCTGAACAGAGCAATAATGAGATCCCAAGTTGAATCAGTGATAAATAACCTACCAACTCAAAAAGGCCCAGGACAAGATGGATTCAAAACTAAATTCAACCATATGTACAAAGAAAAGCTGGGCCTTCTTTATAAATTGTTTCATTTATAATGAAACAATTTCAAAAAAACTAAGGAGGAGGGCCACCTCCCCAAGTCATTTACTATGTGAGGCCAGAATCACCTTGATATCAAAAGCTGGCAGAGACACACAAAAAAATGAAAAGTTCAAGTTGATCTTTTAATGAAGATTGATGCAAAACTCCTCAACAAAATACTTGCAAATCAAACCCAGCAGCATATCAAAAAGCTAATCCACAACAATCAAGTAGGTTTTATCCCTGGAATGCAAGTTTGGTTCAGCATACATATATCATTAAATATGATGCATCACATAAACACAAGTAAACATAAAAACAACATGATTATCTTAATAGCTGCAGAAAAGGCTTTTGATAAAATTCAATACCCCCTTATGTTAAAAACTCTCAATAAACTAGTTACTGAAGGAACACACCTCAAAATAATGAGTCATCTATGCCAAACCCAAAGCCACTATCATACTTAATGGGCAAAAGCTGGAAGAATTCCCACTGAAAACCAGCACAAGACAAAGATGCTTTCCTTCACCACCCCTAGTAAATATTCTATTGGAAGCCCTGGCCAGAGCAATCAGGCAAGGACAATAAATTAACACCATTCAAATGGGAAATCAAACGATCTACCTTTGAAGAGGACATAATTCTATATCTAGAAAACCCCATAAGCTTGTTCCAAAAGCTCCTTCAGCTGATAAACAACTTCAGGAAATTCTCAGGACACAAAATCAATGTACAAGAATTATTAGCATTTCTATATACCAACAAGAGAGAAACCAAAAGCTAAATTAAGAATGCAATCCTATTCACAATTGCCACAAAAAGAGTAAAGTACCTAGAAATATAGCTAACCCAGGAGGTGAAAGATCTCTACAACAGAAATTACAAAATGCTGTTCAAAGAAATCCGAGATAACACAAATAGAAAAATACTCCATACTAATGGATAGAAAGAATCAATGTTATTAAAATGGCCATGGTGCTCACAACAGTTTATAAATTCAATGCTATTTTCATCAAACTTCAAATGACATTCTTTAAAGAACCAGAAAAAAACTATGTTAAAATTTATGTGGAATCAAAAAAGAGCCCAAATAGCCAAGACAATCCTAAAGAAAAAGAACCAACCTGGAGACATCATGCCACCCAATTTCATACTATGTTTACATGGCTACAGTAACCAAAACATGATACTGGTACAAAAACAGACACATAGACCAATGAAACAGAATAGAGAGCCCAGAAATAAGACCACACATATACCACCATCTGATTTTCAACAAAGTTGACAAAAACAGTCACTGGTGAGAGGACTAGCTATGTGCAGAAGATTGAAACTGGACTCCTTCCTTACACAAAATACAAAAATCAACTCAAGATGAATTTAAGACTAATATAAAACCCCAAATTATAAAAATCCTGGAAGACAACCTAGGCAAGACCATTCCGGATATAGGAATTGGCAAATATTTCATAACAAAGATGTCAAAAGTGATTGCAAGCAAAGCCAAAATTGACAAACGAGATCTTCTTAAGAGTTTATTTACAGCAAAATAAATTATCAACAAAGTGAACAGAAAACCTACAGAACCAGAGAAAATATTTGGAAACTATTAAACTGACAAAGATCTAATATCCAGCATCTATAAGGAATTTAAATAACAAGCAAAAACCAAACGACTTCATTAAAAAGTGGGCAAGGTACATGAACAGACACTTTTCAAAAGAAGACATACATGTGGCCAACAGCGTATTTTTAAAAAGCTCAATATCGCTGAACATTAGCTAAATGCAAATCCAAACCACATTGAGATACCATCTCACACCAGACAAAATGACTATTAATAAAAAGTAAAAAAATAGCAGATGTTGTCAAGGTTGTGGAGATAAGGGAATGCTTATACACTGTTGGAGCATAAATTAGTTTAACCATTTTGGAAAGCAGTGTGACAATTCCTCAAAGAGCTAAAAACAGAACTATAATTTGTCCCTGCAATCCCATCACTGGGTATATTCCCAAAGGAATATAAATTATTCTAACACTAAGACACATGCATGCATGTGTTCATTGCATCACTGTTCACAATAGCAAAGATATGGAATCAACCTAAATGCCCATCAATGGTAGATTGGATAAATAAAATGTGATACATGGTATACAGCATTAAAAAAGAATGAGATCCCAGCGACTCAGGAGGCTGGGGCAGGAGAATTGCCTGAACCCGGGAGGCAGAGGTTGCGGTGAGCCGAGATCGCGCCATTGCACTCCAGCCTGGGTAACAAGAGCGAAACTCCGTCTCAAAAAAAAAAAAAAAAAAAAAAGAATGAGATCATGTCCTTTGCAGCAATGTGAATGGAGCTGGAGGCCGTCATCCTTAGCATCATAATGCAGGAACGGAAAACCAAATACTACATGTTTTCACCCATAAGTGGAAGCTAAATAATGAGAACACATGGATACATAGAGAAGAACAAAAGACACTGAGGACTACTTGAGACTGGAGTGTGGGAATTAGGATAAAAAAAAGTAACTATTGTTTACTTTTACACCTGGGTGATGATGAAATAATATGTGTAACAACCCCTCATGACATGAGTTTACCTATATAACAAAACCTGCTCATGTACCCCAGAACATAAATTAAAACTTGTAAAAAAAAAAAAAAACAAACCAAAAAACCCTGCTATTAACATCCTTGTACAGGTTTTTGTGTAGACAATAAGTTTTCAATTCTTCTGAGTAAATTACAGATATCATAATTGCTGGATCATATGGTAAGCGTATATTTAGTTTTGTAAGAAACTGCCAAAATATCTTCCAAAATGTTTATATCATTTTGCAATACCAGCAACAATAAACAAAAGTTTCTGTTACTCCACATTCTCACCAACATTTGGCAGTGTCAGTGTTTTAGATTTTTATCATTTTGATAGATGTGTAGTATGAATTGAAGCAAAAGTAATTGCAGTTTTTGCCATTACTTTCACACCAACCTGATAGTATCTCATTTTGTCTTAGTTTGCAATTGCATAATGACATAAAGTGCTGAACATTTTCTCATATGCTTATTTGACTTATACATATCTTTTTTAGTGAAGAAGTAATTGTGGTTGGTGCAAATGTGATTGTGGTTTCTGCACTGTTGATATTTGCCATTTGATATTGGAACACATTCTCATATAACTGTGGTTACGTTATTACAATATTTTAATGCACGTTTCTTGTTTTATGGTTTTTTTTTTGCTAATGACTTATTAATTGCCCTTTATTTTATATTTATTTTAGACTATTGAAATGATGTTACATAAGAAGCAAATTTGAGTGATTTTCTTTTTTGGGTTCAAAATGGGTCATAAAGCAGCAGAGACAACTACCGATGTCAACAACATATTTGGCCCAGGAACTGAGAGTGAACATACAGAGCAGTGGTGGTTCAAGAAGTTTTGCAAAGGAGACGAGATCCTTGAAGATAAGGAGTATAGTGGCTGGCCATCAGCAGTTGACAACAACCAGTTGAGAGCAATCACCAAAGCTGATCATCTTACAACTAAATGAGAAGTTGCCAAAGAACTCAAAGCCAATCAGTCTACGGTTATTTGGCATTTAAAGCCAATTGAAAAGGTGAAAGAACTCAGTAAGTTGGTGCCTGTAAAAAATCATTTTGAAATGTCATCTTCTCTTATTCTACACAACAATGAACCACTTCTCCATTGGTTTTTGACCTGCAATGAAAAGTGGATTTTATACAACAACCGGCAATGACCAGCTCAGTGGATGGACCAAGAAGAAGTTCAAAAGTGCTTCCCAAAGCCAAACTTGCACCAAAAAAGATCACAGACAGTTTGGTGGCCTGCTGCTGGTCTGATCCACTACAGCTCTTGGAATCCCCGGGGAAACCACTGCATCTAAGTCTGCTCAGCAAATCGATGAGATGCACCAAAAGCTGCAATGCATGCAGCTAGCACTGGTCAACAGAAAGGGCTCAATTCTTCTCCACAACAATGCCTGATCAGGTCACATAACCAACGTTTCAAAAGTTGAACAAATTGGACTAAGTTTTGCTTCATCCTACATATTCATCTGATCTCTTGCCAACAGATGACCACTTCTTAAAGCATCACGACAACTTTTTGCGGAAAAAGCACTTCCAGAGCCAGTAGGATGCAGAAAATGCTTTCCAAAAATTTGCTGAGTCCTGAAGTACAAACTTTTATGCTACAGGAATAAACAAACATTTCTTATTGGCAAAACTGTGTTGATTGTAGTGGTTCTTATTTTGATTAATAAAGATACGTTTCAGCTTAGTTATAATAATTTAAAATTCAGCGTCCGAAACTGCAATTATTGCACCAACCTAATATCTGTTCAGGTCTTTTGCCCATATATATACATATATGTTTTTTTGCAAATATGTTTTCTCAGTCTGTAGCTTGTTTTTTACATGTTCTTAACAGTGTCTTTACAGAGCAAAACATTTTAATTTTAATGAATCCCAATGTGTAAATTCTTTCTTTCATGGATCATGCTCTTTATTTATTTATTTATTTATTTATTTATTTATTTATTTGATTTTTGTGAAGGGTGTATGGCCCTTGTCTAGATTGAGTTGTTTTGCATGAGGGTATCCTGTTGTTCAGGTACCATTTGTTGAAAAAAACTGTCTTTACTCCACTGTATTATTTTTGCTCTTTTGTCAAAATTCATTGCCTATTGTTATGTGGGTGTATTTCAGGGTTTTCCTTTCTGTTAGATTGACCTATTTGTCAGTTTATGTTATCAATACAACATTGTCTTGATTATTGTAGCTTTATAGTAAATCTTGAAATCTGGTAATGTCAGTCCTCTAACTTTGCTTTTCTCCTGCAACACTAAGTTGGCTATTCTGGGTCTTTTGCCTCTCCATATAAACTTTAGAATTAGTTTACATCCACAAAATAACTTGCTGAAATTTTGATTGACATTATATTAGATCTCTTAATCAAGTCTGGAAGAACAAACACTTTTTATAACATTAAGTCATTCTTTCCATAAGTATGGAATGTCTCCCTATTTATTGAGAGCTTTAATTTCATTTATCAGAGTTTTTATGTTTTTCCTCATATATATTTTTGATATATTTCATTAGATTTATATCTAAGAATTTCATTTTCGTGTGCAATATAAATGGTATTGTATTATTAATTCCACTTCTTCACTATAGGTATATAGGGAAGCAACTGACTAGTGTATTAACCTTGTATTGTGCAACTTTCTTACAATTCTGTTATTAGTTACAAGAGTTGTTTTGTGGACTCTCTTTTTCTACATAGCAGTTATGTAATCTGTTAACAGTTTGATTTCTTCCTTCTCAATCTACATAAATTTATTTCTTTTTCTTATCTTATATCATTAGCTAGGATTTCCAGTATGATGTTGAGAAGTAACGATGAGAGGCAACGTATTTGCCTTGTTCATGATTTTAATGGTAAAGCTCACAGTTTCTCACCCTTAATGTTAGCTATAGTTTTTTTTTTCCTGTGAATGTTATTTTATTAAGTTGAAGAATTTCTCTGTTCCTAGTTTACTGAGAGTTTTTATCATGAATGAGTGTTGATTTTGTCACATGCACTCTTACACCATTAATGTGATCATGTAAGTTTTCTTACTCAGTTTGTTGATATCATATATTACATTAATGTGTTTTCAAATAAGATGAATCCTGCATATAAAATCCACTTTGCCTTAGGGTACACATTTTTAATACATTGTTGCTAACATTTTGTTGAATATGTTTGCATTATGTATGAGAGGTATTGGTCTGTGGTAGTTTTATTTTTCTTGTTATATTTTTGTCTGGTTTGGTGTTACAATAAGTCTGGCTTTGAAGAATGAATTAAGAAGTATTCCATCTGCATCTATATTCTGAAAGAGATGATAAAGTATTGATGTAAATTTCCCCTTAAATGTTTACTAGAATTCAAAATGAAAATATATCTAATCAAAATTTGAATCCATCTGTGTCTGGTGCTTTCAAGTTTGAAAGGTTATTAATTATTATTTAATAGATATAGGCCTATATGGATAGTCTATTTCTTCTTGTGTGAGTTTTGGTAGATTATTTCTGAAGAAATTGGTCCATTTCATCCAGGTTATCAAACTTGTAGGCATCACGTTGTTCATTGTATTCTTTTATTATCCTTCTGATTGCCATAAAATCTGTACTGATATCCTCTCTTCAATCTCTGATTTTAGTCATTTGTGTTATCTTTTTTTCTAATTGGTCTGGTTGGAGCCTTGTTAATTTCTTTGATCTTATTATTTATTTTCTCCTGATTCCTGTGCATTTAATTTTCTCCTCTCTTTTTAGTTTCTTAAGGTGGAAGTTTAGGTGATGAATTTTAGATCTTTCTTCCTTCCTATATAGGCATTCTGTTAGATTGGTTTATTTGTCAGTTTATTTTATCAATGCAACACTGTCTTGATTACTGTAGCTTTATAGTAAATCTTGAAATCTGGTAGTGTCAGTCCTCTAACTTTGCTTTTCTCCCGCAATACTAAGTTGGCTATTCTGGGTCTTTTGCCTCTCCATATAAACTTTAGAATTAGTTTGTTTACATCCACAAAATAACTTGCTGAGATTTTGACTGAGATCAAATTTGATCTCTTAATCAAGTTTGGAAGAGCAATCACTTTTTATAGTATTAAGTCATTCTTTCCATGAATATGGAATATCTCTCTATTTACTGAGTGCTTTAATTTCATTTATCAGAGTTTTCATGCTTTCCTCATATATATTTTTGATACCTACATATATCTCAAATATGTATTTTTGATAAATTTCCAAGCACTCATTTCCTTGCATTCCACAAATTTTGATAAGTTGTATTTTTATTTTCATTTAGTTCAATGTATATGTAAACTACTACTAAGATTTCTTCTTTGATCTATCTGTTATTTAGAAGTGTGTTGTTTAGTCTCCAAATATTTGGAGATTTCCAGCTATTTTTTTGTAAGTGATTTGTAGCTTAATTCTATCGTCTCGGAGCAGGCATTGTATAATTCCCAGTTTTTAAAACTTGCTAACGTATGTTTTATGGCCCTGTATGGCATCTATCTTGGTGAATGCTTCATATGAGCTTGAGAAGAGTGGGTGTTCAGCTGTTGTTAAATGAATTAGCCTGTAAATGTCAATTATATCCACAATCTGTTCATTACTAATAGAGGAATGTTATAGTCTCCAATTATGATAGTGGATTCTTCTATTTCTCCTTGCACTTAATCAGTTTTGTTTCAGATATTTTGACTCTCTGGTGTGAGGCACATAGACATTAAGGATTATCATATCTTATTAAAGTACTGACCCGCTTATAATTATGTAGTCCCCCTCTTTATACTGAGTAACTTTCTTTGCTCTGGAGTCTGCTCTGTCTAAAATTAACATCATTACTCCAACTTTGTTTCAATTTACGTTTGTGTGTTATATTATTCTCCATCCATTTACTTTTAATCTTTATGTGTCTTTATACCTAAGAGGAGTTTTTGGTAGACAACCTATATTTGGGTCTTGATTCTTAATCCACTCTGACATTTTTTTTGGTCTTTTAAGTGGTAAATTTTGACCATTGACATTTAAGATAATCTTTGATATATTTTAATTAATATCCACCATATTTATTAGTGTTTTTATGTATTGCTATTGTTCTTTTTTCCTATTTTATCTCTCTGCTTTTTATAGTTTTAATTGAGTGTTTTATATGATTCTATTTTGTCTCCTTTATTAGCTTGTCTATTATACTTCCCTTCGTTTTTTCTTAGCGGTTGCTCTGAGTTTGCATATACATTTACAGCTACTCCAAGATCACTTTCAAATAACACTAAACTGCTTTGTGGATAGTGGAGGTACCTTTAATGAAAAAAATCATACTAATTTCCACCTCCCGTTTACGTCACATTGCTGTCCATTTTGCATAGCACATAGATGCATATGTATGTGTGTATACATACATAGTTGAATTCATTGTCACTATTATTTTGAATAAACTGTAACCTGTTAGATCAATTTAGAGTAATAAATATAAAAGTTTTTATTTTACCTTTGTTTAGTCCTTCTCTGATGCGCCTCCTTTCTTTATTTAGATTTAAGTTTCTTTCCCGTATTACTTTCATTCTCTTTGAAAAACTTATTTTAACATGTCTTGCAAGACAGGTCTAATGGCAATGAATACCCTTAATTTGTCTGAAAATATCTTTATTTCTCCTTCATTTACAAAGAATAATTGTACAGGGTACCGACTACTAGGTTGGTGGTTTCTCTCAATCCTGTAAATCTCTTACTTCACTCTCTTCTTGCTTGCCTGGTTTCTGGGGAGAAGGTTTTTATCTTTGCCCTTCTGCAGGTAAGGTGTTTTTTGTTTTTGTTTGATTTTTTTTCTTGCCTGGCTTAAGTTGTTTTCTTTATAGTTGGTCTTATGATGTTTGAATATGATATGCGTCTCCTTCTGGTATTCTATAACTACAGCCTTTACATTGCCCCACAGTAAGTTGAATATTTTGTTCTGGTCTGGTTTTGTTTTTTGTTTTCAATTTATTTCTCTTTTCTTTTTAGTTTCGGGAGTCTCTATGGATAGATCCTCAAGCTCAGAGATACTTTCTTGAGCAATGTTCAGTCTACATTATAGCTTATCAAAGGCATTCTTTCTCGGTTAGAGATTTTCATCTCTAGCATTTCTTGTTTGTTTTTAGAGGTGTCATATTTCTGTTTACATTATTCATCTTTTCCTTCATGTTATCTACTTTTTCCATTAAACCCCTTAGCATACGAAGCATTCTTTTGTTTTGTTTTTTAATTCCTGATCTGATAATTCTAAAACTCCTGCTTTATCTGACTCTGATTTTGATGCTTGCTCAGTCTCTTCAGACTGTTTTTCCTTTTAGTATTTCTGTAATTTCTCCTCAATAGCCAGACCTAATGTTCTAGGTAAAGGAACTGCTGCAAAAAAAGACTTCAGGAATGTGGGGGTAAGGTGCATGTGGTTGGGGAAGTGTTCTATAAGCCTATGAAGGTCTTGGTCTTTTGGTGAGCCTGAAGCCCGGGACTGTATACTTAACCAGTGCGTCTTGGGTTTCCTTTTGCCCGTTTGTTCATTTTTCTCTCTTTATGTGCAACAGGATGGCCCAAGGGAGCTGTTTATTTCTTTTTCCCCACTTTGAAGGCTAGAGAGGGCTGAAGTTGAGTACTTCCCTTCCCCCAGCTAGGTTACTCTCTGGCAAAACCCCAATAGCTTAGGCTTTGGTAAAATAGTTTCTCCTGAGGGCAGGACTGTTAAGAACAGAATACTCTGGCTTATTTCAAAATGGTTTCTTTTCTTCTTCTCTGCCAGAAAGAAGCCCAAGAGGAGTTTTTTCTGACATTCACTATGAGGACTTGGTAGAGCCCAGGAGATAAAACTCACATTGTGTTAGGGCTTGCCAATGACTGAGTCTTCCTGGTGTTTTTAATGTCTCAGGCTCGTCAACACTGACCTTCTAGCTATATGTTGATTACTGTACTGATTTTCCTATTCTGTCACTAGCTCTATGAAAGTTTCTAGTTGTGTGTTTCTGCGCTGGTAAGTTGTGGTACTCTGTATCCACCTGTGTATCTCTCTAATATGGGGTTAGTAGTTTGCATTGTGACTTCACTTCCCTGAAGGATCTAAGAACAGTGATTGAGTTTTCAGTTTTTTCAGCTTTTTGTCTTTATTGAGATTGAGTGAAGACTTCTAAGATCCTTACTACTGGACTGAAAACCAGAAGTCCAGAATGCTGTTGTTATTTTTATACTATACAATTTTGATAGTCATGTTGTTTTTGACAAAAGACATTAAGAATTCACTTCAACAGCAATGTAGTGAAATGTTCTTTCCCCATATCTGCCAAAAATATTTTTGCTATTTTTATTATTTTAGGGTTTTTTTTTTGGTATAAACAGTAAACATTGTTATTGTAATTTGCACTTAGCGGCTACTTGTGAAATTTAGCACCATGTGATTTGGAACCAATTCAATTTGGTCTTTGAATTTTTCTCTTCGGCCAACTGCCATACTACCCTGAAATCACCTGCTTTTGTCTGAATGTCTATTGATATCCTTGTTCATTTTAGGTTAGTTTATTTTTATTTACTTCTTTGTTTTTAGGAACTCTCCTTTTCTCCTATTTGTCTTAGAAATGTTTTGTTTCAAATCTATATTTTGTCTATTGATTTCGCTTGTGATAATTTTTGCCATTTTATATATACATATATATATATATTATATACATGTTTGAATGTATAAACATAGTCAAGACAGCTATGATTTTGTATAGCTACATAGTTTCTGGGTTTAAAATCTAGTTAAGAATATCTTGCTCATTATTTAGGAACATTTAGGTTTCTTTTTCTCAATTAAACTACTAACTTAATTGTACATTAAATTTGAGATAGGTTGGTATCTAATTCTTGAATCCATTTAAGTAAGATATTTATTCAGTCTAACACAAGTACCATACTGACTTCATTATAATATATTTTAGTATGTTCTTATTCCAAGTCGCTCCTTGCTATAATTTTTTATAAGTTTCTTGGTTATCTCAGACAGTTAATCTTCTCTGTTAATTTTAATAGTTTTTAGTATTATTTTAGTTAACAAATAATAATGTTACAAATTTTGGGGTTACATAGTGAAGTTTCTTTTTTTCTCTCATTTATTTATTTTATTGCATTTTAGGTTTGGGGGTACATGTGAAGAACATGCAAGATTGTTGCATAGGTACACACTTGGCAGTGTGATTTGCTGCCTTCCTCCCAATCACCTACATCTGGCATCTCTCCCCTTGCTATCTCTCCCCATCTCCCCACCCCACACCGTCCCTCCCCTAATTCCCCCCAACTGACCCCAGTGTGTAGTGCTCCCCTCCCTGTGTCCATGTGTTCTCATTGTTCAACACCCGCCTATGAGTGAGAACATGCGGTGTTTGATCTTCTGCTCTTCTGTCAGTTTGCTGAGAATGATGGTTTCCAGGTTCATCCATGTCCCTACAAAGGACACGAACTCATCGTTTTTGATGGCTGCATAATATTCCATGGTGTATATGTGCCACATTTTTCCTGTCCAGTCTATCGTCCATGGGCATTTGGGTTGGTTCCAGGTCTTTGCTATTGTAAACATTGCTGCAATGAACATTCGTGTGCACGTGTCCTTATAGCAGAACGATTTATAATCCTTTGGATATATACCCAGTAATGGGATTGCTGGGTCAAATGGAAGTTCTATTTCTAGGTCCTTGAGAAATCGCCACACTGTCTTCCACAATGGTTGAACTAATTTACACTCCCACTAACAGTGTAAAAGTGTTCCTATTTCTCCACATCCTCTCCAGCATCTGTTGTCTCCAGATTTTTTAATGATCGCCATTCTAACTGGCATGAGATGGTATCTCAATGTTGTTTTGATTTGCATTTCTCTGATGACCAGTGATGATGAGCATTTTTTCATATGTTTGTTGGCCTCATGTATGTCTTCTTTTGTAAAGTATCTGTTCATATCCTTTGCCCACTTTTGAATGGGCTTGTTAGTTTTTTTCTTGTAAATCTGTTTTTGTTCTTTGTAAATTCTGGATATCAGCCCTTTGTCAGATGGGTAAACTGCAAATATTTTTTCCCATTCTGTTGGTTGCCGATTCACTCTAATGACTGTTTCTTTTGCTGTGCAGAAGCTGTGGAGTTTGATTAGGTCCCATTTGTCTATTTTGGCTTTTGTTGTCAATGCTTTTGGTGTTTTGGTCATGGAGTCCTTGCCTACGCCTATGTCCTGAATGGTTTTGCCTAGATTTTCTTCTAGGGTTTTTATGGTGTTAGGTCTTATGTTTAAGTCTTTAATCCATCTGGAGTTAATTTTAGTGTAAGGTGTCAGGAAGGGGTCCAGTTTCCACTTTCTGCACATGGCTAGCCACTTTTCCCAACACCATTTATTAAACAGGGAATCCTTTCTCCATTGCTTGTTTTTGTCTGGTTTGTCAAACATCAGATGGTTGTAGATAGGTTGTGTTGCCTCGAAGACCTCTGTTCTGTTCCATTGGTCTATATCTCTGTTTTGGTACCAATACCATGCTATTTTGATTACTGTAGCCTTGTAGTATAGTTTGAAGTCCGGTAGTGTGATGTCTCATGCTTTGTTCTTTTTGCTTAGAATTGACTTGGCTATGCGGGCTCTCTTTTGGTTCCATATGAAGTTTAAGGTGGTTTTTTCCAGTTCTGTGAAGAAGGTCATGGGTAGCTTGATGGGGATAGCATTGAATCTGTAAATTACTTTGGGCAGTATGGCCATTTTCATGATATTGATTCTTCCTAACCATGAACATGGAATGTTTCTCCATCTGTTTGTGTCCTGTCTTATTTCATTGAGCAGTGGCTTGTAGTTCTCCTTGAAGAGGTCCTTTACGTTCCTTGTTAGTTGTATTCCTAGATATTTTATTCTCTTTGTGGCAATTGTGAATGGAAGTTTGTTCTTGATTTGGCTCTCTTTAAGTCTGTTATTGGTGTATAGGAATGCATGTGATTTTTGCACATTGATTTTGTATCCTGAGACTTTGCTGAAGTTGTTTATCAGTTTCAGGAGATTTGGGGCTGAGATAATGGGGTCTTCTAGTTACACAATCATGTTGTCTGCAAATAGAGACAATTTGTCTTCCTCCTTTCCTATTTGAATGCTCTTATTTCTTTTTCTTGCCTGATGACTCTGGCTAGAACTTCTACTACTATATTGAATAGGAGTGGTGAGAGAGGGCATCCTTGTCTAGTGCCACATTTCAAGGGGAATGCTTCCAGTTTTTGCCCATTCAGTATGATATTGGCTGTTGGTTTGTCATAAATAGCTTTTATTATTTTGAGATACATTCAGTCAATACCTAGCTTATTGAGGGTTTTTAGCATAAAGCGCTGTTGAATTTTGTCAAAGGCCTTCTCTGCATCAATTGAGATAATCATGTGGTTTTTGTCTTTGGTTCTGTTTATGTGGTGAATTACGTTTATGGACTTGCATATGTTGAACCAGGCTTGCATCCCTGGGATGAAGCCTACTTGATCATAGTGGATAAGCTTTTTGATGTGCTGTTGCAATCGGCTTGTCAGTATTTTATTGAAGATTTTTGCATTTATATTCATCATGGATATTGGCCTGAAGTTTTCTTTTCTTGTTGAGTCTCTGCCGGGTTTTGGAATCAGGATGATGTTGGTCTCATAAAATGATTTGGGAAGAATTCCTTCTTTTTGTATTGTTTGGAATAGTTTCAGAAGGAATGTCTTTGCATGTCTGGTAGAATTCGGCTGTGAACCCATCTGGACCTGGGCTTTTTTTGGGCGGTAGGCTCTTAATTGCTGCCTCAACTTCAGACCTTGTTATGGGTCTGTTCAGGGTTTCGGCTTCTTCCTGGTTTAGGCTTGGGAGGAGGCAAGTGTCCAGGAATTTATCCATTTCTTCCAGGTTTACTAGTTTATGTGCATAGAGTTGTTTGTAATAATCTCTGATGATGGTTTGAATTTCTGTGGAATCTGTGGTGATATCCCCTTTATCGTTTTTTATTGCATCAATTTGGTTATTCTCTCTTTTCTTTTTTATTAATCTGGCTAGTGGTCTATTTTGTTGATCTTTTCAAAAAACCAGCTCCTGGATTTATTGATTTTTTGAAGGGTTTTTTGTGTCTCTATCTCCTTTAGTTCTGCTCTGATCTTAGCTATTTCTTATCTTCTGCTAGACTTTGAGTTTTTTTGATCTTGCTCCTCTAGCTCTTTCAGTTTTGATGATAGAGTGTCAATTTTTTATCTCTCCTTGCTTCTCATGTGGGCACTTGTTGCTATACATTTTCCTCTAGAGACTGTTTTAAATGTGTCCCAGAGACTCTAGTATGTTGTGTCTTCATTCTCGTTGGTTTCGAAGAACATCTTTATTTCTGTCTTCATTTCATTGTTTATCCAGTCAATATTCAAGAGCAAGTTGTTCAGTTTCCATGAAGCTGTGTGGTTCTGAGTTAGTTTTTGAATTCTGAGTTCTAACTTGATTGCACTGTGGTCTGAGAGACTGTTTGTTATGATTTCCATTCTTTTGCATTTGCTGAGGAGTGATTTACTCCCAATTATGTGGTCAGTTTTAGAGTAGGTGTGATGTGGTGCTGAGAAGAATGTATATTCTGTGGATTTGGGGTGGAGAGTTCTGTAAATGTCTATTAGGTTTGCTTGGTCCAGGTCTGAGTTCAAGTCCTGGATATCCTTGTTAATTTTCTGTCTCATTGGTGTGTCTAGTATTGACAATGGGGTGTTAAAGTCTCCCCCTATAATTGTGTGGCAGTCTAAGTCTCTTTGCAAGTCAGTAAGAACTTGCTTTATGTATCTGGGTGCTCCTGTATTGGGTGCGTATATATTTAGGATCATTAGATCTTCTTGTTGCATTGATCCTTTTACCATTATGTAATGTCCTTCTTTGTCTCTTTTGATCTTTGTTGCTTTAAAGTCTAATTTAGCAGAGACGAGAATTGCAACTCCTGCTTTTTTTTTGCTCTCCATTTGCTTGGTAAATCTTCCTCCATCCCTTTATTTTGAGCCTTTGTGTATCCTTGCATGTGAGATGGGTTTCCTGGATACAGCACACCGATGGGTTTTGGCTTTTTATCCAACTTGCCATTCTGTGTCTTTTGATTGGGGCATTTAGTCCATTTACATTTAGGATTAATATTGTTATGTGTGATTTTGATACTGCCATTTTGGTGCTAGCTGGCTGTTTTGCCCATTAGTTGATGCAGATTCTTCATTGTGTTGATTCACTTTACCATTTGGCATGTTTTTCGAGTGGTTGGTACTGGTTGTTCCTTTATATGTGTAGAGCCTCTTTCAGGGGCTCTTGTAAATCTGGCCTGGTGGTGACGAAATCTCTGAGTACTTGCATGTTCACAAAGGATTTTATTTTTCCTTCACTTATGAAGCTTAGTTTGACTGGATAGGAGATTCTGGGTTGAAAGTTCTTTTCTTTAAGAATGTTGAATATTGGCCCCCACTCTCTTCTGACTTGTAAGGTTTCTGCTGAGAGATCTGCTGTGAGTCTGATGGGCTTCCCTTTGTGGGTAACCCGACCTTTCTCTCTGGCTGCCCTTAGTATTTTCTCCTTCAGTTCAACCCTGGTGAATCTGACGATTATGTGCCTTGGGGTTGCTCTTCTTGACGAATATCTTTGTGGTGTTCTCTGTATTTCCTGGACTTGAATGTTTGCCTGCCTTGCCAGGTTGGGGAAGTTTTCCTGAATAATATCCTGAAGAGTATTTTCCAGCTTGGATTCATTCTGTTCGTTGCATTCAGGTATGCCTATCAAACGTAGATTAGGTCTTTTCACATAGTCCCACATTTCTTGGAGACTTTGTTCATTCCTTTTTACCCTTTTTTCTCTATTCTTGCCTTCCCATTTTATTTCATTGAGTTGATCTTTGACCTCTGATATCCTTTCTTCTGCTTGGTCAATTCGGCTGTTGATACTTGTGCATGCTTCGCAAAGTTCTCGTGTTGCGTTTTTTAGCTCCATCAATTCACTTATATTCTTTTCTATTTTGTCCATTCTCGTTAGCATTTCGTCAAATCTTTTTTCAAGGTTCTTAGTTTCTTTGCATTGGGTTAGAACATGTTCTTTTAGTTCACAGAAGTTTCTTACTACCCACCTTCTGAAGTCTGATTTTGTCATTTCATCACACTCGTTCTCCATCCAACCTTGTTCCCTTGCTGGTGAGGAGTTGTGATCCCTTTTAGGAGGAGAGGTGTTCCGGTGTCGGGTGTTTTCATCCTTTTTGCACTGGTTTCTTCCCATCTTTATGGATTTATCCACCTGTCATCTTTGTAGTTGCTGGCTTTCAGATTGGGTCCCTGAGTGGACGTTCTGTTTGTTGATGATGAGGCTATTTCTGTTTCTTGGTTTTCCTTCTGACAGTCTGGCCGCTCTGCTGTAGGTCTGCTGAGGTCCACTCCAGGCCCAGCTTGCCTGGGAATTACCTGCAGCAGCTGCTGACCAGTAAGGGCTGTTACCAGTTTTCTTCTTCTGGTATCTTTGTCCCAGAAGGATACCCGCCAAGTATCAATCTGATCTCTCCTTTATGAGGTGGCTCTTTGGATATACAGGGGTCAGGGAGCTGCTTGAGGAGACGGTCTTTTCTTTATAGGAGCTCAAATGCTGAGCTGTGAGCTCCGTTGTTCTTTCAGAGCAGCTGGGCAGGTACGTTTAGGTCTGCTGCAGCAGAACTCATAAACTGCTTTTTGTTCCCAGGTGCCCTGTCCCAGGGATTTAGGGCTTTATGAGTTTCCGTTATACTGCTGCCTTTCTTTTTTTCCTTCAGAGATGCCCTGCCCAGCAAGGAGGCAGCGTAGTCACTGTCTGCCTGTAGAGGCTTTGCTGAGCTGCTGTGGGCTCCGCCCAGCTGCCGAGTGAGCTTCCCTGCAGTCCTGTTTATATGGGTGTAGTTAGAACTGCCTTGGTAATGATGGCCCACCTCTGTTAAGGCAGAGTCTCTCTGCAGTGGTGGGTTGCCTTGGCAATGGTGGGCTGCCTCAGCATTGGCTGACTACCTCCGTAGTGATGGGCTGCCTCGGTAATGGCAGACGCCCCTCCCCCACAGAGCTGGACCATCCCAGGTTCAGCTGCACTTGCTGTGAAACTCTCAATCCAGAGAGTTTCTGGTTGCTGTTCTTTTGTGGGGGTGGGACCAGCCGAGCCTGATCGATGGCTCCCTGCCTCAGAGCATTTTTTTTTTTTTTAAGTTGGTGTTCCAGTCACCTGTTGAAGAGGCACCGGTGTCTGTGTGTTTTCCCCTGTGGCAAGTCACTGCACTGGCTTAAATAGCGGCACAGATTCGTGGTGCTTTTTTTGCCCTGGGATCTACTGTCCTGGTTCCCTGATCAGTCCCCTTTTTAAACAGACGAATGGGCCACTTCCCGTGGCTCCAATCGCCAGCCAGAAGGGCACCCGAACCGGAATATTTTGTATGGAGAACCGCTGCTCCGGGGCGCCGACAAATCAGCCGCGCGGGGCAAAGCAGCGGCACAGGCTGGCACAACTGCGCTGGCTGAAACAGCTGCGCTGGCAGCCCGTGGAGCTCCTCCGCCTGGGAATTTCCTAGTCTGTGGGCAATAAAAATGCGGCGTCCACTCACCCTCTGTGCTTTCACTGGGAGCTGCAATCCTGAGCTGTTCTTAAACGGCCATATTGGATTGATCCCCCTGACGTTTCAATACATATAATTTCAAATATGTATCATTTCTTTGTGTTAAGAATGTTCATTATCCTCCTTCCAGCTATTTAAAAGTAAATCATATGTTTTTGTTAACCTGTATTAGTCCGTTTTCATGCTGCTAGTAAAGACATACCTGAAACTGAGCCATTTATAAGAAAAAGAGGTTTAATAGACTTACAGTTCCATTTGGCTGGGGAAGCTTCACTATCATGGCAGAAGGTGAAAGGCACACCTTACATGGCAGCAAACAAAGGAGAATGAGAAAGTCAGACAAAAGGGGTTGCCCTTTATAAAATCATCAGATGTCGTGAGACTTACTCACCACCACAAGAACAGTATAGGGGAAACTGCTCCCATGATTCAATTATCTCCCACTGGGTCCCTCCCACAACATAAGGGAATTATGGAAGCTGCGATTCAAGATGAGATTTGGGTGGGGACACAGACAACCACATCATAACCATAGTCATTCTTACATGGTATAAAACAATAGAACTCATTCTCCCTCTCTAGCTGTAGTTTTAAATTCATTAACAAATCTTTCTTCATCTGTGTCTTCTCCTTACCCTTCCCAGCCTCTAGAATCTTCTGTTCTACTTTTTACTTCTATGGGATCAATTTTTTTTAGCTTCCACATATGAGTGAGAACATGTTGTGTTTATTCTGTTCCTGGCTTATTTCACTAAACAGAATACTCTCCAGTTCCTCCCATATTGCTGCAAATGACAAGATTTATTCTTTTTTATGGTTGAATAGAATTCCATGGTGTATATATGCCATATTTTCTATGTCTACTCACCTGTTGTTGGACACCTAGGTTGATTCCATATCTTGGCTATTGTGAATAGTGCTGCAAAAAACATGGGTGTGCAGATGTCTCTTCAATATAATAATTTTTTAAAATAAATTTCCAGTAGTAGGAATTGCTGAATCATATGGTAGTACTATTTGTAGTTTTTTGAAAACCATTCATACGCTTTCCCATAGTGACTTTACTAGTTTGCATTACCACCAACAGTGTATAAGGGTTTTCTTTTCTCCACATCCTTCCTATTAATTATTATTTTTGGTAATAGCCAAACTAACTTGGGTGAAATGATACTTCCTTGTGGTTTTTCTTTTTATTTCTCTGATTATTAATGACGTTGAGCATTTTTTCATATATTTTTTGGCCATTTGTATGTACCCTTTTGTGAAATGTCTGTTCAGATGATTTCCTTATTTTTAAATTGGATTGTTTCAGAGTTTTTTGTTTTTGTTTTTGCTGTTGAGATGTTTGAGTCCTTGTATATTCTGGATATTAATCTCCTGTCAGATGAATGATTTGCAAATATTATCTTGACCATTTTGTAGGTTGTCTTTTCATACTGTTGATTGTTTGTTTTTCTGTATTGAAGTATTTTAGTTGGGTAGAATTCCATTTATTTATTTTTGCTTTTGTTGCTTGTGCTTTTGAGGTCTTGTAAAAGTCATAAAATATTTTTGCTAACCGATATCCTGAGGCATTTTTCTACATTTTTTTCTATACATTTTATATTTTCACGTCTTACAATTAGATCTCTTTTCCATTTTGAGTTGATTTTTGTGTAGTATGAGAACTGGGGTCTAGTTTCATTCTTCTGCATGTGGATATCCAGTTTTTCTAGTAAAATTTATTGAAGTTACTTTCCTTTTCCCAGTGAGTGCTCTGGAGACCTTTGTCAAAAATCACTTGGCTTGGCTGTAGATATGTGATTTAATTTCTAAGCTCTCTATTCTTCATGAGTCTATGTGTCTGTTTTTATCCCAGTAGCATGCTGTTTTGGTGGTAACAGCTTTGTAGTATAGTTTGAGGTCTGGTAATCTGGATTTAAACTGCACTCTGGAACAATTGAACCTGATAGATATTTATAGAACATTCTACCCAATAACTTCAAAATATAAATTCTTCTCATCAGCACATGGAACATTCTCCAAGATGGATCGTATAATAGGCCACAAAACAAGTCTCAATAAATTTTTAAAATCAAAATTTTATCAAGTATTTTCTCAGGCCACAATGGAATAAAACTAAAAATCAACTCCAAAAGGAACCCTCAAAGCTATAGAAATATATGGAAATTAAATTATTTGCTCCTGAATGATTTTGTGGGTTAATAATGAAATTAGGATGGAAATTTTATAATTCTTCAAAATGAATAAAAATAGTGACACAAGTTATTAAAACCTCTGAGATACGGCAAAAGCAATACTAAGAGGAAAGTTTATAGTGCTAAATGCCTGTCTTAAAAAGTCTCTCTCAGACTCTCTCAGATCACAAATCGACAAACTAACATTTTACCTCAAGGGACTAGGAAAACAAGATATCAAATTAAACCTAAAATTAACAAAAGAAAAGAAATAACAAAGATCAGAGCAGAACTTAATGAAATTAAAACAAGAAAAATAAAGATCAGTGAACTCAAAAGCTGGCTCTTTGAAAAGATAAACAAAATTGATAGGCCATTAGCTAGATTAACCAAAAAAAGAAGAAAGAGGATTCAAATAAATTAGAAATGAAAATGGAGACATTACAACTGACACTACAGAAATACAAAAGATTATTTAAAAGTCTATTAGAAACACCTCTATGCATATATATTCCTGGAAACATACAACCTCCTGGCTTAAGTCAGGAAGAAATAGAAATCCTTAACAGATCAATAACAAGCAGTAAGATTGAATCATTAACTTAAACATTGCCAGCAAAAAAAAAAAAAAAAAAAAAAAAAAAAAAAATCCCAGGGCCAGATAGATTCACAGCTGAATTCTACTGGAATTCACGGAATAATTGGTATCAACCAACTGCAACTATTTCAAAAGGTTGAAAAAGAGGGAATCCTTTCTAACTAATTCTATGAAGCCAGTATCACCATTAATACCAAAGCCAGGAAAGGCAATAACAAAAAAATAATAAGCAAGAAAAAAGAAAGGAGAAAGAAAGAAAGAAAGAGAGAGAGAGAGAGAGAAAGAAAGAAAGAAAGAAAGAAAGAAAGAAAGAAAGAAAGAAAGAAAGAAAGAAAGGAAGGAAGGAAGGAAGGAAGGAAGGAAGGAAGGAAGGAAGGAAGGAAGGAAGGAAGGAAGGAAGGAGGAAAGAAGGAAAGAAAATAACAGACCAGTAATGAACATAGACACCAAAATCCTGAATAAAATACTAGCAAATTGAATCAACAGCACATCAAAAAGATAATTCACCATGATCAGGGGCGTTTCATCCCAGGGATGCAGGGATGGTTCAACATATGGAAGCCAATAAGCGTGATTCACCATATAAACAGAATTGAAGACAAAAATTAAAATTAAAAACAAAAATAATCATCTTAATAAATGCAAAAAGTAGTCAGTAACATCCAGTATCCTTTATGATAAAAACACTCAAGCAATCCAGCAACCCCATTACTGGGTATATACCCAAAGGATTATAAATCGTTCTATTATAAAGACACATGCACACATATATTCATTGCAGTGCTGTTTACGATAGCAAAGACCTGGAACCAGCCCAAATGCCCATCGATGATAGACTAGACCAAAAAAAAAAAATATATATATGGCACATACGTGGAATACTATGCAGCCATAGAAAATGATGAGTTCGTGTCCTTTGTAGAGACATAGATGTATCTAGAAACCATCATTCTCAGCAAACTGACACAAGAACAGAACACCAAATGTCACATGTTTTCAATCATAGGTGGGTGATGAACAATAAAAACACTTGGGCACAGGGAGGGAACAATACTCACAGGGCTAGGTTGGGGAGTGAAAGGGAAGGGAGGGGAGGGACAGCAAGGGGGTTCAGGGAGGATGGAGAGGGATAACACCGGGAGAAATGCCCGATATAGGCAATGGGGTGGGGGAGGGGGCGATGGAGACAGCAAACAACCATGGTATATATGTACCTAAGAAACAATCCTGCAGGATGCAGGATGTGCACATGTACCCCAAAACCCAAATAAAATTTAAAAAAGAAACCTCAACAAACTAGTCACAGAAGTAATATACTTCAAACTAATAAAAGCCATATATGACAATCCCACAGCCAACAACATACTAAACAGGAAAAAGTTGAAAGCATTCCCCCTAAAAACTGCTACAAGACAAGAATGCTCATTTTCACCACTTCTATTCAATATGGTATTGGAAGTTCCAGCCAGAGCAATCAGAAAAGAAAAGGCAACAAATTTCCCCCAAATTGGAAAACAGGAAGTCAAAATATCTCTGTTCACCAATGGTATTATCACATACAGAGAAAAACCTAAAAACCCTTCCAAAAGACTCCTAGTTTTGACAAATAAATTCAGTAAAATCTCAGTTTAGAAAATCATTGTACACGAATCAGCAGCACTGCTATACACCAACAACAACCAAGCTGAGAATAAAATTGACCACTCAATCTTTGTTATAATAATTGCACAAAACAAAATACCTAGGACTGTACTTAACAAAAGAGATAAAAGACCTCTGCAGGGAAAACCACAAAACACTGCTGAAAAAATTCATTGATGACACAAACAAATGAAAATACATTTCACGCTCATGGATTGGAAGAATCAATTATTATGAAAATGACCATACTGCCCAAAGCGATCTATAGATTCAATGCAATTTCTATTAAAATACCAACATCATTTAATACAGAATTGGAGAAAATAATTCTAAAATTCATACATATCCAAAAAAAGAACCCAAGCAGGCAAAGTAATTCTAAGCAAGAACAAATCTGGAGGCATCACATTACCTGACTTCAAATTATACTGCCAAGCTATGGTAAATAAAACAGCAGGATGCAGTATAAAAGTAAATACATAGACTAATGGAACGGAATAAAGAACCTAGAAACAAAGCCAAATAGTTACGTCAACTGACAGCTGACCTGCAGTCCAGGGAGGGGGGAACCCCAAACCCACTGGACTGGCTCTGCAACTTGTCACAGATGTGGGTGCCTGTTTGAGCAGTGGGCCACCTGCTGGGCAGGCTTGGACCATTCATCCCTGCCCATTAGCTCCTGTTTTCATGCATTTGTGGTATGCAATTTTCTGTTGAATTTAACAGCATAGTAGAGGCTATACTTGCTAGTATTTCCAAGTTGTGTATTTTGTGGAGGGGGAGGGCCCTGCATGCCTCCTACTTCTGAAAGACAGTGCTGTGGCTTCCTCTCCAGCCTCCAGTGGGGTGTATGGGGTGATAGTGTGAGCCGCCCTGAATGTCTGGCTGCTAAGGAGGCAAAGAAATGAGGGACCTAAGGTCTGGGTCAGTTTTCTCTGTCAAAGGGCTTTCCTTGACTCCTCCTTTCTAGGATTCTTAAGATTCCTTCTCCAATCCCAAAATGGGAAGGCCTATACATAAGCCTTGTTTCTAGAATCGACAAAGCTGGACTTAAAACCCAGCTTGCAATTTAACAGTTATGACCTTGTGTAAGTGGCACATTCTCTGAACCCCAGTTTCTCCATCTACAAAAACAGGGCTTGATCAGTGATTCTTAGACTGAAGCCAGCATCAAAATCACACAGGAGAGGTGTTCTTTAAAACTGACTACCGGGCCTGGCCCCTGAGTGCCTGATTCAGTGGTTGGAGCCAAGGACTTAGATTTCTAACAAGGTCCCAGGTGATGCTAATGCTGTTGTCTGGGAATATTAAAGTTTTGAGATTGCCTCCCACACAAACCCCCACAGGGCCTGGTAACGCTTAGGGTTTTGAGTGAGGCAAAGGCTCCACACTCTGGGCTTGGCACATAGTAATTGATTTTATTTTAATGCTAGCTGACTTTACATAGTTTCCCATATTGGTGTCTCATAAGGTCTATAGCTGGAAACAATGTGGCCCTTGGTCTCTGACTGCCCCCCAGTGTGATCCCTGTTTTGTTATTGCTTTGATGAACCATTTGGGTCCAGGTGCTACCAATCATGCTACTTCCCCTACTAGGGAGTTGTGCCCCATCCCCAGTGAGGGATACATGAGCTTTGCGGGCCTACAGGGCTTAACAGGGAGATTTTGCCCTTTATATCTTTCTCTTATCTGATTGCTCTAGCTAGATCTGCCAGTAATATGCTGAACAACAGGGATGGCAGTGGGCATCCTTGTTCATTCCATATCTCAGAGTAAAATCTTTCAGTTTTGTTTCCATTCAGTATGATAATAGCTGTAGATCTGTCATATATACGGTTTTTATTATATCAAGGTATGTTCCTTCTATACCTTTGTTTTAGGATTTTTATTGTGAAGGACTGTTGAATTTTGTCAAATGGCTTTTCAGCATCAGTTGAAATGAATGTATGGTTTTTGTTCTCCATTGTGTTCATATTATATATCACATTGGCTAATTTACATATGTTAGACCATCCTTGCATCTTTGAGATAAATTCTACTTATTCACAATAAATGGTATTTTTAATGTATTGTTGAATTTCATTTGCTATTATTTTGTGGAGGAGTTTTGCATTAATATTCATCATAGATATTGGCCTGTAGCTTACTTCCTTTTTTTTTTTTTTAAGTGTCTTTGTCTGGTTTTGGCATCAGAGTAATTCTGATCTCATAGAATGAATTTGGAAGTATTCCCTCCTGTAATTTTCAGAATAGTTTGAGTAGGATGGTATTAGTTATTCCTTAAATGTTTGGTAAAATTCAGCAGTAAAGCCATTAGGTCTGAGTTTTTCTTGGCTGGGATAATTTTTATTATGGCTTCAACCTCATTACTTGTTATTGATCTGTTCAGATTCTGGATTTTTTCATGGTTCAATCTTAGTAGATTGTAAGTGTCTAAGAAGTTATCCATTTATTTTAGGTTTTCTAATATATTGCCAAATAGTTGCTCATAATAGCCACTAATGATGTTTTGAATTTTCGAAGTATCAGTTGTAATGTCTCCTGTTTCATTTCTAATTTTGTTTGATGGAGTCATCTTTTAGTCTTAGTCTGGCTAAAGGTTTGGCAATTCTGTTTATCCTAAAAAAAAAACAAAAACTTTTCATTTCATTGATTTTTGTATTATTTTCCTCATTTCAAATTTGGTTTGAAATTTATTTCTTCTGGGATCTTATTTATTTTCTTCTACTAGTTTTGGATTTGGTTTGCTCTTGCTTTCCCAGTTCTTTAAGAGATATTGTTTGATTATTTATCTGTAGTTTTTCTTTTTTATTTATTGATGTAGCCAATTATACCTACAAATTTTCCTCTAGTTCTGCTTTCACTGTATACCACAGGTTTTAGTATGTTGTGTTCCCATTATTATTTGTTTAAAAAAAAAGTCATATTTCCTTCTTAATTTCTTTATTGACTCACTGGTCATTCAGGTGCATATGCTTTAACTTTCATGTTTTTGTGTAGATTCCAAAATTCCTCTTATTAATTTCTAGTTTTACGCCATTGTGGTCAGAGAAGATGCCTGATATTATTTCAAATTTTTTCAATGTTTTAAGACTTGTTATGTGAGCTAACATGTGCTCTATCCTTGAGAATAATCTATGTACTGAGGAGAAAAAAATATGCTTTCCTCAGTAATTGGATGATTTGTTCTGTAAATATCAATTATGGTCATTTGGTTTATGCTACAGATTAAGTCCAATATTTTGTTGATTCTCTGTCTGGGAGATCTATTCAATGCTAAGAGTGGGAAGCTATCTGTCCAATAGCTCCAACTATTATTGTACAGCTAGTGCTCGACTTACGACCACAATTGGTTCCGACAGACCGGTAGTAAAACAATTTGGTCGTAAGTTGAGTAGGCTATATGTACAGTACTGAGAAATGATGTTTTAAAAATCTTTAAGTCATATTTTATCATAATTTTCTTTAATTATTGTTATATATCATAATTTTCTTTGTTCATTTTATGTCATTTGTATCATCTCTACACCATTTTGTTTCTTATTTTTACATTCGTCAGGTTTAAGTAAAACACTGCATTACCAGTACAACTGGTTTAATATTTGCAAAACATACAAAATTACGAAATACAGGTGCATACAAAAATACAAAATACAGGTGTAAAAATACCATAGGAAACATTTTCCCAATTGCAAAATATATCAGAATATATAAACATGTACGAAACATTTTATTGGCTGCTGGTGCTTGGCTGCGGATCATTGATGGCGTCATCTGAGGCAGCAGTTGGAGTTACCGGAGTTGGTTTTTTCATAAGCATGGTGAGCTTTGTCTGAATTGTATGTTTCTTTTTTTCTTCATAAATTTCACGATACGGACGAAACACATCATCCGCCATCCGTTCAATCCTTGCAAATTGTTTGATGTTTGGGTTTATTGCTTTGAAATGTATAAGAAGTTTATTGGGAGGGGTTTGATGAAAAATATCCAAGACACAAAACACAAATTGCTGTACCAAGTCTGGAATAACAGTTGAAATGCTGCACGTGGAGATGGTAGTGCTGCTGGAAGCTGGTCTGCACTATCGTATGCCCAGCTGTGCAAAGTTTGTGCTGCCAGATGCAGAGCAGTTGTGGCTAGCCATTGCTGTCGTAAAGTCGAATGCTCATAAGTTGCATAGGTCGTAAGTCGATCAGTACCTGTATTGGAATGTATCTCCCTTTAACTCTGATAATATTTGTTTTTATATTTTGGTGCTCGTGCATTAGGTATATTGACCTCTTTATAATTATATAATGAACACTTTTGTTTCTTATTAAGGTTTTTGTCTTGAAATCTACTTTGTCTGATGTAAATATAGATACATGAATTTTTTTTGTTTCCATTGACATAGAATATCTTTTTCCATCCCTTTATTTTCATTCTATGTATGTTTTATATGTTAAGTGTGTTTCTTGTAGGCAACAGATCCTTGGGTCTTGTTTTTTTTTATTTATTCAGTCACCCTATGTCCTTTTAATAGAGATTTTAGTCCATTTACATTCAGTGTTATTTTGACAAGTAAGGGCTTACTCCTGCCATTTTGTTATTTGATTTCTGGTTGTTTTGTGTCCTTATATTCCTTCTTTTCTTTTTTCCTGTCTTCCTTTTAGTGAAAGTGATTTTCTCTGATGTTATAATTTAATTTCTTGCTTTTTATTTTTTATGTATCCATCGTATGTTTTTTTGACTTGTGGTTACTGCGAGGTTTGCAAATACTATCTTATAACTCCTTATTTTAAAATGATGGTAAATTAACACTGATTGCAGAAACAAACAAAAATAACTAATGAACATTCTATATAAACCTGGCCAACTATGAAAATTATGTTTTGATGCTCCTCAATGCTGTTATATTAATCAAAGTCTCTTTATATTTATTGTTGTTGTTGTTCATGTAACTGATATACTTTTGTGACATACTAGCTTGTGATTTTGTGTCTTCTTTTTTTTTCCTCTTAAAGTCCAGGTGGAAATGACTTTTATCTATTTTAATTCCAGAATCTGTTTTTAGCACATAGAGATATTTCATAAATATGCCTTGAATGGAAGTTAGTAGAATGAATCAATGAGTTTTCAAGATAAATTTCCCCATGTTACACTTGCCATATATGAATAGCATTGCACAATGTTGGGGTCATATGAAACAGCTGGTATGATTATGTATCTTTTTAATGTGTTAGATCATTTAGCTTTAAATTCGTTTTGTTTGATATTAACAATGCCATTCTGCCTTTTTAATTGGATTTGTATAAATCCTATATGCCTATAATTTTATTTTTAACCACAAGTATCATTTATTTTTGAGTGTGTATCTTCTATGTAGAATACTCCTAAATTAATTAAAACCAATTCTGGCATTTTTTGCTTCCCCTGTTTACATATCATGGTCCTTATATTTGCTTGTTTGATCAAATTTCTGTTCATTCCACTTTCCCCTTGTTAATTTTGAATTTTCATATATTTTTATTTAATTAATTGTTATATTTCCTTTACCTGATTTTATAATTAACACATATATCTCTACTGTCTGAGTACTACATGTGAAGTATTTTCCCTATAAAGATATACTATTCACCAATGAAAGTGCTCTTCTTTCTCAATCCCAATCCTTTTCCCTAATAAGAGATTTCTAAAGAATAATTACTTCCTAAGAAATGAGACATTTAACTGCTTTTATTTCTCTTGCCTTGCCTCCAACTCCTCGAAAAGAGGGTATCTCAGATGGTTTAGCACACTTTCTTCTGTACTATTATAATTTTTTTCTTAAAGGATAGCTGTTCTATTTTTAGAGTTCTTATTGAGCACTAATTTTTCAAAATCCCTGACAGCTTGTTCCTATCTATTGGGATAAAATGTTTGAGCAAGTCTGTATCCTGGTTCATTTGCTGTTTAATTAGTGTTCTTTCCTGAGTATTTTCCTCATATTTGTTAAAAGTGTAACACATTTACTGATATCTAGTATGTTCTCTAATATTTTTTCCTTCTCCTTGCAAAATATCATCTGGTTAAAAAATTCTTAGGTTGCATTCTCTTTATTCTGTTGTCCACTTAGCATTGCATAATGCCCCCTAGCATTGCATAAAGTCTGATAATAAACCTACCTTCCATGACTAATACCACTTCATATTTTTGCTAGGTATCTTGATTTATTTCTTCCAGTTTGTGTCCCAGATAATTAATTCAGGTGAAAAATAATTCATCCTCACCTTCTATTCCATTGCTGATTTTTGGATAAGGAAGTCATATTTTTTAATTTCTAAAAATTATTATTTGTGTTAAGATTCAAGTATTCTATTTCAACTCTTTCAGACCAATCTTCATTATATGAACATGTGTCCTTTTTCATGGCTTTTCATGTTTTTTGTTTATTTTGTTTTGTTAATAAGGGCTCATGTGAGATTGCTAGAATGCCTACCTACAGCAATCCCTTAGTTGAAAGAAGGCAGAGGCCCTACCAGTTAGAAGGCACTGGCTGTCCAATGAGGAATCTGTGGAAAGTCTCTTTGTTCCTTGATCTCTTCATCTCTCTGAGGCTCAGGACTGATCTCCAACCCAGTAATTTCAGTCATCCTTGTTTTTTTGAGTCAGGTATATTCACAAAGTCTAATGTTGAACTGGGCTTCACTTCAGATCCCTTCCCATCATTTGTTTCTTACTATTAATTGCCCAGAGCTCACACAACTAATATTGCAATTTTTGCCCCACTGTGGGATTTCCAGTTTGGAAGAACAAAACTCCATATGTGCAGTCACTGCTAAGAAGCCCAAGCTTCTACTTGCATCTCTGCCACATTTGGTTGGTGAAAAACAAATAGATTACACTTAAAGATCAAATGATAGGAAATAGCACATTTTTAGAACTGCTCAAATTCAAACCAGGGGCTGAGTTTTAATAGGGAAGCTGAGGCTGTTTAGCGATTAACAAAAAAGTATAATACTTGGGAGAAACTTGAAGTTTTACAATTTCATAAATAAAAGTTACTGGAAAAACATACCTATTTTATGCTTATGAGTTGAGAATTCAATGAATTAAACGCTGTTATTTACAAAAAGAGATGGAAGATCTGGAAGGTGAAAGGAAAGAGGAAAGGAAGGGGAAAGATGAAAGAGGGAGGGAGGAAGAGAAGGAGTGAAGAAAAGGAAGGAAGGAAGGA
>NW_022437029.1:6566281-6650971 GCF_009761245.1 Sapajus apella | reverse complement strand
AGAGAAGGAGTGAAGAAAATGAGGGAACGAAGGGAGGGAGGAAGAGAAGGAGTGAAGAAAAGGAAGGAAGGAAGGAAGGAAGGAAGGAAGAAGGGATGGAGCAAAGGAGGGAGGGAAGGGAAGGATGGAAGAGAAGGAAGGGAAGGAAAGAAAAGGAAAAAAGAGAGGAAGGGAGTGAAACAGGGATTAATAATGAAAGTCTCTTTTCTTGCTTGAATCAAAGGTAATTAAAACTTATCATTTATCCGTGAGAAGAATTTGAAGACCCCTGCAAACACTGCAAAATAAAGTTAAAAGATCTGATAAGCAAAAGAAAGACTAAATGGCATAAACCACAACCAAGTTCATGCCATTGTAGCAATCAGATTAGGACATTGCCACTGTCCTGGCACTCTTGGCTTCAAGAGCCTTGACTCTGGTATCATGAATAAATTTAAACTGTCTCATATCCTTGGATCAGTATCTAAAATTTCATATCTGTGGGTAGAAGTAAAATGCCCATGTGTTGCCTGGGTGACCAGGGGGTTGGGAAAACGAGCATCTCTGAGTACTTATGCTGCAGTGAAGTGGGCCTGAATTCCTTCATCATTGCCTATGATGGGAGTATGGATGCTGAGTGGCCACAAGGATGGAAAATGTACACAAAGTATTTCTTTTGTGACCTAATGTCCATACCCGTCTTCCCTTAGTACCTCATCCAAACAAAAGCATTCCCACCAAACATAATGAAGCTCTCCCTTATAAAAATGGAAATACATTTATCCTCTCCTCAAAGGGATACCACCAAAATGTTACCAGTTACCTAGCAGCAAACCCAGGATTCCTGGCGATGTCTATTCCTCATTTTATTGAGATAAAAAAATCAAGTGCTAAAATTCTGTCATCTTTGGACAAAAATTTCAAATTTAATTACCACCAACACACTCAAGTTGAAACTGCAAGTGTGTGTGTGTGTGTCTGTGTGTGTGATATGAAAGAAACTATAGACAGACACTAAAGTATTTGGTTCACAGATGGCCGTGGTTGAATATATGACTACATGACTTCTCTGAGGGGATCCATTGTTTCATTTCTGAGTTAGGTGACTCCTTAGTGATCTTTCTGCTGTAGAGTAACCATCATCTTCCACTAACTTTATTTCTGAATGATGTTAGTATAAGTGAAAATGCCAGGAGTTCAATTTTGTTCCATCCTCAAGTCACCCTACGCCTACAGCATAGCAGCAGCCCTAGTTTCTCACCAATCACTCAGGTCTTTCTAGTTTCTTTCTCTGTCATTATGGACAATTGAGCAAATACTGCACTCTCGGGCATCTACAGCTGGACTAACATGTTGATGGATACTGAGGAGGCTCTTTTTCAGTGGGACCCTTTAGATGAGCAGTCACAGCAGGCACAAAGGCTCTTACACTTGGAGACTGCTCCTAGCTTTCCATCCACATACCTCTTGCCCCTCCTCTTCATCATCAACCCACCAGTGTTGCCCCTTCCAAATCCCTAAATTGTCTAACCACACTCTTTGCCACATTTTATGAATTCGTGTAGCTCTATACTTCAGCTATCTCCTTACAGTGTAATATTAACTATAAGATATAAGATAAATTTGATAGTCTACCCAGGGGGAGAATCTCCATCCTACCTTATTTTTCATAAATAGATGCGGTTATAACACACCTTTACATCCTCATCCTAGTAATGCCCATCACCTGTAACTCATGCCAGATATTTTTACTCTTTATTCAGAGAGTTATATGAACACCAGATGAGTCTAGATGGGTACACTGGAGGAAGATAACCAAGAGGCAAGAATAGGCACAATGGGAATGTGGTCCAATTGCTCAAGCATGCTTCATGTGCTTTTATGTTTGGCCCTAGTCTCATCACCTATATAACATTTTACGTACCTGATGAGTGAGTGCTCCTGGACATGTCAGATCTATGGTAACATGAATCAAATCAACATTCTATTATTGATAAACAGCATGGTTGGCATGGCCACCTGGAGTTCCATGGTATTTTTTTTTCTTTTTAACCAGTGCCCTAGTCACCAACGAAGAAGCATTACTCAGAAGGAGACTAGTGACTTTATCCATAGAGGCTTCCATTGTGACTGTCCTATAAGGACACGGCAAAGTCTTCACACAACATTCACATCTGCAATGCAGGCTGTAAATCCTAAGTTGCAGACAAAAGAAACAAAGCTTTAATAAAGTAATAAACTTGAATGGACATGCAGATTTCACGTGGTTCTTTACCCAAACCTTACTCTCACCCACAACCTAAGCTAGGGGTACTTTGATTTAGTTTACTGCTACAGAATTCTCATAGCTACTATATCAGATGTTTCTTGTGCTAGGCCAAAGCATCTAAATTGCTCTAATGCTAAAGCTCATTTCCTTAGCAAAGACCATCCCCTAATTTCAAATGCATCTTCTCCCTAAACAATAAAAGCCTTATCATTAAAATTTGCATTTGACAAAAATAATCTTTAATTTTAGTTCATTTGCACAGTGTGTGTTAATTTCAAAATATTTCAGAAAATGATCAATAATTTGTTAAGAAATTCAAAAGTAAAGATTATTCTAATATTCTGAAGTAAAGAGAATCAATTGCCAGAAAAAAAATCTTATACAATAAAATGTGTTGATTTATCTTGGGGGAGAGAGTTAATAAGATTGTCAAATAGCTCATGTTACTAAAATGTTTTAAAATATTATTGATTTGAAAATTATCTGTTAGTAGCATTTTCACACATTTAAGCAACAGCATCTGTCGCAATTTCTTACCTCATAGTCTTTTATTATTTTTGAAATTATATTTTTGAATGTTTCTCTGTTATTTGTATCCCATTTATAAATATAGTTAAATTGCCTTAAATAAGGGAAACTTCAAGACTCAAATAGAACATTTTGCGACTTAAATTAGAGATTAAAGAGACAAATGGTAACATGAGAAGGTGATAATTGAAAGTTCAGATTTGATAAAAAGAGCATCTTTTGGGTGTCTTTTACTTGGCACAAATTTAGCTATTTCTCATATACCAGTTCTATTGAGACATTTTTCTAGGTAACAGCCATTGTTAAATGTGATCATAACAATGTACTTTAGAATATTTAATAATTTAAAGCAGATTTTATTGTGTTAACTACAGCTCTTACTAATGCTTATTAAAACTTGACATTGTTTATATACCAATTCACTAGTGTGAAACTAAAATGGGATTTGGCTTTACCTTAATCAAAGTTCCAGCCTGCAGAGAGGCTGATGTTAGATGCTTCAGGATGATATTAATGAGTGTGCATCTATATTGGCCGATGCAGAGTCTAGTCAACACTATGGTTGAAGAGTATACTAAGCCTAGAAAAATTGCTGGATTGAAAAGGCAGGATATGCTTGGTTTGATGCAGAGTAAGGGGTGTTTAGATACTTTTTGTCATTTTTTAAACTCTTTGTGGAACATATAGTTAATCTCTAAGCATACTCAGTCATACTTTCATTCAGGGATCTTATTATAGAGTTGTCTACTCATAGGTTATTCCTTAAAGACACATAAAAAAAATAGAACCTGCCTTCCTCCATCACCACCCAGGCTGGGATACTTTTGAAAGCCTCTTTATTCTCACTCCATTGGTATTCTTGGCTAATCTTTCCATCAATCAGATGCTGGACAGCATTGTAACCAGATGCATGGTGATATAGTCTAACAAGACTTTGGATCAGCTTTAGATTTACTGTACAGCAGTACTGTTACTATACTGAAACAGAGGACCCTTTATAATTTCAAAATTTTTCTTCTCTTACACACACACACGCACACACACACAGACACACACAATTAGTATATGAAATGCAGCCTTCCTAGAAAACTATATTAAAGCATGTTTTCTGTCAATGTGATATAAAGAAACAAGAGACCTCCTTGTAATTTAGATTTTTCCAGGTATCTAATTTCAATCTAATGTATTGCCATGAAACGAAGCCAGTAAATCTATATGGCTATTCCATTTGAGGACTTGGTCTTTTATTTTTAGTCTGTGACAATTTCTGGTTTCCATTCCTTGTTCAGGAATGATAACAGTGTGATTTACAGGTATAACTAACAAATGAGATTAATTAAAATGTCTAAAAGTGGCACCTGTCTGAGTATAGGGTTGCAGTAAATGATTCTTTCAGCTCCATTTCCTGTAGTTCCTACCATTTGCAAGCCCTTTCCACATGCAAAGTAACAATGAAGGGTTGTTTCCTAATAGGCATGAACTAAGAAAGCAGGCCTTATCCTATGGCCTAGATATATGATTATTATCACTGTCTGGAAACAACAGGTGTATTTTTCAACTTCATTTACACAAATGATCCCTGTGTTTCATAGCATTCATTAATATAGCTTCTTGAATTGCCCAATTTGTTACAAATTTTTGCTATCAGCTGCCTTTGTGATTGAATCGAATTTGTGATGAAATAGAAGCTATCTTTCATTTGTGTACATCACTAAATACTTTGATCATTACAAGAAATACTTGATACTTTTAAAACATCTTAGGTTGTGGAAAAGGAAAAAATAGTTACTTCTGAGGGTAAAAGCACCAATTGGATAAAAGACTCCAGTGCTTTGTGCTTGCATTTCTTCTATAAAAACATTGCAAATAAATAAATAAATGGCACTTTGCCAAACTTTATAATCATAAAGCATTATATAAATGGTATGTGGAAATTCTGAAACCTCAGGTGTGTATTACTGGTGGTAGTTCTGATTACAGTGGAAATGTTGAATTGAAGTTTTTCAATATGCCTATCAGTTATGTCCCCATCTGGGGATAACAGGAGCTAGATTGCATAATGAAAGATGAAAACTTTCATTCCAAGCAATAACTCTGAAATCAGTAATTATGTTTATGAAATAAATGGGTATTATTTATTAACATAATTGAAACTGCAACTTAATGGAATTTTCAAAAAATAGCTGGAGTCTCCGTTCCTAAGTGGCATAAATACCAAAATCAGAATACATCAGAGAGTATGTAAGCAGAGAGATTTTGCCCACTAAAACAATGTCAACTCAAGCCTCTTATAAGTAGGATAGTCATACAGCCAGTCTGGCTGGGATGGCCCAGGGTTAATGTCTGTCACTCTTGCATGTTTTAAAATAGCTACTCTTTCCATCTTCATGAGTGAGTTTTAACAACTAATTATGTAGACATTCAACTTGTAAGTCTAGCAAAATAACACTGTAAAAGTTACATCTTATTTAAGCAAACTAATATTGCATTTATACAAATGTAATTAAAAGTACTCATCCAAAGAAGCCACAGTTTGATACAAGTGATTTCTTTTTTCTGCTAAAGACAGTCAAAGCACCCTTGCTTTCAGACTGTGGCTCTAGAGATGCCAGTTATGATATGATTCTGATGTGCTAATATTCAACTGGTTTAGTACTTTAAAAATTGTTACACAGAATTGCCAAGTCTTATTCTGCAACAAATAATAAAATGCTCCAGGAGGAAATCTAATTATACCTTATCGCTTATACCATTTCTCTTCTGTAGGCTATATACAATAAAATTCAAACTACAAAATCAAAACTAATCTAATAATTGATAGCATGAAGAGTGACATCAACAAAATTTACATCACAAAGAAAATGCCCATGCATTTAAATTTTTTAAACACAGAGCCCTTATTATTCACTTAAAAGATTCTAGAGGTCATATACAACTAAGAAAAGATGTTCCTAGGTGGCAGAACCATGCATTTATAATCTTCTTATATATATATTGTAATTCTACTTATAAAAACTGTATTTCCAAAATTGCTGGAAGCTTTCAGAAACTTCTTAGCCAACAGTGTGTTGGAGTAGATATAATCTGAGAAATAATATACCTCATTCCCTTCCAATCAACCTAATAAAGAAATTCAGGAAAATAGACTAATTTATCAAGGTCATGGAGAAAGAGAATTTTTGAGTTTGAGTTCTAGCTATTTCTTCTTCCTTTTCTTTTGCTTCCTTTCTTCTTTCCTTTTTTATTTTTAGTAAATTTATTAAGCAGCTTGGTGCCACAATCCCTGCTGCTGTCCTTAGATAATTCAGAGTTCACAATGATGTTCCATGTTTTGAGCAGGGGATGCCACTAGCCCATGAGACCTGATCCATTTCACAGAAAAATTGTTCATTAATGTTTGGTGAATTCAGAAGTTTTCGAGATACCTTCAGACACAGGGAGTGCTATACATGAAGGCTTGATATCACACATTCATTGATCCTCATTCCTAAATTCAGGAGTCATGAGCCATTTGAAAACAGTTCCAATGATACCTTGAGATTAACTCCACTACTCACTCCATGGAACAAAATCTCTGGACAAAATCTCTTTTTCCCAGATTTTCCCCAGAGATTTTCTTCAGTGGAGTGAGTAGTAATCTATTTAAGTAACTGCAATAAAATATCAGATATTGGGCTGGGATGATTGTAAATGCAAGCATTGTTCTGAAGACAAATTTTTACCACCATACTTATCGCAATGGATTAGAATTGTGTTTGTTCTCCACCCTGTTCTCTCCAGTAGACGATCAGCACTTTGAGAATTGCATTGTTTTGTGTCAAATTTTATCCACAACAGGAAGTATATACTCTTTAATAAATGGTAATCTAATAGATAAATGGATTAATGGATGTGATAGAAAGATCATTCAATGAAACTAAGACAATTTGATAAAGAATGTCATAGGAAGAATAGATTGAGAGAAATGGGAAAAGGGTATTTCCAGAAGCCTAGTGTATTTTAGGGTGAGCTTTGGTAGGACAAGTAGATGATGGTGAGAATTATAACGATGAAACCTTAACACTGAGAACTTCTAATGTTGAAATAATAAATTGGGAGTAATGGAACAATCCATTTAAAATTCTTAATAAGGGAAGGCAATATATTTAATCTGTGTATTTTTCAGGTAGTTGATCCAGCAACTGAGTAGAGAATAATCATATCTGTCTTAGGTTTATTTACATATAGGAGAAATAAATTATTAATGTGCTCTCTAAAGACATAAATGTCATATAAGTCATTCCACTAAAAGTTCATCCAAACCAGTAAACCAAAAGGCTTTCATCTATACACACATAAGCCTACACGTTTGTTTGTGGTGAGCTCAGGCCTGGCATTCAGAGTTAGGATTTCACAAGCTAGGTCTACTCATTCAGTTAACCAACCATAGCAGTCCAAGGTATGGAAACCTTTCTAGACATCCTTTCACCCAAGGAACCAATCTATGATTCTAGACATCAGTTCTTATCATCCTCTACCAAGAGAAGAGAAGTCAGGGAAAGAAACATTTGATTAATCCTTTCCTCATTAACTCCTTAAAACCTCAAACTTCACTTATAATAATAACAACAATGGCAATGATAATGAGTGCTCATCATGGTCATAAACAAATAGATCTTTTTTTTTTTCCTTTTTCTCAATGGATTAGAAATTAAGATTGTTTTGATTGTGAAGAGATTTTTAAAAGTATTTTTAACAAGGTGTCTTGTGTGGGGCATCTATGGGAATTATAGTGACAGAACATAAAGAAACTACTCTTCCCTTCTGTGAGACTTTTGGAATTCAGCTGATTAATATGTGTGTTCTTCTATTCAGGACCTGGGATTAACAGCACTGTTTTCCATCCCCTTGTCAACAGCATGCCTTAGCAGCCCCCTATTACTCTTGATAACAGTGTGGCTGCAATTTGGACCTGAAAGAAATAGGTCTGGGATGGTCTCTCTGATACTTAGAGCTATTCTGCAGCGCTGTTACCTCCATTTGTAATTTGTTTTCAAGAACAGTGATTTACATTTCAGTTGGATTATACCTTTTAATGTATCACAGAGTAAAGTGGCTCTAGTGCAAACTCACAGCTCTGCCACATTTCAAATGATGCATTTGAACTACCAAGGAGGGGATTACAGTCACAAATAAAACCAAAAACTGGACAGGTCTTTTCATGATGTGACAGTAACACTTTGCAGGAAAGAGGTAAAAAGTGCTGTCCATACTGCTATTTTAAGGGATTATGAAGCAGCATTCTACCATTGAGTTTTCATGGTCCTGCCCGTTACTAAAGGAGTAAACATGAAAGTACCTGCCAAAGTTTCAAAAAATTAAATAAAGGTGATGTTTACTGTGGGACTGCTTCCCATTATCAAAGGCAGTAAAACTTTTATTGATATATACATTCTACTAAAAGGCCAAATTAAGTCAAAGTAAGCTTACAGAGCAAAATTAATGTGAAGATTAGCAAATTATTATTTTCATTAAGTAATTATTGAATGTTTTTATAAATGTCTTTTATCATAAGGTTTCAAAAGTAGAGCAAGATTGCAAAATAGAAGCCTACACCATTTGTTTCCCCCAGAGGAATACCAAATTTTAACACAGAAAAGCACCATCACAAAGAACAAATATCAGGTAAGAAATCATAGTACCTGGTTTTAACTTCATATCGCTAAAAGAGACATTGAAGAAGGTCATAGAGATAGCCTTGAATCACTAACACCACCCCTCTCCTATCCCCTTGCTGCTTGAAGAGTCTGTACACTTGGAGGACGGAGAATGCAGCAACTAGGGGACTTTACACTGAATTCAGTACCATAGTGTTATAGTGGAGAACAAAGCAATGCTGGGCTCAGTCAGCACCTGTGCACAGAGGGAGCATCTGAATTAGATGTAGCCAAAGATGTTGCCCATCTCAGTGGTCAGAACTTGAGTTTCTCTACAAAACATTCCACTGTGAGCCAAAGTGCTCTTAAATCCTACATAAACTTGAAAGACAGTTTAAGACACAAGAACTGCAATTCCTAGGCAATTCGTAGTGCTGGGCTGGGCTCAGAGCCAGAGAACTAGGGTGACACTTGACTAGCAAGTCACCAGCTAGGGCACCTAAGGGAGTGCTTGTGCCACTAGTCCCCAACCCTAGGCAGTGCAGCTTGTAGCAATGAAAATGACTCCTTCTTTTACTAAGGAGAGGAAATTGAACCGTAAGGAGAACTTTGTTTTGCATCTTGGATACCAGCTCAGCTACCGTAGGATAGGGTACTGGGCAGAGTCATGAGGCTCCCCTTCCATGCCTGACTCATGGATAACATTTCGAGACACAAACTGGGCCAAAAAGAACCACGCTGTCTTGAAAAGAAGGACCCAGTTTTGACAAGATTCATCACCTGGAAACTCAAGAGCCCTGGAATAACTAGCCGTGATACCTAGGTGGTACTCCCTGGACCTTGGACTCTAAGATGTGCTGACTTCAGGTATAACTAAGAACATTACCAGCTGTGGTGGCTACATTGAACGAGTCCTTGTGTTTGAGAATAGCAGAGGGAAAAGTAAAGGGGACTTTGTCTTATACCTCAGGTTCCAGCTTGGCCACAGTACAGTAGAGCAACAAGCAATCTTCTGAGGTCCCAAAGTCTGGGCCTAGGCTTTTAGACAGCATTTCTAGGCCTGCCCTGGGTCAAAGGGGACCCCACTGCCCTGAGGAGTGAATCCCATATCTTACAGCATTCATCACAAGCTAACTGAAGAGCCCTTGAGATTTAAGTAAACATCAGCAGTGGTCTGACAGAAACCCCCATGGGCCAGTGGTGGTGGTGGCCACAGGAAGAGATTCCCCTGACTCTAGCAAAGGAAGGGAATAATGGGAAGAACTTTGTATTATCTTTTTAGTGTCAGCTTAGCCATTGTAGAATAGAATATCAGGAAACTTCTAATTTTTTTACTCTAATCCCTGGCTCCCAGATAGCATCTCTGGACCTACCAAAGGCATAAGGGAACTTGCTGCCATGAAGGGAAGGCTGGCTTCACCACTTACTGATCAGAGATTCCTAGAGCTTTGAGTGAACATAGGTGGTACCCAGGCCATGGTTACAGTGGGTCTTGGGTAAGACCCAGTGCTCTTCTGGCTTCAGGTCTGACCTAGCCAATCCCAGTGGTGGGGGCCATATGGGTGCTTGCATTACCACACCTCTAGTTCCAGGGGACTCAACATAGAGAGAGATACTCCATTTGTTTGGGAGAAAGTAAGGGGAAAGAACAAGAGTCTCTTCCGGGTAATTCAGAGAATTTTTCTGGGTCATATACAAGACTACCAAGGTGTTACCTCTATGAGTCTGCAAAAACCACAGCATTATTGGGCTTGAGACCCATGTCCCTTCAAATGCCTGGAGGACCTTCTCAACAGGGATTGGCACAAACAAACCCGGACTGTAAAGGCTGCAATAAATGTCTAACTCTTCAATACCCAGACACTGATGAACATTTCTAAGCATCAAATCCTCGAGAAAAAAATGGCCTTAAAAAATGAACTAAATAAGACAGCAGGGACCAATCCTGAAGAAATTTATATATGTGACCTTTCAGACAGATAATTCAAAACAGCTGTGCTGAGGAGACTTAAAGAAATTCAAGATAACACAGAGAAGAAATTTGGAATTCTATCAGATAAATTTAACAAGGACATCAAAATATTTTTTAAAACTCAAGCCGAAATTCTAGAGTTGAAAAATGCAATCAACACACTGAAGAATGCATCAGATTCTCTTAATAGCAGAATTGATCAAGTGGAAGAAAGAATTAGTGATCTTGAAGACAGGCTGTTTGAAAATATGCAGTCAGAGAAGACAAAAGAAAAAGTAATTAAAAAAAAAACAAAGCACACCTGAAAAATCTAGAAAATAGACAAGTAAATCTAAAAGTTATTGACTTTAAAGAAGAGGTAAAAAAAGAGTTAGGGTAGAAAGTTTAGTAAAAAGAATAATAACAAAGAATTAACCAAACTTAGAGAAAGATGCCAACATTCAAGTACAAGGAGGTTATAGAACACCAAGCAGATTTGACCCAAATAAAACTAACTCAATGTATGTAATAAGCAAACTCCCAAAGTTCAGGGTTAAAGAAAGGATTGTAAAAGCAGAAAAAGAAGAAAACATACAATGGAGTGCCAATACATCTGGCAGCAGACTTCAGTGGAAACTTTACAGGCCTGGAGAGAGTGGCATGTCATATTTAAAGTGCTAAAGGAAAGGTACTTTTACCCTAGAATAGTATATCCCATGAAAATATTATTCAAACAGTAAAGATAAGAATACCTTCCCAGGCAAATGAAAGCTAGCAGATTTCATCAACACCAGATCTGTCCTACAAGAAATGCTAAACAGTGCTCTTGTTCTGAAAGAAAAGGATGTTAATCAGCAAGAAGAAATCAACTGAAGGTACAAAACTCCCTGGTAATAATAAACACAAAGAAAAACAAAGACTATCATAACACTGGAATTATGGTGTATAAACTACTTTTATCTTAATTAAAAAGACCAAATGATGAATCAATCAAAAATAATAACTAAAACAACTTTTCAAAACAGACTGCACAATAAGAAATAAACAGAAACAACCAAAAGTAAAAAGCAGGGAGAGAAAGTTAAAGTGTAGAGTTTTACTTAGTTTCCTTTTTGTGTGCTTGTTTATGCAATCAGTGTTAAATTACAATCAGTTTAAAATAATGGGTTATAAGACAATATTTGCAAGCTTCACAGTAACCTCAAATCAAAAAACACAATGGGTGTTCAAAAAGTATACAATAAATAAACAAAAAAAAATAAGAAGCAATAAATTAAACTATAGGATAAGAGAAAATTGCCTCCACTAAAAGGAGGACAGGAAGAAAGAAAAGAGCTGAAAAATATAACAAAATGACAGGAGTAAATTCCTACTTGTCAATAATAACATCTAAAGTAAATGGACTGCAGCCTGGGCAACATAGTGAGACGCTATCTCTACTAAAAAAAAAAAAAATAGCTGTGTACAGTGTTGCATGCCTATGTTTCCAGCTACTAGGGAGGCTGAAGTAGGAGGATCACTTGAGCCTGGTGGAGGTTGTAGTCAGCCAAGATCATGCCACTGTACCTCAGCCTGGGTGACAGAGAGAGAGCCTGTCTCATAAAAATAAATGTAAGAAAGTCAATAGACTAAACTCTCCAATAGAAAAAGACAGAGTGGCTAAATGGATGAGAAAACAGAACCAATTGATCTGTTGCATACAAGAAACATACTTTACCTATAAAGAACACTATAAACTAAAAATAAAGAGATTAAAAAACATATTCCCTACCAATGGAAACAACAACAACAAAAAAAAGCAGGAGTAGCTATACTTAAATCAGAGAAAACAGATTTCAAGACAGAAACTGTAAGAAGAGAGAGACCAAGAAAGTCATTATATAATGATAAATGGACTGATCAAGCATGAATATATAATGATAGTAAATATATATTTACTTGACACTGGAGCACCCAGATATATAAAGTGAATATTATTAGTGCTAAAAAGAGAGATAAGCCTCAATGCAATAATAGCTGGAGACATCAAGAACCCACTTTCAGCATTAGACAGATCACCTAGACAGAAAATCGACAAGGAAATATTGATTTGATCTGCATTATAGAACAAATTGATCTAATAGATATTTACAAAAAAAATTACTCAAAACTGCAGAATATGCATTCTCTTCTGCACATGGATTATTGTCAAAGATAGATCATATGTTAGGTCACCAAACAAGTCTTAAAATATTCCAAAAATTGAAATAATATCTAGCAACTTCTCTGACCACAATGGAATAAAAATTGAAATAAACAATAAGAGAAATTTTGGAAACTCTACAAACACATGGAAATTGCAGAATAGGCTACTGTATAACCAGTAGGTCAATGAAGAAATTAGGAAGAACATTTAAAAATCTTGACACAAATAATAATGGAAACACCACATACCAAAACCTAAGGGATACTGAAGAAGTATTAAAAAGGAAATATATAGCTGTGTCTACATCAAAAAAGAAGAAAAGCTACCAAAAAAATGCATCTTAAGGAACTAGAAAAGCAAAAGAAAACTGAACCCAAAATTAGTAGAAGAAAAGAAACAAAAAATATCAGAGCAGAAAAAATAAATTTAAAATGAAAAAAATTCAGAAGATCAATTAAAAAGCTGTTTTTGGAAAAGGTATACAAAAGTGACAAACTTTTAGCCAGATTAATGAAGAATAAAAAATAAAAAGGGAGTAGACCCAAATTAAAAAAAAAAGTAGAGATGTAACAGGAGACATTACAACCACTACTGCAGAACTTGAAGGGATCATTAGTGAACAACTATTATGAACAACTATATGCCAATAAATTGGAAAATCTGGAGGAAATGGACAAATTCCTAGACACATACAACCTGCCAAAATTGAACCATGAAGAAATCCAAAATTTGAACAAACAATAACAAATAATGAGATCAAAACCATAATAAAAAATATCTAAGCAAAGAATAAACTTGGAACCCAATGGCTTAACTGCTGAATTCTACCAACCCTTTAAAGAGGAACTAATGTCAATACTACTTAAACTATTGTAAAAAACAGAAGGAGAGAATACTTCCAAACTAATTCTACAAAGTCAGTATTACTCCAATACCAAGACCAGACAAGGACACATCAAAAAAAAGAAATCTACAGGCCAAAATATGTGATGACTATTGATGTAAAAATTGTCAACAAGATAACAGCAAACTTAATTTATCAGTACATTAAAGAGATTGTTCACGATGACCAAGCAGGATTTATGTCAGAGATGCAAGGATAGTTTAAGATATGCAAATAAATCAATGTGATACGTGATATAAAAAGAATGGAGGAGAAAAACTATATGTTTATTTCAATTGATACTGAAAAAGAATTTTGATAAAATTCAATAGCCCTTTATGATAAAATGATAAAAAAATGTGGGCATAAAGAAACATACCTCAACATAATTAAAGCCCTATATAATACATGCACAACTAGCATCATACTGTATGGGGGAAAAGTAAAAGCCTTTCCTCTAAGATCTAAAACACAAAGAAAGTTGATGCCAACTTTCACCACTGTTATCCAACATAGTATTGGAAGTCCTAGCTAAAGCAGTCAAGAGAAAGAAATAAAAGGCATTTAAATTAGAAAGGTAGAAGTCAAACTATCTTTGTTTCCAGACAATATGCTCTTATATATGGAAAAACCTAAACACTTCACCAAATAACTGTTAGACTGGTAAACAAATTCAGTAAAGTTGCAGGATACAAAAATCAACACACAAAAATTGTTAGCACTGATATATGTCAACAGTGAACAATCTGAAAAATAAGTAAAAATGTAGTTCCATTCACAATAGCCACAAATAAAATAAAACACCGAGGAATGAACTTAAAGCAGTTAAAGATATCTACAATGAAAACTGTAAAACATGATAAAATAAATTGGACACAAAAATATTTTAAAAATCCATGTTTATGAACTGGAAGAAACAATCCTATTAAAATCACCATACTACTCAAAGCAATCTACAAATTCGATGCAATCCCTATCAAAATACCAGTGACATTCTTCACAGAAATAGAAAGAACAATTCCAAAATGTATGTGTAACCACAAAGGACCCAGAATATTCAAAGCTATCACAAGTAAAAATAAAAAATAAAAACTGGAGGAATCACATTACCTGACTTCAAATTATACCACAGAGCTATAGGAACAAAAACAGCATGGTACTGGCATAAAAATAGACACACAGACCAGTAAAACAGAATAGAGAACCCAGAAATAAATCTACACATCTACACTGAACTTATTTTTGGCAAATAGGTGCCAAAGAGTAACAAATGTGCCAAGAACATACACTGGGAAAGAACAGTCTCTTCAATAAATGGTGCTGAGAAAACTAAATATCCATATGCAGAAGAATGAAACTAGACCCCTATCTCTTGCCATATACAAAAAAGAAATCAAAATGGATTAGAGACTCAAATCTAAGACTTCAAACTATGAAACAACCATAAGAAAACATTGGGAAAACTTTCCAGGACCTTGGAGTGGGCAAATATTTCTTGGGTATAATCACACGAGCACAGGCAACCAAAGCAAAAATGGATGCATGAGATCACATGAAGTTAAAAATGTGATGCATGGCAAAGGAATCAATCAACAAAGTGATGTGATAGCCCACTGAATCAGAGAACATATTTGCAATCTACCCACCTGACAAGGTATTAGCAACCAGAATACATAAAGACCTCTAAAAACTCTATAGAAAATACCAAATAATTTGATCAAAAATGGGCAAAATATTTGAATAGACGTTTCTCAAAAGAAGTTATGCAAATGGCAAACAGGCAAGCAACAGGGTGCTCAACATCACTGATCATCAGAGAAATGCAAATCAAAACTACAAGGATACATCATTTCACCTAGTTAAAATGGCTTTTATCTAAAAGACACGCAATAACAAATGCTGACAAGAATGTGGACAAAAGGGAACTCTCATACACACCTGCAGGGAATGTGAATTAGTGTAACCATTGTGGAGAACAGTTTCAACTTTCTTCAAAAACTAAAAATAGAACTACCATATGATCCAGTGTTCTCACTACTGAGTATATGCTCAAAAGAAAGGAAATCAGTATATTGAAGAGATATCTGTACTCCCATGTTTACTGCAGCACTGTTCACAAGAGTCAATATTTGGAAGTAATGTTAGTGTTTATCAGAAAATAAATGAGTGAAGAAAATGTGGTACTTATACAAAATGGAGTACTATTCAGTCATAAATAAGAATGAGATCCAGTCATTCACAACAACATGACTGAATGCAAATGGAGGTCATTATCTTAGTGAAGTAAGACAGACACAAAACAACAATTATCAGGTTTTCTCACTTATTTATTGGAGCTGAACATTAAAACAATTGATCTCATGGAGACAGAGAATAGAAGGATGCTTATTAAAGGCTGGGAAAGGTAGTAGTGGGGAGGTGGGGATGGTTAATGGTACCAAAAAAGGTTGGAAAGAATGAATAAGACCCACTATCAGATAGCACAACAATGTGACTATAGTCAAAATAATTTAATCGTACATTTAAAAAATAACTAAAAGAGTATAAATTGACTTTTTGTAACACAAAGGATAAATACTTGAGGGGATGGATACCCCACTTTTCCTAATGTGATTATTTTGCACTGTGTGCCTGTATCAAAAATTGCATGCCTGCCTAAAATGTTTTGGTTAGGTCAACCCATAAATGTATAAACCCAGTAGGTACCCACAAATATAAAAGTTAAAAATTAATATATATATATAATATAAAAATTAAAAATAATTTTAAATAAAATTTAATTTAAAAATATTTTAAAGTCTGTCAATAAAAAATTATTAAAGATATCATAAAGTTCTTTATCAAAATATGCTTTCATAAAATTTCATTTCATTAATGAGATTAGTTCATTTTCAAATTTATTGAGGTATACATTACACATAAAACTTATCTATATTGTTTATATTTTGATGAATTTTGAAAGTTGTTTTGCAGTCACGTAATCACCTCTATAATCAAAATACAAAATGATTCCAAGCTGGGTGCAGTGGCTCATGCCTGGATTCCCAGCACTTTGGGAGGTCAAGGCAGGAAGATCACCTGAGACCAAGCGTATGAGACCAGCCTGGGCAACATAGTGAGACCTCATCTCAACAACAAAAAATATATACAAAACTTTAAAAGATACAAAGCAGTTTCATTGAAAAGTTTATTTAAGGCCATTTTAGTCTATTTTCTCCCCTGACTGCAAGGTTCAGGCCATCACTGATCTGCTTTCTGTCTCTAAAGTTTTACCTTTTCTAGAATCCCACATAAATTGAATTATATAGTACTAATTCCTATGGCTTGAATATTTGTGTCCCCTCTGGAATTCTTAGGTTGTATGTAATTTAATACCCAAAGTGATAGTCTTGAGAAGTGGGATCAAAGCCTTCCACCATGATTGTAAGTTTCCTGAGGCCTCCGAAGCCATGTGAAACTATGAGTCAATTAAACTTCTTTTCTTTATAAATTACCCAGACTCTGGTAGTTCTTTATAGCACTGTGAAAATGGACTAATACACCCAGCATAGCCATGTAAAGAATGAAAAAGAATGTATTTAGGAGAGAAATCCAAGGTTTGGCCAAGTGAATGTTTGATAAGGAGATTAGTATGGACTGAGGGAAGCCAGGTGCTATTTATCAAAACAATGGGAGAATTAGCTTTTTTAATTCAATTTAAAAAAGACAATGTCAGAATAACATCGAAGGCATTTCAGAGATCTTAGAAGTTATGCTGCTTCCCATCAGAGACCCAGAATGGTTGGTCCTTGAAGGCAGAAAAGTTGAGAGGTAAAGAGAGAAAGAGGGAGAGAGAGAGAAGGCGGGAAAGAGAGAGAGAGAACAGAACCAGGGTACCTGCATGACATGACCACAGTATTTGTTGCTGTGCACAACCTCAGGTGTTTGTTCCCCACATTCCAGCACAGAACTGCTTGGCTGCTCCTGTTATGGCTCAAAGTGGCCCAGGTGTGTCTCTAGATGCTTATTCAAAAGATGCAAGTGATGAGACTTGGTGGTGTCCACATGATGCTAATCCTACAAACACAAAGAGTGCTTGAGCTGTGGCGACATGGCTGCCTCTACCCGTATTTCAAAGGATTTCATAGAGACATGCTGCAACTATAGAGCTGCCAGAAAGTAATCTCACTAAGGCAATGCCTAGTGAGATCATGAAGGTGGCAGGGTCAGTGCAGAGAGGCTCCACTAGGGTAATACCCAGCAGAACTGTGGGGTTGGGATCACCAAAGAATCTCCACACTATAGAGCCACCAGTGTGCCACACTAGACTTAAAGAGCTTCAGGCATGAAACTCCAGACATCGAGCTCCTTTGTGGAATGAGCTAGCAAGCCATAAAGGTGGGGATCCCTGGGACCTTGGGGGTCCAACTTCTATCCCCGTGTGTCCAGGAGACAAGACATGGAATAAACAAAAATTGACCCTGGAGCCCTAAGACTTGACATTTTTCACTCTGTTGGGCTTTGTACTTATGTGGGACCAGTTACTCTCTTTTCTTGCCTGTTTCTTTCTTTTGGAACAAGAAAGTCTATCCTAAGCCTCTCCCACCATTGTATTTTGGAACTGAATAACTTATTTGATTTCACAGACTCACAGTTGGAGGGGAATTTGCCTCAGAGTGAATTGTACTTTGACTTTCATTCATTATCTCATTTACATGATACTTTGGATTTGTATTAGTCCATTTTCACACTGCTGATAAAGACATACCTGATACTGGGTAATTTATTTAAAAAAATGGTTTAATAGACTCACAGTTTCACGTGGCTGGGAAGGCATCACAATAGTGGCAGAAGGGAGAAAGGTATGTCTTACATGGAAGCAGGAATGAGGGCCACATGAAAGGGGAAAACCCTTATAAAAGTACCAGTTCTTGTGAGACTTATTCACTACCATGAGAACAGCATGGAGGAAACTGCTCCCATAATTCAATCTCAGGTTTGGAAATACCTGGATGTCTAGGCAGAAGAGTTGAGGTCCCAAACCTCAATTCTTGACCTCTGTGCACCCGCAGGTCCAACACCATGTGGAAGCTGCCAAGGTCTGGGGCTTACACCCTCTGGAGCCATGACCTGAGCTGTACCTTGGCCCCTTTTAGCCCTGGCTGGAGCAGCTAGGACACAAGCCACCAAGTCCCTAGGCTGCATACAGAAGGGAGAACCTGGATCCTGCCCACAAAACTGTATTTTTCCTCCTAGGCCTCTGGGCCTGTGATAGGAGGGGCTTCCAGGAAGGTCTCTGACATGCCCTGGAGACATTTTTCCCATTGTCTTGGTGATTAATATTTGATTCTTCATTACTTATGCAGATTCCTGCTGCAGACTTGAATTTCTCCCTTCAAAAATGGGTTTTTCTTTTCTCTTGCATTGTCAGCCTGCAGACTTTCCAAGCTTTTATGCTCTGCTGCCTCTTGAACACTTTGCTGCTTAGAAATTTCTTCCATCAGCTACCCTAAACCATCTCTCTCAAGTTCGAAGTTCCACAGATCTCTACAGCAGAGGCAAAATGCCTCAAGTCTTCAGTTCCCAACCAGCTCATCATCTCCATCTGAAACCACCTCAGACTGGACCTTATTGTCCATATCACTATCAGCATTTTGGTCAAAGCCATTCAACGGGTTTCTAGAAACTTCCAGTCTTTCCCACATTTTCCTGTCTTCTTCTGAGCCCTCTAAACTATTCTAACTTCTGCCTATTACCCAGTTCCAAAGTCACTTCCACATTTTTTGATATCTTTACAATAGCGCTCCACTCTACCATTACCAATTTACTGTATTTGTCAGTTTTCATAATGCCAATAAAGACCTACCCAAGACTGGGTAATTTATAAAGAAAAAGAAGTTTAAATGACTTACAGCTCCGTGTGGCTGAGGAAGCCTCACAATCATGGTAGAAGGTAAAATGTATGTCTTACATGGAGGCAGGCAAGAGAGAATGAGAGCCAAGCAAAAGGGGAGATGCCTTATAAAACCATCAGTTCTCATGAGACTTATTCACTACCATGAGAACAGTAGAGGGGAACTACCCCCATTATTTAATTATCTCCCATGGGGTCCCTACTACAAAATATGGAAATTATGGGAGCTACAATTCAAGATGAGGTTTGAGTGAGGATGCGGCCAAACCACATCTGGACTTGAGCTTTTGAGTTAATACTGGAATGAGTTAAAATTTGGGGTTTATGGAGACAGAATTAGGGTATTTTGTATGTAAGTAAGATAGGAATTTGTGAGGACTTGGGGTTAAATAGTCTGGTTTGAATGTTTGTTCCCACCAAAACTCATGTTGAAATTTAATTACCATTATAAATTTTTAAGAAGTGGGACCTTTAAGAGGTAGTTAGGTTATGAGGGCTCTATCTTCATGAGTAAAATTAATGCCAATATAAAAAGGCAGGCTCAGCCCCCTCTTATACTTTCTCTTTGCCCTTCCACCTTTTGCTATGTTATGACTCAGCAAGAAAGCTCTCATAAGATGCCAGCAACATGCTGTTGGACTTTCCAGTCTCCAGAATTGTGAGCTAATAAATGTATGTTTATTATAAATTATCCAGTCTGTAGTATTATCTTACAGCAACCAAAAACAGACTACTACAATAGAATTCTTAGTTTGACTTTTTCAAATTTGTAAATTATTATTTTTATTTTCTTTTCTTCCATAAGTTATTGGGGTACAGGTGGAATTTGGTTACAAAAATAATTTCTTTAGTGATGATTTGTTAGATTTTGGTGCAGCCATCACCCAAGCAGTAAACACTGCACCATATTTGTAGTCTTTTATCCCTTGCCCTCTTCCTGTCTCCCCCACAAGTCCCCAAAGTCCGCTGTATCATTCTTATGCCTTTGTGTCCCCATAGCTTAGCTTCCACATATCAGTGAGAAGATACGATGCTTGGTTTTCCATTCCTGCATTACTTCATTTAAAATAATAGTCTTCATTCTCATCCAGGTCACTGCAAATGCTGTTAATTCATTCCTTTTTATGACTGCATAGCATTCCATCATATATATGCATGTGTGTGTGTGTATGTGTGTGTGTGTATATATATATATACATATATATATATATATGTATATATATATATATATGTCACAGTTTCTGTATCCATTCATTGATTGATGGGCATTTGTGTTGGTTCCACAATTTTTCTATTTTGAATTGTGCCACTACAAACACACATGTGCAAGTTCTTTTTTGAATAATGACTTATTTTCCTCTGGGTAAATACCCAGTAGTGGGATTGCTGGATCAAATGGTAGTCATACTTTTTGTTCTTTAAGAAATTTCCACACTGTTTTCCATAGTGGATCAACTAGTTTACGTTCCCACCAGTAGGGTAGAAGTGTTCCCTGTTCACTGCATCCATGCCAAAAAATCTACCGTTTTTATGATTTTTTTATTATGGTCATTCTTGCAGGAGTAAGGTTTCGAATTGTGGTTTTGATTTGCATTTCCCTGATGATTAGTGATGTTGAGCTCTTTTTTTTCATATTTTTGTTGGTCATTTGTACATTTTCTTTTGAGAATTCTCTTATTCACCTCCTTAATCCACTTTTTGATGGGATTGTTTTTTCCTTACTGATTTGAGTTTGATGTAGATTCTGGATATTAGTCCTTTGCCAGACGTGTAGATGTGAAGATTTTCTCTCATTCTGTGGATTGTTTACTCTGCTGATTGTTCCTTTTGCCATGCAAAAGCTCTTTAGTTTAATTAGGTCTCAGTGATTTACCTTTGTTTTTATTGCATCTGCTTTGGGTTTCTTGGTCATGAAATCCTTGTCCAAGCCATTGTAGAAGGTTTTTTTCCAATATTTTCTTCTAGAATTTTCATAGTTTCAGGTCTCAGGATTAAGTCCTTAGTCCATCTTGAGTTGATTTTTGTATAAGGTGACAGAGGAGAATCTAGTTTCATTCTCCTGCATGTGGCTAACCAATTATCCCAGCACCATTTGTTGAAAAGGGTGTCCTTTCCACACCCAATATTTTTTTGTCTTGCTTTGTTGAAGATCAGTTGGCTCTATTTGGGTTTATTTCTGGGTTCTGTATTCTCTCCCATTGGTCTATTTTTATACCAGTACCACAATGTTTTGGTGACCATGGCCTTATAGTATAGTTTGAAATTAGGTTATATGATGCTCTTTTGTGGTTCCATATGAATTTTAGAATTGTTTTCTCTGATTCCATAAAGAATGATGGTGGTATTTTGATGGGGATTGCATTGAATTTGTAGATTGCTTTTGGCAATATGGTCATTTTCATAATATTGAATCTACCAATCCATGAGCATGGGATGTGTTTCCATTTGTTTGTGTCATCTGTGATTTCTTTCAGCAGTGTTTTGTAGTTGTTCTTGTAGAAGTCTTTTGACTCCTTGGTTAGGTATGTGTGTATGTATGTATATATGTATATATGTATGCATTTTGCAGGGGCTGTAAAAGGGGTTATTTTATTGTAAAAGGGGTTGAGTTCTTGATTTGATTCTCTGACTAGTTGCTGTTGGTGTATGGGTGAGCCACTGATTTGTGTATTTAATCTTGTATCTAGAAACTTTGCTGAATTCTTTTATCAATTCTAGGAGCTTTCTAGAGGAGTCCTTAGGGTTTTCAAGGTAAACAATCATATCGTCAGCAAACAGTGACAGTTTGACTTCCTCTTTACTGATTTGGATGCTCTTTATTTTTTCTTTTGCCTGTCTGCTCTGGCTAGGATTTCCAGTACTATGTTGAAGAGGAGTGGTGAGAGTGGGCATCCTTGTCTTGTTCCAGTTCTCAGAGGGAATTTTTTTTTAAATTTTCACCATTCAGTATTATGTTGGCTGTGGGTTTGTCATGGATGACTTTTATTATATTGTTTCTTGTATGACGATTTTGCTGAGAGTTTTAATCACAAAGGGAATTTTGTCGAATGCTGAACTTTGTCAAATGCTGTTTTTTGCATCTATTGGGATGATCATATGATTTTTGTTTTCAATTCTGTTTATGTGGTGTATCACATTTATTGACTTGCATATGTTAAAACATCCCTGCTTCCCTTGTATGAAACCCACTTGATCATGGCGGATTATCTTTTTGATATGTTGTTGAATTCAGTTAGCTAGTATTTTGTTAAGAATTTTAGCATCAATTTTCATCAATGATATTGGTCTGTAGATTTCTTTTTGTTTATATCCTTTCCTGGTTTTGATATTAGGGTGATGCTGGCCTTATAAAATGAATTGGAAAGGGTTCCTTCTTTCTCTATCTTGTGTACTAGTGTCAAAAGTATTGGTACCAATGCTTCTTTGAACGTCTAGTAGAATTCTGCTGTGAATTTGCCTGGTCCTGGACTTTTATTTGTTGGCAAATATTTTACTACCATTTCAACCTTACCACTTGTTATTGGTCTGTTCAGGGTATCTAATTCTTCCTGGTTTAAGGTAGGAGGGTTGTATTATGGGGGTCCATCCATATTGCTGCATGTATTAATGCATTGCTATATTTTTCATTACTGAGTAGGACTCAGTTTTTGTTGATGAACATTTTGAACTTTGAGGGGTCAATATACATATTGCCATCATCATAAGCATTAGTATGGACATGTGCTTTCATGTATCTTGGTGAAATAACCTAAAGCAAAATTTAGGGTAAAACATGGATGATTAAGGCAATTATGATGAGGTCTCAGAGAAAAATGAAAAACATGTTACTGAGCCATGGAGGAAAGGTCAGTCATATTTGTTTCCAAGTGGCAAATAACTCGGCTTAATTCAGTTTGTTCCCTGGTATTTTGTGTAAAGTAGAACTTGTGAGTGACGAAATTGGATATTTGGCTGAGGATATATCTAAGCAAAGTGTTAAGATGTGGTCTGATTTCTCTTGATAGCTCATATGAAGTTGTGAGGAGACAGAAGTCATTTAAAAATGGAATTACTAATCAAAAGAAAGCAGAACTTGAAGATCTGAAAAGTTCTTAGCCTATCCATATGGTAAAGAATGAGAAAGTATGTTCAGTAGAAAAGACAAAGGATGTGACCAAATGACCATCTCATAAGGAGATTAGTTAACAATCTAAATGGAAGACAAGATTTATTTTCTAAGACAGCAGAAAAATGCCTTTGAAAGTAATTCAGAAATCAGAAGATCTGTCCTTCTTATTAGAAATCCAGAGTGAAAAAGCCCCAGTCAGTATGGAGCCTTTGCACAGAGCCCCAGTTAAGACACTATCTCATAAAATCATGGAGACATAGCTACCTTTCTGACTTATACTGGCTGAGGCATGGCATGTGATTTCAGCTAAAGGGAGACACAATCACATGACCCAGGCACAGAACCGCTACAGGGGCAAGGGTGCCCAGAGATGTGTTGACAGAGCCACCACCACAGTGTGTCCAGAAGGTTAAACACCTTCAAATTTGTATGAAATTGCAAGTGGTTCCAAATGGCCAAAATAATCTTGAAAGTGAGTAAAATTAAAGGATTTGATATTTCTTAATTTCAAAACTTAATGCAAAACTGCTGTAACCAAAAGTACATGGTAAATATAGATTTATAGATAAATGGAATGGAATTGAGATTCCAGAAAATAAACATATACATCTATGACCAATTGGTTTACAACAAGGTGTCAAGACCATTCAATGGAAAAAGAATATTCTCTTTGGCATAAGGTGCTGGGACCACTGGATATACACATCCAAAAGAATGAAGTTGGACCCTTTTTTTATACTCTATACAAACTTGATTCAAAATGAGTTAATTACCTAAACATTAAAGCAAAAACTATGAAATTCTTACATGAAAATATATGGATTAATCTTCATGGTTGTGGATCAGGCCATGGATTGTTAGATATTACAGAAAAACCACAAGTAATAAAAGATATACATATATAGATAGATGTACACATACATATTCACACACATACACATACATACATATGCACACATATATATGTGTATATAATATAGTGTATTGTATATTATATATTATAGTCTATTATATATATAATTAAACTTTATCATTAACATATTTGTTCATTAAAAGATATTTTCAAATGGAAAGAAAAATGACAACCTACAGAATTAGAAAGCAATAATGACAAGCTATATATCTGACAACAATCTACAATATAGAATGTGTGTGTGTGTGTGTGTGTGTGTGTGTACACACAATAATAAAAAGGCAAAACACCCAATTTTTTAAATGGTCAACATACTAAAAAGACATTTTTCAAAGATATACCTATGTCCCAAATTCACATAAAAACATATTAAACATCATTCATCATTATCACATGCAAATCAAAACCACAATTCCATAATACTTTATACCAACTAAACGACTTAAAATAATTTTTGAAAAATTAAGCATTACAAATGTTGGCAAAGATGCAGAGAAATTGAAACCCTGTATGTTACTGGTGAAAATATAAAAGGGTGCACCCACTGTGGAATAGAGTTTGATGGTTCCTCAAAGAGAAAAATAAGAATTATTATATGACCCATCAATTTTACTCCAAAGTATGTACACAGATTTAAAAGCAGGTGTTTAAACAAAAGCTTGTACCTGAATGTCATTAGTAGAATCATTCACAAATTCAAATAGTTGAAAATACCCAAATGTCCACAAGTGAAAAAAAGATAAATACTTTATGATATATACATTGGAATATTACTCATAAATTATAGTGTTGATATACATACAGATCCTGCAAAGTAAATTAGTTTTTAAAACAATATACCAAATGAAAGAAGACAGAAACAAACCGCTACATATATTTTGCTCCCATTTATATGAAATATTCAGCTTAGGTAAATCCATAGACAGAAAACAGGTTACTTGTTTCCATGGCCTGAGGTTAGAGGGGGAGTTGGAAGTGACTGCTTAATAAGTATAAGGTTTTATTTTGGGATGATGAAAACATTTTGAACTAGATGAAAGTGGCGGTTGCACCACATTATGAATGTACTAAATGTCACTAAGGTATACATTGTTAAATAATTAATTTTATGTTATTGGAATTCATCTCCTTAAAAAAAATACAGTTCATGGTAGGATAAGAAATGAGATAGACAATTAGATATAAAAGTTAGTTTCATCTGGGCATGTGAATTTTTTAATAAATGTTTTTTGAAACACAGGGGCCCTTTATTATCATTTACTACATTTCTGAAAAAATGGATTAATTCGTTAAAATACTGTTTATCAAATAAATACTTACATAGGCCAATCTTGGAAAAAGAAAAAAAAAATTGACACTGAAAAAATTAGGCCAGCATCCATAACCTCAGACTGCATGTCCACTCCAATGTCAGTCTGGTGCTGGCAGCACAACAGTTCAGGTTGGCCTCTGCAGACCTACAACACAGGTCTGTTCCTACAATCCCAGTACCTAGGCCTTCACTAGTGGATCCAGTTTCCAGGCCCATCCTCATAGTCAAAGACACTGGGGAAGGTCCTGTAGTCCCAGGCACCATGCCCACCCAACTTCTGACCTAGTCACCAGGTCATCCAACCCAAACACTTTCTAGCAGCAATCTCACCCCATAGACCCCACTAGCTGGCCCACCAACATTTTTAAGCAGGCTGATTAGAGAAGGCATTTCCCAGTCAAAGCTGTGTGCAAAGACTAGAAGATGTGTCTACATCTTTGAATCCACAGATACTATTGCATGATGAAAAGGATCACAGTCAGGAAACCATGAAACTTCCTAAGGAACAAAATAATGCACGAATGACCAACTCTAAACAAATGGAGATCTACAAACTGCCCAAAAAGTATTCAAAATAATCATCTTAACTAGCCCAGTGAGCTTCAAGAGAACAAAGATAAACAATTAAATCAAATCAGGAAAATAATATATGAACAATATTAGAAGTTGAACAAAGAGGTACAGATCATTAATAAAAGAACCAAACAGAAATTATGGCACTAAAGAACAAAATGACTGAACTAAACATTTCCATAGAGAACTTAAACAGCGGAGTCAATCAAGCAGAAGAAAGAATCATTGGGCTTACAGACAGGTCATATGAAATTACCCAATCAGAGAGGAACAGAAAGGAAAAAGAGTTTAAGAAAAAAAAAAAAAAAGAGTAAAAAGTTGTTTACAGGACTTATGGGAGATCGTCAGGTAAACCAATATACACATTATGAGAGTCCTAAAAGGAGCCGAGAAAGAGAAAGGGGAAAACTTATTTAAAAACATAATTACTAAACTCCCTAAATCTGGATAGGAAAATGAACATCTAGAATGATGAATCTCAAAGAGTACCAAATATATCTTTCCAAAGTCATATTATAATTGAATTCTCAAAGGTCAAAGATTAAGAGAAAATTCTGAAAGCAGCAAGAGAAAAGTGACTTACCACATACAGAGGAACCTGTAAAATATTATCAGTGGATTTCTGAGAAGGAACTTTGCAGACCAAAGGAGAGGGGAACAATATAAAGTTCTAAAATAAAAATTTAAAAATCTAATAACCAAGAATACTATGCAGAGAAACATTCCTTCAAAAAATGGAGGAGAGATAAAGATATTCCCAAACAAACAAAAACTGAGGGAGTTCATCAACACTACACCTGAACTGGAAGAAATATTCAATGAAGGTCTTCAAGCTGAAACAGAAACACGCTAATTAATAATATGAAGACATGAAAATATAAAATTCACTGGTCAAAGTCAGTACATAGTAAAATTAGAATATTCTAATACTCTAACGAAGTTGTGTAAATAAGTTTTAACTCTATCATGAAAGTTAAAAGACTAATATTAAGGAATTAAAAATAATTATGGTAGTTCGTTAATGGATTCAGGTTATATAAATATATAAACTGTACATCAAAAACATAAAATATGACAGGAGAAGAAATTAAAGCATAGAGATTTTATTCATGGTTAAATGTTATCAACTTAAAATAATGTTATGAATACAAGTTGTTTTATGTTAGCCTCCTGGTAACTACAAAGAAAAAAACCTGTAGTAGGTACACAAATGATAAAGAGAAAGAAATTAAATTCCACCTCTACAAAAAAATTGTCAAATTACAAAGGAAGACAGCAAGAGAGGATGAAAGAAACAAAGGAACTAAAAACAGTAAGAAGACAATTAACAGTGAGGTGTGATGGCTCACGTCTATAATCCCAGCACTTTGGGAGGCCAAGGCAGGCAGATTACCTGAGGTCAGGAGTTCGAGATCAGCCTGGCCAACATGGTGAAACTCTGTCTCTACTAAAACTATAAAAAGTAGCCTGGTGTGGTGGCATGCCCCTGTAATCTCAGCTACTTGGGAGGCTGAGGGAGAAGAATCACGTGAACTCAGAGGCAGAGGTTGCAGTGAGCAAAGGTTGCACCACTGCACCCTGGTCTGGGCAACAGAGTTAGACTCTGTCTCAAAAATAATAATATTAATAATAATAATAATAGAAAACAATTAACAAAATGAAAGCCCTAAATTCTCACCTATCAATAATTGCTTTAAATATAAATGTACTAAATTCTCCAATAAAAAACATGAAGTGGCTGGATAGATAAAAAACAGTCTGGACATTCCTCAGAAAAATAAAAACAGAATTACCATATGATTCAGCAATCCCACTTCTGGGTATATATGCAAATGACGTGATATCAGTATCTTGAAGCTATATCTTCTCTCTTATGTTTGTTGCAGTGTTACTCACAATATTCAAGATATAGAATCAATCTAAATGTTCATTGCCAGATAAATGGATAAAAGAAATGTGATATATATTTCTTTTATCCATTTATCTGGCAATGGATAAAAGAAATTTATATATATATACATATATATATGTATACACACACACACACACACACAATGAAATACTATTCAGCCTTAAAACAAAAGGAAAATCTTGTCATTTGTAACAACATGAATGAAACTGGAGGACATTATACTGAATGAATCAAACCAGATACAGAAAGACAAACACTGCATGATATGATTTATATAAGCAATCTAAAAAAGGCAAATTTGTCAAAACAGAGGGTAGAATGGTAGTTACACGTAAGTAAGAAGTAGGGTAACAATGAGATATTGGTCAAAGTATCCAAATTTTCAGTTATAAGATGAATGAGTTCTGAGGATCTAATATACAGCATGGTAACTACAGGTAATATTATTGTATTGAATACTTCAAATTTGCTGAGAGGATAGACCTTAAATGTTATCACCATACACACACACACACACACACACACACACACACACACACACACACAAAGGCAACGATGTGAGATGATGGATATGCTTATTAGTTTGATAGTGGTAATCATTTCACAGTACATACATATCAAAACATGTTGCACACCATAAATATATAAAATTTTTATTTGACAATTATATATCAGAAAAGCTAGGGAAAATATAATGAACTAAGTTATTTTAGGAAGTGAGAATATATCATTATATTTCACAGAAACATTTTATTCAATTTAATTATCAAACATTTGACTTCATAAAGATCTCTCATTTTGTAAAATATTAAGAATGTTTCTCATTGTATTCAGAAAATAAGTCATTGTAATGTGAAAAATATTAAAGGTGTTTAGAATCAGACAAAGTAGGAAGGTAGATCCTACTTTGACCCAAAGACAGTAAATCCAAAGTGGAAAATAGTTACTTGTAGGTTTCATCAGTGTTTTTTTATTTGGAAGAAAGAGGTCTAATTACCCACCCTTCTTTCAGTGTTATTATCATTTTAACATATATTAGAGTAGTGAGGCCAGCCCAACTATATTTTATCCAACACACTAATCTGGAGTCATATTATTTAGGGAGCCAAAAGGCCCAGTGAAAGAAGGCACTACCTACATTTTTAAGGTAGAAAATGTAAGTGAGAAGTAATTCAATTAAAGCTAATTTTTTTTGACAAATGTCATACTATATATCTGACAAGTTCATCAATATTCAACTTCAGAGATGACTGACATTTCAATGCCAATTAAAGTCAACAGGACTAGCTTCTCTTCATTTCTCCTGATTCTGCTCTCTTGCATGTGGTGGCTATTAACTGCACCAGCTTACAACTATGCTCATTCCTAGGAGAAAAGCACTGTTACTCCAATTCAAGTTCAGAATTCTAGAGGCTGGAAAGGCAAGGAAACAAATCTCTAGATCCTCCAAAAAAGAACAGAACCTATCACCATCTAAATTTGGCCAAAGTCATGTGAACGTCTTACCCACAGAATGGTAAGATAATAAATTTCTTTTTTAAAAATGTATGCTTTAAAATCTATCACTTTGATCTTATGTTATTTAAGTAAGGATAATTTGTTGTGGAAGCAAAAAAAAAAACCCACAATGGTTTTTAAGCCGTGTATAGAGATATGAATTTGTATTGAAATTGGGAGTGGGTGGGTAGGTATGAATGGGAGTACTAACAGTCTGGCCATTAATACAATAAATAGGGAATCTTGGGATAGTAACCCACAGCACTCCAGGTCCCTCCAGCATTTAAATCCTTAGACTTTACTCATATGAGCTCCTTTCATTGATACTTTCCAAAAGATAACATCAAAATAAGAAGCAATAAGTTTCAGGGAGAAATAGAAAGTTCAGGGTAAAAATGGTTACTGGTTACTAGCACAGAAAGAGAATCAACATAAACATCATTCATCCCTACATGCTAGGACATATCCAATGTGTAACTCATTTAATAAGAAGATGGTATTATTCATACTTTTACTAACAAGGAAACAGGGAAAGATTATTTGCCCAATGTTACATGCTAGTAAAGATTGCAGTCAAGATTCAAATCCAGATGTTTCTGAATTCAAAATTCTTTCCAGTGCCCCTCTACTAGAGATGCCTTTCCAGGAAAGTCAAAGTGATAAACTTGTGGCTACATTTAGTGTAATTATGCTTCTTACTCAGACATGCTCACACCAAACATGGGGTTAGTATACAGAAAGAGGCGGATCTTTTCTAGTGCTTTAGGAATCTCCTTTTTCTCTACTCACAAACCAATCAACTTCACATACCCTCAGCACCATGCTAAGTGCTAAAGACAGGCATCTTAGAGAAAAACAAGACACATTTTGTTCTTTAAGGGACTTGAAAATATTTGGCGGGACAAGAGAGGGGGGAATCTGAAGAATGTAATTGAACACTAAGTTATACTGTGCTAAATGTCCCTAGAAGGAAGACGTTCGTGTGATATGAGAGTTACCAAGGAAGCCTGCAGAGAGTGGGAAGGACTCAGGCAGACTCAAGGTGAGGCTGACTCCCTGTGGTGCCTTTGGTCCACACCTGCACACTTGTCTGAGAGTCAGATGGGTACCAAGCACTTGCTAAGTGCAGGGAGGTATTCTCTTGCTCTTACGGCACTCAAGACACTCACAAACATTGTATGAGTTTGTGACAAACCAGAATTCGTCTTGGGATGTGATATGCTTACATCAAAGAATTTGCATAAAAATTGGGGAAGTGAGAGTATTATCAATCCTGACATTGTAGGACAGGTTCGTTAGACTCAATATTATGCCACGGTTTGTCATTTGTTTTTTAATAGGTTTATGCCTGCAATCGTTCAAACTATGGCAGTTTCATTGTGTTATTCAAAAGGCACCGACTTGACAATTTCTACATAAGATGCACCCCCAAGGCAGGCCCCCCTGGGGTTCTGATGACTGAGAAGTAGTGCTTATTAGCAGAAATGAAGGGAACCGTCTAACCTTTATGCCATTCCAGTTTCACTTCCACATCCAGAGGATAATCTTTTGATGGTATGAAATCGATTTTGAATTTATTTATTTATTAATTCCTCACATAAACATTCAGAAACATCCTCATTTCATTTTACTCACCTAATCTGTATATAGTGGGTATGCTCAACATCCTAATCTGAAAATAGTTAATTTAACATGAAGTCTATTTCAGAAAATTGGTCTTTTCATGCCTATGGCCCTTACAGACTTTTCCTGCCCATCTCCTGTTTGATGGGTTTGATTCTTTTTTTTTTTTTTTTCCTAGGGGAACCAACCTTGTTTCTCTGGCAGTTGCCTCTCTTTTCTACACAGCATCAAATCTAACATCTTCTGCTTTTTCTCACTTGGGATAATTTCACTAAAGAGCAGCTCCAGCTCATGCTTATTTTTTTATTACCTTGCAAAAATAAAAATAAAAAAAAACCTGTTGCCCAAGAAGCTCAGCCTGCTCTCCTGAGCCAAACTCCCCCACGCACTCAGACCCAGAATACAGGACATAAGAATGGAAGGTGCCGGCAGCGTAATGTCTTCCCTGTGGGCAGCTCTTCTACTTAATTTCTTTATCTAGAAAGACAAGTTTGCAGAAAATTTTGGAACGGTCACAGCTAAAACAGTTAATAGGCAGCCAAAGCCAGAAGGGGTTAAGAACAATCTCTGACGTCTGGTTGGGCAACGGTGCAGGAAAAGAAAAAAAAAATGTTGAAGGTGTTTAAGTTTGTTTAATACATGTCTTTTTCTTCAAGGTAACTGCTTTATATGTGGTTGATGTTTTGAAATTATGCCAATTGAAATGTAAAAGGATCCGAATTTTCCTGTCCTATTCTTATTTGAATAAACCTTATTACACGTTGCCTTTACTCATGACTAAGTTATTGCAGCGCCGAGTCAATATCATTCACACGATTTGGATTAAATTACAGCAGTGCAGGTCCCTTTTCTTTCTTTTCCTTCTCTCCTGAATATAAACTCACTATGATTTTTCTTTGGCTGGCATTTGCTCCTTTGACTTTCCCCCATATTCAAGAGATGGTGTATGCTCCAAACACATAACATTATCAACTTTAAGGGCTGCAATTGATTGAATATTTTGACAAATATACCTCTCTAATTCCTGAAGCCATATGGACGTGCAGGATGCCATATGGAATAAAGTACTCTGCCTCATGAAATGATCCAAAAGCATTTTTTTTTATTAGCGGTTATTTCCTTGAACTGAAAACTGACTAAATTTTGAATATTTCATCACTGGGGATAGTAATCTAGCCAACTCTATATTCTTAGCAGCATCTCTGGTGATGAAAGCATATTGCAGAAGTGAATGTCCTTGACAGGGGTCACCACATTTTTTTAAATGTCAGGAGAAAGGTTACTTCTGTATTATTTGTGTATCCATTAGGATGCTGCAGGAAGCAACAGAAAACCCTCAATTAGCTGTCTTAAAACTAGGAGGAAATGTGGTTCTCCTGGATAACAAGAAGTCTCAGGCATGGCAGTGAAAGGGTTGGTGAAATCTAAGGCTCCAGAATGCCAAGAACAAGCATTCTGTCTGCTGTGACTGTCCTCCCTGCCTGCCGGCTTCATTCTCCAGCTGGCTGCCCTCATGGTTGTGGGCTGGCTACCACAACCTCGGCATGACACACACATGTAGCAGTGTCCAGTGGAAGCTAATCCATCAGTTCCTGCTGATGGTCTTTTTAATAAGAAACTCTCAGATATAATTCAACAGGACACCCTCACAACTCATTCTGTGTCTGTCACATGCCTGTTCTAACAGTCAGCGTGTCCAAGGGAGGGGGGATTCCCATGACTGGCCTAATGTAGCATGTGGATGCAGAAGAAAGACCCCCCAATTAAGCTGGTGGTCTCTTAGAAAGGAAGGAAGAAGCAAGAACTTGATGAAGAGCCTTGTAACCAACAAAGTTTGCTACATGCTTATAATACTTTTTTGTACTTAAAAAATTGACTTGGCCATTCCATCTCCATGAAATCTGCTGAGTAAATTTTTTACATGGGAGAAATAAATGGAGTCGCCCCCAAAGACCATCAGAAAAATATTTCATTGAAATCTGAGACTGTCCAGCCATGGATATTTGTTGAAGTCTACCTTTCCAGCACTCCAAGGACTGCTTCTTAGAGAAAATCTTACTGAAAATAAAGGATATGTAGGACTGACTTTCTTCTTCATTGCTAAATGGCTGCAGGAGTATTTTCAAACCACTAATCTCTAATCTGCATTTCTATTTATAGAATGTGATGCTTTTTGAATATCTTCTATGAAGTATTAATGAAGATGGAAAACCAAAATTACGAGCATCTAATCAATTAGACATTCATAACTGAAGCTTGTTTCCATAAAGTAGGTAGAAGACATCCCATTCAGCTTAGAACATGAATGTCCTGGTTCATCCTGACACCACTGAGTTGAGACAGTGGTGTCTTGAGCAGAATCCAGATTTTTTTCCTTAACATTTGCAAATAGTGTGGTCTGGCTTATCTCACTGAGAGGCAATGAAAGTCCTGTGATTTGGAATTCATAATGTCTGTGCAAGCTCTTTCTATGATTCGCTGAGTGAATTACAGCAACTTACTCTATCAGGAACTCAAGAGTTCTTATCCACCCAGTGGTGGTGGGTGGAAGTGGTACTTAGTGATGTCTAAAATTTCATTCAACTCTGATTCTGTGATTCTCAGTTGAGTTAAATTGAATCTCCCAAAAGGTCAGATGAAAGTAAATCACGGTGTCCAACCAAGTTTCAAAGCCATAGCTAATAACCATTGATATTAAACATATAACTATAGCTCCTATGCAAATATTGGAATAGAAATCAAAGTTTCATTGAACTGCACTTCACAATTAATAGATTCCAACCTGGGATGAATTTCTCAAACCCATCTTTTCTCAAACATTAAAAAGTTGTTGGTGTTTTTATATCCCAAATATGACTTTCTTATTATTGACTACAAAGTATTCTCTGGTAATAAGGTTGTAGAGATGAATATACAAAACAAAAAAAGGAAGGCATTAGAGTTTATCTTCCCTTGTCTAAGATGCCACTGAACTTCAGCATCTAAAATCTAAAGTAACAAAGAGCATTTTGTATATGAGAAAAGGAGACAGTAATGCTTCTAACCTGCTTATGTCATCTGTGCTTCAATTTCTCATTCACAATTCATTTTGATTCATCTTCGGCCTATGTATTGAAATTCTTTTAGCCCATTAACACCCTTTCTTTCAAATGTCTCTAAATGAACATAATTAAGGAACATATTTTTGTAGGCACTAGCTTCTGAAATATTCATTATGAACCTGCTGGCTACACTTGTCCCTTTTTATATTTATATAATTAATTAAGTCTCTCTCTTTTAATACATACATTTTCAAAAAATCATTAATAGTATTCAGGTTTTGACTTGTCTATTCCTCCTTTCTGCAGTTCAAGGAAAGAGTTTTTGTTAATCAGACTTTCTCTCACTTTTCCGTTTTCTAGTAGAGTTGGAGCACTTGAGGATAGTGACAGTTGGACCATTTCTCTAGTTTGCTAGAAAAGAAAAAATGACAATACATTTAGAAGAGCTTGGGGAGAGAAGTAGTTCTAAATATAAATGTTTCATGATAGCAGCATATAAGATGCATGGTCCAGATGTCAGCTCTAGGATATTTGTGGGGGCAGGTTAGTGCTAGATCCAAGTAATCTAAATTGCTGCTCTTATATAGCATTTGAATTCTGGCTGATGAGATCCATCCATTAGTTTTTCACAGATGACTTATGTAAGTCAGTCTTACACAATTTCCAGATTGTAATTTTTTTGTATTAGAAAACACATTGGGTCAGGGCTAGTAATGAAGTTACATCTCATGAAGAGAATGAGCCAGGATCATCCAGTGAGCTGCAACTATTTAATAACAGGATCCTCACAACCTAGAAGACATCCTAATCTGTCTAGAGTTAGCCAGAAAGAACCGAAAGTTTATGATAACTGTTTTTAGTAGCAAATTATCTGCCTTTGATATTTTCAGCCAAATAAAATAAATATTTTTTTAAATAAAATAGAGGAAGTAGAAAACTTGGCACCACTTTTTCAAAGTGTTCCCAGATCTTGAGTCTTCTTAAATGACTAAATTACAATGGAAAATCAATTTCATGCTGGTTTACTCTGCAAAAGCCCTTAACTGGATGGCTAAGAAAAATAACAATTGGAAATGGTCATGGTGACACCAAAAGCTGCAACTGATTTTCCCGTGTAGGAGTTTCCATATATATAAAAGTCAGTGAACTCTTACACAGATTTGCTGATTCTAATGAACTATGTTGACAGAATTAGGTCTGAGAGTGGTTGTCAGAGAGCAATCTGAGGCTACCCACTGAAAGTCAGGCCTCTTGTTTAAAATCTCAAAAACAAAAACAAAAAAAAATCCATGCTGAGAAAGCAGCTTGACACTGTGCATCTATTGTGTCTCAAAATACTTAAATTTTTTTTAAAAAATTGTATATCTGTAAAAATGCCTGGAAGGGGCTTATACTCTTTATCCTTACCCTAGCCAAATGTTCCAGCTGGGGAAGACAACTGAACACAAAAAAAAGAAGATAATATCAGTTATTTAAAGTGGTTTTCTTTTTTCAAGAAAAAAAAAAGATTGATGTGATATAAAGTATATGTGCTTGTTAGTTTCAATCTGGTGGTGGTGGATCAGCTCCAATTGCATGGCTGACCTTTGGACAAGGTGACAGGAGAGATGACACTTGAGCTGAGTCTTAAATGACAAAAATGAATAAGCAATTGGCATATCTGGACAAAGGGCTTTCCAAAAAAACGGAACAGCTGGTACAAAGACCTAAAGACTAGGAAAAAAATGTTGATGTGTTCAAAGGCAGCAAGAAAGCCAGCATGGAGTGAAGGTTGAACTTGAAGGAAGTGTTGTAGGAGAAAGAGAGGATGCGTCCTGTCCAGTTTGGTGAGTTTGAAAGCTCTGCAAAAGAGTTAGCTATAATTCTAGTAGCGGTCAGCTCCAGGAAAGTATTAGGTAGGAGGATGAGTCATGTGTTTAAAAATAATTCTGACTTTATTTGGGAAAATGAGTTAGAGATGAGCGAAAGTAAGAAGGGATTGGATACAATACTGTTGCCTATTACTGAGGGAAGAAATAATGGTGTGTTGAATTGGGTGGCAGAGACAGAGTTGATCATACATAGATAGATTCAGGACATACCCGAAAGATCCTTTTGAAAGGACCTGCTGATGAGTCTAATGTGAAGAAATGAGGGGAACGGTAGGCTCATGCATAATTTGGAGGCTCTGGCTTGAGTATTCTTTGGGGAGGAGGTAGGTTAGTTGCTATGGGGAAGGCTGAGTGTGTTGGGGAGTGAGGAATCAGGAGCTCTCTTTTGTATACATAAGGTTTAAGATGCTAATTTGACATCAGAGTTAATATTTCAAGTAAGTAGTTGGATACATGACTATGGAAGTTAAGAAAGAATTTAGGGCTAGAATTTTAAGTTTCCAAGTTTTCAATATTTAGAAGGAAGGCACACCCAATATTTAGAAGGAGCTGCTGGAAATGACGTAGGACAAGAGTGTAATTGCACAACAAACCAAGAGCAAGAAGACAGTAAAGGAGGCAAAGACAGACTGTCCTGGGCAAGAGGAGGGAAATCTGGTCACATGATAGCACAGCTAGGAGATGAAGGAGACAATGGTCAAGGTAAGCAAATGAAATAACAACAAACAAGTGATCAATGGGTGGCAACAGTGGTCACCAATACCCATGATGAGAGCAGTTTTAATGGAGTGCAGGGAACAGAAATTTGATAGAAATGAACTAGAGAGAGAATGTAACGTAAGAAGATGGAGGGGACTACTATAGATGACTTTTGTACATTTTTGTTTTTATTTTATTGTTTTTCTTGTTTTAACTCAAAAAAGTATCTGACATAAGGTTGTAACTGGAGATGGAAAGCCTGGATTCAAAGGAGAGGATTTGTTTTTACTTTTAAAGGCCAGACATTGTGGTAGATACGTTTATATGCTGATGAGACATACTAATAATGCACCAAATGAGAAGATCCTTGTTGGTTCTTTCTTTTCAAATGAAGAACATAAAACTAAGTGGCCTGAAGGGAAAAGGTACTGCAGTGGGTACTGGGTGCATTGCAAGATCAACCTGCAGCTGCACAGCCCTTCGGAGATGTCATTGCAAATGATGGAAGCACTCTGGAGACTGAGGGTTCTGCAGTAAGAGATGTTAAGGCCAAGCTTGGAGATACATACAAGATGCACACATGCCACAACACAATTTTGTGAACAAAGCAAAATTTTCTGGTTGAATTCATCCATTTATTTCTTGGTTTAATTTATTCAGTCAACAAATATACATTAAACACCTAGTATGGTCCACTTACTCTGTTAAATACTGAAGGTAAAATAATAAAACAAACAAGGTTTCTGTCTTTTTAAATATATTTCATTATTTTGCTTAAATGTGGACCATGTCTTATGATATTCACACATACACACATGCACTAAAACTATAAATATTTCATATATAAACACTAAAGCTATTTATAAATATATAAATATATGTGTAATATATTTAAAACTATATATACAGTTTTATATATAAAACTAAAACTATATATATGTTATATATATAACTATATATGTATATGGCATTATTTTGGATGAAATTCTGTAACGGCCTATGTGTCCTAAAATTTTGAAAAATGTGAATTTGCTTTAAATGCTTAGATCTAGGACTAATTATCATAGACACTCAACTCCAGATTATCATAGGAATTATTTGGGTAGCCCATGGAAACTGAAAAGTTTATCAAACTCTTGATTCTTAATATAAATAATAAGGAACCTCAAAGTAAATTCAAGATGGAAATATGTAAATACATGTTATCTGGACTGCAAGGCCTCTTCTAACAAATATCCTTAATGGCCGAGGTAAGAAAGAGCTACACTATTCATTTATGCATTCACTCATTCCTGAACAGGGGAGACATGCCACCTAGGTTCAGCCTGACTTCTGGGAAGTCCACACAGTTCATACAATCTCACTGTGACCAAGAGTAAAACTGCATCTCATGAGCAAAGGGGGTGAAGAGCTTGAGAGGTCAGGAAAAAGTCTATGGAAGCTACATATTGGCAGGGAGTTGAGGGGACCTGAGATGTTATTTTTGGTGGCAACTGGGAAACTTTAGGAACTTGAGATCACCTGAGGCCTCTCAGTCTCCATGATGTGCCTGTTGCAGATTCTGGATTTTCTGATGTTGCTTTCTCGGATGTAATTCTACGGTGAAAATAATAACTACTGTCTCTTGTTCAAGTGCCTATGCATAACGACATACATGGTTATGAAATGATTAATCAGCAACCTGTGCTGCTGGGACCAAGGAAAGTGTATGTAGTGGAACACAGGGTGAACTATAATGATTTGTAAGGAACAGGAGGGAGACTATTCAAAAACCAACTTGCAACCTGAAGTTTTCGTTCTCTGATAAAATTAATCCTGTTTCCAATGTCCTTCTGTACTCTTCCGTATAGACAAAGAAAGAAACATTTTTTTTTCTAGTTGCTGATTTGAAATTTTCTGTAGCAGAGAGGTATATTACTGTGGTTTATACCTGTAGTTAATTCTGTATACCTGTAGGTATACAGAATTATATGGGTACATGCAGAGGTTAACATGAACAACAAGGTTAGAGCTGCAGAATTAATAGTTACAGTCCAAAAAAGTCTTTGCTGTTGGAATAACAGCCACCATGGGCATGGAAACAAGAAGACACGAAGCATAGTGAAATATCAGAGACAATCGCCAGCGCAGAAATGAAAGGATGTCAGAAAGAAAGATGCAAGGATAGAGAAGAAAAAGAGACACAGTCCCATTAGCTACCGTTCCCTATCTCTTTACCCAGTCTCTACCAGAGGATAAACAGTTAACACCAGAATTGCACAACATTATTTCTGCAGAGTATTCATGAGGAGTAGTTCTTTCTGTATATGTCTATAGATATGCGTCACACTTAAACTTGTTATCTGTTAGTAAACCGTACTTGGTTTTGCCATAATATGGGTCAGTTATTTTCAAATTTGCCTTTAAAAAATAAGACCTTGGCTAAAATCAACATTATTTTATTTTATAAAATACTTTGTTTATCTAGTAGTGAAGTTTACTTTCTTCTTAGGTACACTTATTATTGAAATGCATTTATTGGCCAGGAATGGTGGCTCAGGCCTATAATCCCAGTACTTTGGGAGGCCCAAGCAGGAAGAATTGCTTCAGCTCAGGAGTTCCAGACCAGCCTGGGCAACATGGTAAAATCCCATTTCTACTAAAAATACAAAAATGAGTCAGGTGTGGTGGCACATGCCTGGAATCCCAGCTACTGGGGGTACTGAGGCAGGAGAATTACTTAAACCTGGGAGGCGAAGGTTGCAGTGAGGCAAGATGGCTCCATGGCACTCTAGCCTGGGCAACAGAGCAAGACTCCATCTCAAAAGAAAAAAAAAAATAGAAAGAAAGAAATGTATTTATTAAATGCCTAATTGGGGAACTCTTTGGACCCTTACCTACTACAAACTAGTAATTTAAGAACATATTAAATTAATATATAATTTACCATTTTTAAGTTTACCTCCTCATTAACTTGTCCACTTAGTTTATATTATAAGGGTTTTGAATGCTATTCATTTTGTTCAATTAATTGATAGTTATAAAAATAATATATGGAATTTATAAAAACACTAAATTAAACTGTAAGTATAAAATGAAAGAAAAATGCTACAAGCTTTCTAATTTAAATAACACAAGCAAGAAAGCAGCAAGCATTACACAGATTCGTAAGAAAAGCAGAGATAATCTATGTTAAATGTTGTTCTGAGCTGCCTGGCAGCAAAACCAATAGGGTCCATACAAAAATGTGGTCAAATTTCTCTGTTTGATAATATAAATTGAATATAATCAGAGAGTTTCACACATCAGTGCTTCAACGTGGGGCTCTGAGATATGTAATGAGGAAGACCTATAAGCGTTTTTTTTCCAAGATGCACAATTATTGTTATATGATCCATTTTTCTGTCATCTCATTTCAATAAGGATTTTCTGGTTGTGGTCTCAGTGAACAGAGAGCCATTCAACTTTGTTTAAATTTGCTTAAGCAGCGGCAAATTTAAGGCTGACCTCACTGCTATCCAAGAATGTAAGACCTATACATGTTTCAAAGATCACGTTGTACGTAATTAACATATATGTGTTGTTTTTTTTTTTGGACGGAGCTTTGCTCTTGCTGCCCAGGCTGGAGTGCAGTGGCACGATCTTGGTTCACTGCAACCTTCGCCTCCTGGGTTCAAGCGATACTCCTGCCTCAGCCTCCTGAGTAGCTGGCATTACAGGTATGTGCCACCACATCTGGCTAATTTTGTATTTTTAGTAGAGATGGGATTGCTCCATGTTGGTCAGGCTGGTCTCAAACTCCTGACCTCAGGTGATCCGCCCACCTCAGCCTCCCAAAGTGCTGGGATTGCAGGTGTGAGCCACTGCGCCAAGCCTAACATATACTTTTTATTTGTCAATGAAAAAAAAAAAAATGAGGCAAAAGTGGTTAGCTGTCACAGGGCTTGGATATTTAATTTGGCAACCAAGGTTCATGTCTTCACTTAATGTCATCTCCGAATCTCTCTTGTGACTTCTTTTCACTCTGTAATCTATCCATTTGCCATTCTCTCCTCCAAGGGTATCTGATGTTTGATTATCTTATGCTTTGCTGAAAATGACTACTTCCATGGAGCCTCCAAATGACTCTTCAACTCAAGTAGCTCTGTCTCTTTCAGTTCAAATTTCTGAGAGTCAGTTCTTTTACAGGTTTTTATTCATTCAGGCACGCATTCCTGGTCCAATCAGCTATGGCTGAGGACTGGGGAATTTGAGGCCTTTAAAGTAGGATTATTTTTCTAGGGCCGTGGAAAGAAGACAGAATAAGACATACATAATAGCAGCCTTCAGTAAAATATGAGAACAATATAAGAAAAAAGGGGCATTTTGGGGAGTTGATTAATCTTATGTTGCAATTGAATTGTTACTCCAAACACACTTTGCAGCATGAATTACTCTAGGGGCATAGTGCTTTTACGTTTCTAGATTCTGCATACAGGTTTTACATATTCTGTGCATTCTGATGTAATGAACAATGTCAGAAGACAGCAGATCATCTGAAGATGTGGCTGGACTGTGGTCTCTCCTCTCAAGTCAACCTTTGGCAAGATCAGTGAGTCATACTGGATTATTCGCCTCCAGAAGCCTGAGCCATGCTGTCTGCCTTGATTCCCATGTACACTCTACTAGCTATCAGCTCTGTTACTGCATCTCTGGCATTCATCAAAGCAGGGGCATTGAAGCTTGACTATCATTATATTGAAGGAGACAGCTGGAAAACCTATTTTTCAAGAATCCTTATTGATGGTCTACTATATGCCAGATTTTCTGCTAGGCTCTGGGATCACCCAGATAAACAAAACACAATTCCTTCTGAGTAACTCCCAGGTACTGAGCAGAGAGAAACACCCAGATGTTAAATGTTGTGTAATGTGTTAAGTGTGATGAAAATACCGTGGACAAAGTGCCATGAGACAAGGGAGAGGAAATATAATTAAGAGAGACTCCTCTTCCTTTTTTGTATACTTATAGAGGAATTCAAAAAATAATTTCTAAATAGTTGAGGAATTATGAACTGAGTGATTAGAGAGGTTTTTAGTGTTTTCTATTTGTTTTATAATGGGTTATTGAGTTTGTAGTACATATGGCTCCAAATTGAATCAAGGCCTCCAAAACTTTCCTCAATTTATATGTTTCTAAAATACTGTGATTTAAACCTAAGTGTTTTTTTTTTAAAAAATACAATGCCTTTAAGAAGGATGTGATTTTCTATTCGTTCTCTTTTCTTTTAAGGGAGAAGAATTTAATTTACCAAATTTCAGAATATGAAATTTGGCAAATTAACTCTGTGGTGTTTCCTATAGATAAGACTTTGACATGCACACCTAGAAGTAGTCACAAAAATACGCAATTGTTTATATTTAAAATGCAATTCCTGAGCTGTCTGAATGTACCTGGGTTAAGTTATAATATCTGGGCCATTTCTATGTCCACTTAAAATTGCAATAATCATTTTGCAAAATATATATATATATATACAGATATAGACATTCAGTCAAGGGATTAAGCTGAGAGTATGAGGTCTGCAGAAGAGGCTATGGTTCATAGCTGACTCACTTCAGGTTGATCAGCTCTTATCAGGACGTCACTAGGGCATGCTCCCTGGCTTCCAATCTCCTTTCCCATCACCATCTAGACAGATCCAGCTTTCAATATATGCTTTATTCACATGGCGATTTGAATCAGAGTGTTGCTTATCTTGGATTTTGTTTCTTACACACTAACTAGATGTGGGATAAGAGGCAGACAGCCAAATGTCTGTGGGACCCAAATGCCCATCTGGAAAATGAATGGTAGACTAAGCCAGTAGCCTCTAAAGTTTTTACTTTTTTTAGAGGCATCAATTAATAAAAAGTGTATCCTCTTAAATGTAAACATTTCTTCTAACATATGGGAGAGTACTACCATATAGCTATATTATATACATTATAAACTATATGTGAAACAAAATAAAATCACCCCAAGATATACGTACATGTAAATTGTTGGTAACATTTTTGTTCTTGCCTTGGGTGATGAATTCATGTATACTCATGAATCATGCCTGTTTTATATATCATACCATAAAGTATAATTAAAACGAGAGGGGACTTTGCATGAACCAAATAAATTCAGAACTCTGGATAGAGAGTTTTTCTAGATTTTAAAAGCTTGAGATGGTGATAAAAGTGTACAGTATTTTAAAATGTCTTCCTAACCATTGTTATGTAATTCTAATTTAGCTAAAAGACAATACACACTTAAGGTGCAATTCAGCGTTACTGAATTGGATGCAGACCCATATTTTAAGCCATATTTTTAAAGACTTATTTATCTCTTTTTTGCAAGCCTCTTTATTTCACTTTTTAAAATGTCATGACTTATGCTGTATGAGCTCTTCCCTCGATTGTTTCAAATGGGCTTGTCTTACCAGTGGCATCTGAAATCAGTGGCTTCTTTACAAGAATAATTTAAATCACTTGTCTGTTTTGTGCTGGTTAGTCTAGCTGAAATTACATAATCTAATTCTTAAATTGCATATCTAGGTGTACATAAACTGTACCATGTAATGATATATTAGGCAATTGCGCAAATAAAATCGCCCTGTCCGCAGCGCCATGTGGAAGAACTCCCTTTTTCTCCCTCAGTTTACCATGGATACCACGTGGGACTCACACAGCACTGATGCTCAAATGGAAAGCAATAGTGTTGCTATACTGGTTGTTAAAGAACTGAATCACTAAATACTAGATGTAAATAGTCACCTTCTCAAACTCCTCAAAATACCCACCTCTCTGACCCTTTCTCTAAACCCTCATGTCTCCCCAAAATACAGCAACTAGAGAATTAACATCTGCAGCTCTGTGGCTGGTGTCCATCCTGATTGGTCTGATAAGTGTGCAAAGTTGGGGGACACAGCTCTGGACCTCTGACATTTAGACTGGGCGAGAGTATGGGAGAGAGTTTATATATTAAATATTAGTAAAGTTCAAGTTTTTTTATGTGTTTAAGTAAACATAAATAGATGAGAATTAATTATCATATCCTCTCCCCAAAAACCTTCTTTAAGACCTCTGGACTTAACAGTATCTAAGATTCCTTTGAGATTACCAGAAAAGAAAAAAAAAAAAAACCTCCTGTGTTTTTTATAATCCACAAATGAAACTCTTCAAATTCATAATTACATTTTTGCATAATGTTTCATACATAAAATTCTATTTTGGAGACAACTTTTCAGAAATATAGCTGTTCTAAACATATTTACTGATACTTTTGTTCATATAAACAGATGTAGTGGAACTAAAATATGATGTCTAAATTCAAATCTAAGCTTCATTGCTTAGCCTTATCAACTTGATAAGAGGAAATTCAATGTCACATAATTAAAGGTAATTATTGAATGTGTGAATTCTTCAGCAGTTGATCATATTTATACATTTAGACTTTCTATTTGGCTGCATATTCTGTGGGCAATTCTTCTAATTCTTTTCAATTAATTTAATAATGTCACTGCTTGAAATAACCTAGGATATAGAAAAATGTCAATGATTTTCAAAAATGTCACTTTTTCTATGTAAAGAATGACATTTCATTTGCTTTTAAAAAATAACATTAAAACAAAAGCGTTTGTATTGAAACACTCTATATAATGGCTTCCAGGAATCTGTGCATTACTCCACAGGTAGAAACCAGTTGATCTTCAAGTGGACAAGTTAGTCTTACCCTGATTTTGAGAAGAAATATGTTGGATCATCAAAACCTTTGGGGCAGTTGTTGTGACTTGAGCATAGCAGGATAAATAAAAATCTCCCTGAAAAAAAAATCATTATATTTAGAACTTTCTATTTTTAGCTAAGGAACAGAAGCAGGTTTACTGAAGTCCGTCAAACCTTCCAGTTTTTGAAAAGAAATACATGTTGCTGTATCCCATTGAATTCTGGCATCCTAAGAGAGGACTAATAAAGAGTATAAACATTTATATCTATGCAAACACGTATGAGATTCAGAAAAATGATAGCCCCAGATCAAACACAAAGCCCCTATCAAGCTTGCCCTTAAAAGTACTACGAACATCAAAAGCAGTGTTTAGTCCACATGCCAAAACAAAACAAAACCAAATCAAATAAAATCTTTGATACCTAGTACAGTTTCGTTTTAATAAAACAAATTATATACATTACCGTGGATTACACACAGATTCTGTGTTAAGTGTGCACTTTAGCTCCTATTTTGTTATCCCTAAGCTGATGGATGAGAAGAAAGTATGGAGTGGTACCGAGCACCCACATTTGGGAGGCTGGAGAAAAACAAACCAAACCGAACATCCAAACCACAATAATAATGAAGAATGGAAGAGCTTATTGCAGTATGGCAGTTGGTCCTTTCAACTATTGTGTTAAGTATTATGATGGATCCCATTTTATTAAGGTTCATCAAGACAAAATATATCAGTAGAGGGTCTAACAGGTGGTAAACAGTGGAACAGGGATTGAAATTCGGCTCTATCACATCAGAGCTTCTGCCTGTAATCAGAATTGTCTCATGAAAGGAAAAGGAAAGTATTCATGTGTACACCTTGTGCCAGAGACTTTGCATGCAAAGTTCCATTTCATCTCCACATCATTAATCTTTCTCAACATGATTGGAAGTTAAAAGATACGTGTTGAAAGAATAAATGTAATATCAGAAAGGAGGACATTGTATGTCTGGGAAAAATACTGGCAGAAGAGAAGGTAGCAGGAACGAAAGGCAGAATCCAGGGATCAGAACAGAAGTAACTGCGCTAAATGTAGCATTACCGCCCTCAGTCCAGTAGGACGTTATTTCTACTATTTGTGGGCTAAATATCCTCGAATTTTTATTAAATGCTTAAAAAACAGGATTACCCCAGTAGATATGAAGATCTGGGGGAATATCCAAACATCTAAGGTCAAAGAAAAAGACATGTTGGTGGCAAAAATCTGACACAAGTCCCTCTCTTCTTCAAAGGCGTTTTAATTATTGTGGTCCTGCTTTCTTTGACAAATAAAGCAATAAAGCATTTTCTCCTAATATGTTAAATTGGAATTAACACTGAGGTATTAACCCAAATTTCAGAATACACTTTTTTTTTTCTTTTTTAGACAGGCTCTCACTCTGTCACCCGGGCTGCAGCACAGTGGCACGATCATGGCTCACTGCAACCTTAAACTCCTGGGCTCAAATAAGTCTCTCTGCTCAGCCTCCTGAGTAGACAGGACCAGAGGCCACACCCAGCTAATTTTCTTTTTAACTTTTTTTGTAAAGAGAAAGTCTCACTGTATTGCCCAGGCTGGTCTGAAACTCCTGGCTTTAGGTAATCCTCCCCGTTTGGCATCCCAAAATGCTGTGATTAAAAGTGTGAGCCACTGTGCTCACCAAGAATGACACATTTTTTAGAATAGAAGAGAATATCTAGAAAAATATTATTCTTCAAAGTAGTCAATTTTTTTAAAACCACAGCAACATTGCAGGAGTTAATTGCAGATACCGTCTGGTTCCATTTCTGTATAGTATGATCTCCTACTGATTGTAGCAGTTACACTACGTTGGGTGCAAGTTACAAGAAACTCAAGTAGAGCAGGCCACACAGTCAGGAGCTTAGTTCTCGCCATGATGAGACCCATGGAAGGTAGGTGCTAGCACAAGTTTGTCAGCCTCCTGATGCCATTGGGGGCCCAGAGAACAGGGCCAGCTGCATGTCAAGCAGTGCATACAGGCCCAACGTCAAAAGGAGACAGACGGGAGGACAAAGTGGTTTTGTCTGGAGAGATTTTGTCTTTTTATCAGGAAGGAAACCTTCCTCCCACCCACCTCCTGGCTCACCACTCTTTGTTGCTCCATGGTTCTAGTAGATTCTCGTCTTGAGTTCAAATCGCCCACACTGTCTCACGCTCACTTGTTACCCAGTCACTGGCCACAAGGAAGGAAATTTGGGTAACGGGATGATATCATCAGGAATCCTCCCAGACCTGGCTCATCTTGACTTCAAGGGATCTCAACCAGATGCCGGACAAATCAAAGTTCCATTGACAAGGATACCTGCAGGTAGGCTAGGATGGCTGGCTGCTGCGTAGCCACTAAGCATCTGCATATTGATGACAGAACTATCATTTCACAAGGTGGAGTGGTTTGGTTGAAATCAGTGTAAGTCTCTTCATCCAAAGAGAATAGAACAAAAACAAAATTCATTTTAAAACATCCATGTTTGCCTTTACAAGTAAAACAAATAACAAGGGCACATTTATTGAAGGCAATTGGAAGAAAAATGTAACTTAAGACTTGGGATTGTATTTCCTTTCAATTGAGAGTACACATATTTCAGACCAACACATTTTAATTGGCAGTTTTGAAATATGCAAAGCATTTTTTATACTAAGAAAATAGAATGATTAATATAATTACTACATGCACTACATTCTTTTTCTAGTAAAACATGAGTTTTCTTCAATGTAGTCAGTGTTATACCATTATTTAAAAAGGTCATGGACGGTAACAATATGTTTTTGAAAACTAAATCCTAGATGGCAATGACAATGTCTAAATATACTCATTTATATATAATAAATGTTAAATTCCTAAAAGGCAACTCTAATTAAATGGAAGAGGGAGAAACTCCACTGTTTGGTTGCATTCATTTGTCATACATCTCAATAAGACACAATTATTTAATATTTTAATGATTTGGTTAACGTTGTGCCACCCTTATTATAAACAGCTAACATGGTAACAGAAGAAAATGTTAAGAAAAGGGAGAAATATTTCAAATTGCCTGCATTTAAAACAATGCTATTTACAATTTAATCATCTCAATTCTGTGACATTAAGAATTTATCAGAAGCTGCAACCTGGGTAACAGGCCAATATGTGTAATTCATTTCATGGAGTCACTGCTGATGGTCAGTTAACCTAATAAGTCCAGAGTGATTTGGCTTGTTAAAAGATAATTTAGTAACTGTCCAGCAGTTGGTTCCTTTAGAAATTTCATCACCCGCCATCCTCTGCATAAAGTTCTGGTAGAATTGTGCTGGGAATGGTAGGATTGGGATTAAATACTAAACTGCATACAGGTAGTTCTTGCATAAATAGTCAGGGTCACTGTCAGACGTTTCCTGATAGCAACATACCAAGAATTCACAATTACTGGGCTCTGTTAGGGTAATATGGTTTTATTCTTAAACTATGTGAAAACATCTCATTCTTTGAAGACCAAAACTGACTTGTTTTCTTAATCCCATAGCCCTCAGCTTCATAGAATTTCATGTGCTATTTATTTCGGGCATCAATCATAAAATGTCTCTTGTGATTTAGAAAGTGTATGTATATCAGAGTCAGAATTTTCTTATAATACCAAAAGCGGGGCGAGGGGTTAGTGGTCTGCATATTTCACTGGCAGACTTTGAGGTGTAGCAGACCGTGAATCACAGTGAGAAATCTAAATAGGGAGGAGCAAAGCAAAACAGAAAACTAAACTTTAAGGTTACATGTGTTTGCTCTTGCCTGTGAGTGTCCATTTGTAACACAGTTTTCTACTTTGATAATGAGTTGCCAGTTAAGTGATTTTGCTACTAATGAAACTGTCCTAACTTGGAAATGTTACTTTCATTCCATAGCTCAAGGAGAAATCTGAGTAAGTCAAGGTCAGAAAGAGCATCTTTCCTAGACTGAGATAATAATCAGGTAAATCTGACGTGAGAAATCATAATGTGTTACTATTTCTTATTCTTAACCAAAGATCAGCTGCAAACAACAGGACACCATTTCATGCAGTGAGTTATTTGAGTTGCATTTTACCTAATAGTCTGAAAAAGCATTAATCCTTTGCTCCGGTCCTGAATTCAGTGGCTGGCTTGAGTTCCTGTTCTCTGGCATGAATACAGCGTAAGAGACAAGGCATCCTTCTCATCCTGACCTTTCCTGAGGCTGCAGGAGTAAAGGGGACTCAGAGCTGTGGATGCTTGACTGGTTAGGAGCATTTATGAATGGATTTTTTTTTCTCAGTCCTTGAGCCAGTTCATTCACACCTGTGTGTTTCTAATTTCAGAAAACTGCTGAATTTTGTTCTTAGAAATAAAGGTATCACTAGGACCATAACTAGTTACTAAGTCCTGACTTTGTTCACGCCCTTGAATACATCCATCATTTTTCTTCCCATCACAGATCTGTCCTGCTTTTTAAGTTGAGAGGTCCATATATATTCTGAGGCTTAAGGAAAAGGTGGACTCTCAAATCATTTTCCTCTTGATTTAATTGCTTATGACTTCGGACTTTTGCATAAATAATCCTTTTCTTGACATTTTTCACTGCATTGTAGTATTTATAATCAATATGTTGTTTATGATTTAGAAAACTCCTTGAAATTATTTTATAAGATTCAAAGAAAAACCTCACACCATTTTTTGATTTATCCAGGAAAAAGAAAAAAAAAAAAAGAGAAAGTGGGGGAAGGAGAATATGCATACTTTAGAAATGTAAGTGGTTATATGGGAGAAAGGAAGTGGAGAAGCAGGGGAGAAATGTGTGAAATACAAACAAAAAGACAAAAATTGATTCCGTGAAGAATGAAATGAATTAAAGCAAGCAAGGAGAGCCGCTTAGCAGAACAGGCTGGCCTCCATGTATGAGGATCTTGCCAGTGAACTTTGCAAGAGTCTCTAAAGCAAGAACAGAGATATAAATGCCCACCAGGAACCAGACACAAGGAAAACACTTTTTTTTTTCCAGGCAGAAAAAGAAAGAAACGATATGTTTAACACGCACCGACCGTCTATATGGTGCCAACTGCGTTCAAAAGCTCGTCTCTCAAATGAAAACCATGCTTGCTTGGACTCTGCAGATCAAACAAAGCTGTTTGAAGATAATTATGCTCTAATCCATCTGTAGTCTCCTTGTAGGTGTTTGGGAAAGTGAACTCAATTTTCAATAGGAGAATCTTCCCTAATATCTCGGGTCAATAGAATTGCCGGCAAGAGACCCCAATTTAAAGGAACTGGGCACGGATCGAAGACTCTTGCTAGGTGGTGGGTTTTTATGACGTTTGAGTCCTCGCTTTACTTTGGCTTTTCCCTCAAAGCCAAGAACAGAAAGAGATCATGTCTCTTCGTTGTAACTGTATTTCTGTTGTGGGCACTTTGCACTGAAACATTCGAGTCTTATTTATAATCAACAAGGTTATGATTTTCCATTCTCTGTTTCCTCTTTTATTTTTGCCATATTTGGCAACAGAAGATTGGCAAGGCGTTCTCCTTTTCAGCATACATCCCTGCTCAAGGACTTGATTAGCACATTTTTGCCAATAAAGCAGGCAGTAATTAGTTTTTAATAATCAGTACATTTCTGCTATATCAGCATGCGATTCCAAAGCCTGAGATATTTTAAAAACAGTACTCAATAGCACAGGATGCCACATATTAACTTTGGGGCAAATACAGCTTTTAGAATAATGTTTTGAAAAGCAGCCCCCCTGTAAATATAAGGTGGTATGGCACCATATGGAGACTGGCTTTCTGACATATGGCTTGAATTAACAAGTTTAAAACTGTTAGGATCAGTTTTTCTTTCACTGAAGGCAAAAACCACAAGATTCAGAAGTGAAATATGCTCCAGTCACTGATACAAAGGCTCACCAAACATGGGGCCTCTTGGGCTAGATTTTTTTGTTGGCAGTCGGTGCAAGTTATCAATAGTAAGGCAAGTCGTAACACGACGAGAATTCACAAGGCTGCCAAGGCTTAAGATTTCACTTCAAATAGCGCTTACACGGGCCCACACCACACTCCCTAGCAAAGGACATTGCCTTTTCTGAAAGTGGCTTTTGAATTATGATTATTACATCCTCAACATAAATTGTTGTTCTTGGGTTGACATAAAAGATATTTGAAAAGACAAACTTGAGTGACAGATGGAAACGGTGTCTTCTGATCTCTCCTAATTGAACTTTTGTACGATGAATTGAACAGGAGAAGTTCAAAGATCCAGGGTCTGTATTACACAAATATTGTTTCATTTAATCAAAACCGTCTTTGAAGTGTGGTGCTCGTGGAGCACCTGTAGCTTTGAAATTTAAAGTCACATGAAGCCTTTGGTGATGCTGCAGAGGACAGGACGCAGCTAGAATAACTGCTGGGCAAAAACGGAAAAAAGGGAAGATGCGAATGAAGGCAGTTTTCATATGCATGTCTCCTTTTATTACCCTTTCATTTTTTCAGCTAGCGGAGCTCTCCAAAGTTGTAAAGAAAAGCATTGGTGCATCCAGACACTTACAGGACTGATTTTCATCATTCGAAATGTGTTTGTTTGTGGTTCAGCATCTAAACTATAATTATTCCAGCTTTGAAATATCCCATCAGGGTTAAGTTAAGCCCGGCTAATCTGATTCCACTTCCTCTGTCTGCAACTCCCTGTATGAAGATGATTATAAAATTTCTCTCATAGAGATTTGGAAATCCCGTTCCCTTTTAGTTCTTGATCCAAGTGGCATCAAATACAACTGTGGCCAGAATGGGAAACCTCTATTGAGAAAGAATATTTTACTGAAAAGGGGAAGTATTATTGAAACGATATTTTATATTTTCACAGTTTGCAAAATACTATCAGGTATGTTGTCACCATTTAATCCACAGAGCAACTCTAGGACACAGTGGGTCATCTTGCCATTTTATAGATTAAAAACAGCAAAAACAAAAAGCCCTAGGCTTACAAGACTTAAATGATTTGCCTAATACGTCACAGCTAGTCAGCAGTAGGAGGGAGATGAACATGGGATTGGAGTTCAGGCTCCAGCTCTGTCCACATGTCCCTTCCCACAGGCTGGTCTCTGGTCACTTTCCTGGCAGCGTGGCACTCCCTCGGAGTGGAGTGGAAGGGAGCTGCGTTTCAGGCACTGTGGAAGCTGGTCCTTGGTCTGTTTGGTTGCCACTGTTATCTATGCCCTCTGCTGTATAAGGGCAGCAGGAAAGCAATGAGATGTGAGGAGGGGAGCAGAGGTAGCAAGGCATTTGAGTCACATGAAAACTCAGTATCCTGTGGTCTTGCTTTATTAATCACGAGGGCACTCATTGCACTTAAAGAATAGTTTTCAAGTGAATTCATGTTCTCGCTATAAATAGGTATGCAGACCTTTCTGTAAAAGCATTCTAGATAACCCTTTCACAATGTCTGTGCCCTCTTACTCTACATCAGGTAGAAATTCCATGTGATTTCTCTGGATCCCCAGATACTGTTCTTCTATAAGTACTTTTGGGTGTATGGAGGCCTCTAGTGAATCTAGTAATGCTTTTTTTTTTTTTTTGAAACATTCATTTCTGCCCTGAGATGAGTCTTTTTGGCCTAGTTGAAGAAATTTTACTCAATCAGTTAGTTTAAAAATCAGGAGAAAATCACAGAGCAGACAGCAATCTTTGGGAGCATTTGGTTCAATCCAGCTATGTTACAAATAAAACAACTGGGGCTTGGAAATGTTCCATGTAGAAGAATCACAGCATTACACAGGTTGGCACACAGGCCTCCCGTCTCCCCTATTCCAAGGCTTTTTAAATCAAACTACCTTGTCTTAAATGTTATCTACTAAAATAAAACAAAACAAAACAAAACAAAAAAGCAAAAAAAAAAAATCAGACAAAAAGCACAATGTTTCAGGCATCTCAATCCATTATTGTCTCAATTCCCTGCTGTTTTTAATCATTCTTCATAGGACAACTGCCACCTACCTGACCTATCACATATTTATGGTTTATTATTTGTCTCTCCTGCTCCCAGGAAAATGTAAGTGGTAAATGCTTAACAACCAGCTCTCTGCAGAGAAGGAAAAAACAATGTGACTTGTAGCATTTGCTGATGTTGTGGTGTGAATCCACCCACCAGTGGTTGACTTCAAGCTATCAATATGGCCGAACACAAAGTTAAAGATACATGTCTACTAGCTTTGGGGAGGCACTCCAACTGCTTCCCAAAGGCTCTGGATGTATCCCTTGTCTAGAACAGAGCCTGACTTGTATTGACTGCTTAAAAACTATTTGGAACTGCCTCATGGGAGTCATAAGACCAATTTTCTAAAAACTATGGGAATTCTGCTACTCTGATTTTCCCTCTAACGTTCAAGGCTGCAGCATCTCTTCCTTGGGGAGAATGTTCATTTTCCCAGCTTGTCTCTTTCTGGTTATTGGACATTGGCCAGATTCTGTTTTAACTTAAACTTTAAGTGAAAAAAAGCATAAAGGGTTTGTCAGGTGAAATTTTAAATGCAGATTGAGAAAAACTAGATTATCATAATGAGACCTGTGTTTGGGAACATTGTGATAACAATGTGATTCTTTTTCTTCCTCTTCTTTTTTAAACATGGGATAACATCATTCATTCTCTCCTTGGGGGTGTAGGGCCAGCCCTCTGGCAAACATTTCTACAACCTTTTCCCCTGCATTCTCTGCCTAGAAGCCACTCGCAGGAAACTAGTAAGCTGTGACCAAGGCTTTAAGCAATTGGAGAATCAGTGTCTTTGTAGTGGATGGAAAAACCCATTATGAACTGAGTAGTATGCTTTAATAATGAGAAAAAGAAATCCCAATTCTGCTGTGGTAATTAGTGTAACTGGGACTTATGTCGAAACCAAATGCAGTAGGGCTTTGTTTGGCCGTATGCTTTTGACATTTTTATGTGCAAAACACTTTGTAAGAAATGAGGCCACCATGAAAAACATGTCCAATAATTTTGATAATCTTGAAGTTAAAACATCCATGAATTCACAAAGGAAGAAAAGGGACACAAAATGAAAAATTAAAACCACATCCTCCTGTGCTGTAGAAGAGAGTTGCATCTTCAAATATTGAGCAGCTCTCTCAAAGGGCAGTCATTTTTTAAACATGAATTTTGGTGTTTTCTGTAGAGAGTTCCCAAAACATGACCAACAAGGCCTCACAGTAACTCTGTATATTTTGCACACAAATATATACATTTCGCATGTGTGTTTTATAGAAATTATTAAGACAGATGAGCATCTTTTTGGACCTTTCTTACTACGGCATGTAGTATAACTCATATTAAATTCCACAGAAACAGTGCAAATCAACAAGACATTTAGCCTAAGGATTTCAGAACTGGCATAGGCAAACAGTCTACTGGAAATGTATGCATTCAGAAATTTCAGGAAATTTATACTTCGAGGGATACAATTTAAAGCAAATGATTTGAGGGGAAACATCTTTATGGAAAATTCTTAACGAAATATAAAAGGATGTAAAAAAAAAATGGCTTTGTGTTAGGGCACATTGAATACCTGAGTGATCATATACCCATTGGAGGCAGTACTCATAGGCAGCGATCTTTGTGCCCTGTCACCCCCCCACCACACACACAGTGTGTACTTAGCCAATGTACCCTGATTAGGATGAGGGGGAATTACTCAAATGGGCTCAAAAGCTAGTTGAAGGTGTACCCTTGTGATTCATAATTGTAATGACAAGGGAAGACTTCATTTTGGATTGATTATTTAGATGAAGCTTGTATTTTTCATTATGAACACTCTGATTTCTATATTTATCAGAATAATGCTGACTTAAAACAAAAAAGGAAATTTCAGGCACTTGTGGTTCTTCAAAGGCAGCCCAATTCAGTTGCCTAATTTTGGTTCCAATGGCAAATATAATATTTATATTTTTCTTTTGCCTCTAATGAATATCTTAAGCAATATCTAAACCATGTTGGCCTGTTAAATGAGGAAAGTGATGGAAATACAGCCACAGGAGGAGAGTTTTTTTTTTTTTTTTTCTATTTCCATGAAACTGGCTAATAGCCAAGCAGTCTGGTGTTTCACTTTAAACATACAGTCGTTTACCCCACAGAGCATAAGTCAGCTGCCTTACCTGAGGCAACCTGTTTCTTTCCAGAGCTGTTCTTTTAAGGAGGTTTATTTTGAACTTATTCATAATCAGATATCACAGGGACATGAATACAGTTATTTTAAGGCAAGAATCTGTTCAATAATTAATTACTGGTTCATCAGAACACAACTGGTAATTCCCACCTAAAAAGTGCAATGACTTATTTAATGTGCTGAATGAAATATTTTAAATCATTAAAAATATTTTACAAGAATTTTTAAACTATAGATAATCATAAAACCAGAGTTTAATTCTATGTTCTACATACAGGTGCAAAACGAAACAAAACCATAAGAGAAAAGAAAAAAAAATCCTCAAGGTTTTCTTATGAAAGGTATTACAACCAAATTCCCTATCAAGAATTGCAGTTTCTTTTAAATGTAAAAATTATAATGCTATGTATGGGGGAAAATATTTAGAATTTTAAGGATTTCTGCAGCCTAGGAAACTATTTTGTGAGGGTCAAGGATTGTCAGTAAACAAGGCAGAGCAGACCACCATTTATACCTTTAATTTTCCCTCCCTGACTGATAAATAATATAATTCTTGAAAGCTTTCATTTGAGAAACTTCAAAGCAAAAAAGAAAAGTCTAGTCCAAAAAGGGGCATACTTAGCTTTAAAATAAATGAGCTTTTATTACTCAGGTGAAGTATGCTATCTCTCTCTTTCTCTCCTCTCTACCCATCTCTGTCTCTCTCTCCCCCTTCCATCCACCCCCTTCTCTCTGTCTTAGGCAAACAGGTATATTAATAGATCATAACCACAGCATTTTGCTAACAGTCACAAAGCTATATTTAAAGGCAGAGTGCCTCTGCCATGAATTCTATAGTATCTTTATAATCTTGTGTTAAAAATACTTGCTATGGCACATCATCTTTGATCCCAGGTGTGTGACCATGACCTAGGAGATCTTGCTACTACCACCAACCTCCGTCTTCCTCACCCTCCAGGAGAGACTGCAGGTGGAGGTGGTCCCAGGCTGACCCCTGCCCTTCAGAGAACAGAGGGTAAATCCAAGCATCTGGTGTGCAAACTTAGCTCTTTAGCTCACAGGTGAGCTGATTAGGAGACACTTTGCTCCTTTTACCCGATAATTAAAATGCGCAAGAGTTAGCATCAAAGGGGTCCAGAAGCGCTGACCCAGGAAGGCTCAGACTACTTTCTGGCTTCCAGTGTCCATGAGACCCCCACCCTGCCCCCAGTCACACATCCATTCACTGCAAGATAATTATGCAAATATATACTAACTAGGCTTAGTTCCCTACTTAGACTTCCTTCCCACTCCCTGCATCCTAGCATGGGTGCTGACAGTGTTTTGGAAGAGTTACTAAATAGCTGGAAGGCTTTCTGAATATATCTATCCTGGCCTGTCAAAGCTAGAACGGCGACGGTCCATCTGGGCCTGAAAGACAATTTCCATGGTGTAAAATACTCTTTCAATTCTTTCCTACCATAGACAACCAGCTGGTGCTACAGTGAGACAGCCAAATCCACTGTGTGTAGACCTCCGCTCCAAGCTACTGAATGGCCTGGGATGACCCTGAGGCCGCATCTTCAGAGCGGTGAGCACGAGCCTTTCCTAGGGAAGAAGGCAGGTCTGGTATTAGAGCCACTGTCTAGCGCGGAGGCTGTGAAGGCAGCAATGGCAGGGTACGCCAAGCAGCTGAAAAATTAATAAAAACGTATTTTTTCAACTTTCTGGATATTAAGCACAGAAAAGTATTCACGGGGAAAAGAGCCTAAAGTTTTTGAGACAAATGCCTACTTTTCAAATGTCTATCTTAACCAGAAGCCCTTTCTGGCACATTTCTGTTGTGTGATTCTGTATACCATTATAAAATCATAAACAGCATTTGAATCTGGCTATGTGGGCACAGTGGAGGAGATTGTTTCTTTCTCTGGAAGTCCTGGGATTCTGCTCACTCTTTCGTTCTAAAAACATCATTTGCGAATGTGCTTCAGTACTAGTGTATATAGAGCATTTATGAGCCACCTGGGCCTGAAATGGATTCAGACCCCTCCATAAGGATCTCGGGATACACGTTTTATCCATATATCTTCTGGGAAGGATGAGAAACATGATCCTTTTCTGAACCACCAGGTCAGGGTGAGTCAGACTCAATATCTAGTAATGAGTCACAAACAACAGACAAAATTGCAAGCAATGGAAGTCATTAGGGCATCATACTGCCAGCCCAAAATCAGAGGTGAAGGCCTGGGAAAGCAGACATAGCTAGCAGAAGTCTGGGCAGAATAGAGCCAATCACTGCACTGTTCCCTGGTCAAACCAGTCAGGAAGAGCAGGAACAAACAGAGAAACAAGTTACTTCGTTCAGGCAGGGTAAGAGTCAAAAAAGGGTGGAAAAGTTTCAGAGGAAAGTGGTCAGGGCACCCTAGGCGGGGGATAATTCTTAGGAACCTTGAATAAGCAGCTTTGACCTTGAATGAGTGGCTTTGATAACCACTACTCCTACAGCTTTTTCCTAAACCTCAAGCCTTGGTTTCTTTCAGGACCCCTGCAGAGACTGCAGGCCACAAGAGGTCAGTTGCTGAATGCCCTGGCAGGGCCCTGCCTTTACAGTTCTCAGTATTCAGGAGACTTCTTGCTGGTGTCCCAAGAGCAGGTGTTCACGAAGGTGGGCGACACCCCTGTCTCAATGACATCTGGCTTGGCAGCCCTCTGACTATGCTGCTACCGCCAGGAGAAAAATCTCTGAACTATATGTTCTCGTTTAATCATGAGCTTGGCAAATTTGAATAGAACTTTGTTCTCTGCTAGTGTGACCAACATATTCCTTACCACCATTGGATAGGTAGGACAGGGCCATGTGTGCCTATGAGAACCTTACTGATGGGATGCCACAGAGGAAGAGAACACCATCTGGATTTATTATATGCTCTTGCCAGGGTTATAGAGAAAAGCAGTAGAAGTTGACAATGTCCATGTACCATTCCAAAATCCCTAATGATTAGTGAGTGTTGGGATGGAAAAATGCTATTGGGTCTCTCAAGCTAATGATGTCTCTGAACTTGGCAACATTGCTGCTTGTTGCTAAGAGCACACCCTGCTTATTCACATACAGTCAAGAGTTTCCCTCACTTTTGTAAATGAGTTACAGAGAAATATGGCTCCCTCAGGCATACTGACATCTCTGATATTCCAGAAGCAATGTGTGTTAGAGTCCAGACTGCTTAGAATTGACCTGAAAGGTAACCACACTCCAAGTCTGCCTGAGTGCCAGTAGTATCCTGGCACACAGTTTAAAAACGGGACCTATGATAAATTAAAATTACAATGAGATGCCACTACACACCGACTAGCATTGTTAAAATTAAAGCCTGATGATTCCAAGTGATGACAAGGCTGAGGAGAAACTGGCTCCTAGAATACACTAACAATGGAAATGTAAATTGATTGAAAATTTACACTACCACTCTGGGAAGCTATGTAGCACTATCTTCTGAAATTGAAGATATCCATATCCTTTGAACCCACAATGCCTTTCTTGTGTATATAACCAACAGAACTGCTTGAACATACTCATTAAGAGACAGGTACATAAATGCTTGCAGCAGTATTATTCATAATAGCATGAAACATGGAAAAACAAATAAATTTCCTTGATTGTCAAAATAGATAAATAGTTTCTGGTCTTACAATTAAGTCTCTAATCCACTTTGAGCTGATTTTTGTACATGGTGAGAGATAGCGGTCAAGTTTCATTCCTCTGCATATGGATATTCAGTTTTGCAAGTGCCATTTATTAAAAGGATGTTCTTTTCCTGATGTATGTTCTTGGTATCTTTGTTGAAAATCATTAAGCTGTAAATATGTAAATTTACTTCTGGATTTTCTATTCTGTTCCATGTTCTGTGTGTCTGTTTTTATATCAATACTATGCCGTTTTGATTACTGTAGCTTTATAATAGATTCTGAAGTCAGATAATGTGATGCCTCCAGTTTTGTTCCTTTTATTCAGTATTGCTTAGGCTATTTGAAGTCTTTTGTGATTCCACATGAATTTCAGGATTTTTTTTTTCTATTTCTATGAGAAATGCCATTGGTATTTTGATAGGGATTGCCTTGAATCTGTAGATTGTTTTGGGTACTATGATCATTTTAATAACATATATTTTTCAATCCATGAAAATCTTATGTCTTTTCATTTGTTTGTGTCATCTTCATTTATTTTTTCATCCATAATATATAGTTTTAATTTCAGTAGTCTCACCTCCTTGGTTAAATTTATAATGGGTGCTTCATTTTATTTTTGTAGTTATTTTAAATGGGATTGCTTTCTTGATTTCTTTTTCAGTTAGTTAATTATTAGTGTATAAAAATGCTACTGATGAAAAAAAAAATTTTGGGGGGGGCAGAATCTTACTCGTCACCCAGGTTAGAGTGCAATGGCACGATCTTGGCTCACTGCAACCTCTGCCTCCCAGGTTCAAGCAATCCTCCTGCCTCAGCCTCCTGAGTAGTTGGGATTACAGTCACCTGCCACCACGCCTGGCTAGTTTTTGTATTTTTAGTAGAGATGAGGTTTGGCCAAGTAGTCCAGGCTGGTCTCAAACTCCTGACCTCAGATGATCAGCTGTCTTGGCCTCCCAAAGTGCTGGAATTGCAGGCGTGAGCCACTGTGCCTGGCCATTACTGATTTTGGTATGTTGGTATTGTATCCTGCAACTTTCTGACTTTGTTATCAATTTTAAGAATTTTTTGGTGGAGTCTTCAGGGTGTTTTCTATATAAGATCATTTTGTCTGCGAAGAGAATCACTTTGACTTCCTCTTTTCTCGTTTGGATGGCTTTTAGTTCTTTCTCTGCCTAATTGCTCTGGCTAGTATTTCAGTGCTATGTTGAATCAAAATGTGTAAATAAATTATGCTGTACTCATAGAGTGGCTAACTATCTTAAAGTGTTCAGGACTAAGAAATTTCCAGGAACATAGAACTTCCAGTACTAAAACACAACTGTTTGGGCTTTAGATACAGTGTGCAAGAAGCTTAGAAGTTACCACTCCATCCTAAGAAATAAAAAGCAGACACAATCAAAAAACTAAAAACTCTTCTTAGATAAGTCAGAGAAATGAGGTCACAGGACAAACTTCTGCCTCTGAATTGGGCAAAGAAACAGGTGAATACAGAGAATCACAGCTTAACCTAAGCAGAAACCACAAGTTGAAACCAGTGATAATGTAGGGAAATTAAGCAACTAATTGCTGGAGGATCTGTGTGGACAAGTCTGAAAGTTAAAAAGTCCAGGGGGTTGGGCTCAGTCACTCATGCCTGTAATCCGAGCACTTTGGGAGACTGAGGTAGAATTGCTTGAAGTCAGGAGTTCCAGACCAGCCTGGGCAACAAAGTGAAAGCCTGTCTCTGCAATTATTATTATTATTATTTTTTAGCTGACATGGTGGCATATACCTGTAATCCCTGCAACTTTGGGGAGCAGAGGCAAGAGGATCGCTTGAATCCAGGAGTTTGAGTTGGCAGTGAGCTATGATCATGCCACTGCACTTTAGCTTGGGTGGCAGAGGAAGACCTTGCCTCTTATAATTTTCTTTCCTTAATTTTAAATTTTTTTAACATTTTCTAATTCTATCCCAATGCTTACTACTCTAATCATCAGGGATTTTGGAATGGTACACGGACATTGTCAACCTTTACTGTTTTTCTCTATAACCTTGGCAGTAGCACAGAATACATCCAGATGGTATTCTCTTCCTAAATTTCTCTAAATTAAAATTTTTTAATTAAAAAATTCAAGTGGGGCTCCCACACTGTTGTGAGTTTTACTTCCTGAGATAATATCAAGTTCTCCTTGTGAATATCAAGAAAAATCCTCTCAGGATTCCTGTAGGGGGAAGGTGTAAAGGAACTGTTTTTGAAACACCCCAGAGCAGCAGTCCCCAAACTTTTTGGCACCAGGGACTGGTTTTGTGGAAGACAATTTTTCCACAGATGAGATGTGGGGATGGTTTCAGGATGCCACGGTTCCGCCTCAGATCATCAGGCATTAGATTCTCGTAAGGAGCGCACATCCTAGATCCCTGGCATGAGCAGTTCACAATACAGGTGTTAATCGACTTATGACCTATGCAACTTACGACAATTCGACTTTACGACCACAATTGCTAGCCACAACTGCTCCGCGTCTGGCAGTGCAAACGTTGACCAGCTGGGCGTACGACAGTGCGGACCAACTTCCAGCAGCACTACCATCTCCGCATGCACCATTTCAGCTGTTATCCCAGACTCAGTACAGCAATTTGTGTTTTGTGTCTTGGATATTTACGGTATTTTTTACACCTGTATTTTGTATTTTTGTATGCACCTGTATTTTGTAATCTTGTATGTTTTGCAAATATTAAACCAGCTGTACTGGTAATGCAGTGTTTTACTTAAACCTGACTAATGTAAAAATAAGAAACAAAATGGTGTAGAGATGATACAAATGGCATAAAATGAACAAAGAAAATTATGATATATAACAATAATGAAAGAAAATTATGACAAAATATGACTTAAAGATTTTTATAACATCATTTCACAGTACTGTACATATAGCCTACTTACTAACAAATTGTGTTACGACCGGTCTGTCGGAACCAATCATGGTCGTAAGTCGAGCACTAGCTGTAGGGTTCGCATTCCTGCGAGAAATCTCATGCTGCAGCTGATCTGACAGGAGGCAGAGCTCAGGCAAATAACACTCCTCTGCCCGCCGCTCACCTCTTGCTGTGCAGCCCGGTTCTTAACAGGCCATGGACTGGTACCAGTCCACTGCCCAGAGGTTGGGAGTCCCTGCCCCAGAGCATACTGTTCTTCTTAACAATATATGCCCTCAGCAGAAACTACTTGGAACCAAACTTTCTGGAGTTTTATTAGAGCCTAACTTAACCTGGGGAAAGGGACATGTCACACTCCAGGCCCTGCTAACCATCTTATCCCATCTAAGGATGGGAGAGAACTGAAAAGAGCTTGTGAAAATCGCAGTCCAGAGATGCAGCCTTACTACAAGACTGAAATCTTATCATAGGACTATAAAACACTTCCCCTCTCACACATCTTACCACTATATTATTAAATGCCTATTCTTTTACCAAGTATTTCATGTCCATCTTTCAACAGAAAATTACAAGGCATATTAAAACATAATGAATTCAGTTAACGAGGCTGAACAAGCATCAGAACTATAGAGTCAGATACAGCAAGAATGTCAGAACTATCAAACCAGGATTTTTTTAAGTTATGATTAACATGCGAAGGGCCTTAATAGAAAAAGTAGACAACATGAAAGAACAGATGGATAAGGTAAGCAGAGACATGACAACTCTAAAGGTGAATTAAAAAAATAAATACTAGAGATCAAAAACACTATAACGAAAATAAATCTTTTGATGAGTTTATAAGTAGAATGATTACAGATAAGGAAAGAAACTCTGAGCTTGAGGATATCACAATAGAAAATTACAATACTGAAAAAAAGAGGGGAAAAACAAAAAACAGAATATCTAAAAACTGTAGAGCAGCTACAAAAACTGTAGCAAATGGCTAATGGGAACACCAGAAAAAGAATTAAGAAAGAAAGGAAGAGAAGCAACATTTAAAGCAAAAATTACAAAATGTTCCTAATTCCCCCTTTTTGCCCTGGATCATTGCTTTTATTCATTTCACTTACATATAAGCATATACATGTACACTCATGCATCACAAAATGGCATTGTGGTCAATGACACCCTACATGTATGACAGTGATCCCATAAGCCCAACAAATTTCCCCAAAGGTCCAATTTTCCCAAATTAATAACAGATACCAAAGCACAGGTCCTGGAACTCAGATAACATCAAGCAGAAAACAAAACAAAACACTATACCTATAGAGAAACAAGGATTAGAATTACATCTGACTTCTCAAAAACCATGCAAAGAAGATGATAGTGGAGTGAAATACTTAAAGCATGAAGAAAAAAACTCACCAACCTCGAATTCTGTACTCCATGAAATTATACTGTAAAATGAAGGAAAAATAGTTTCTGAGACAAACAAAAATGGAGCAAATGTTTTGCTAGTAGACCTGCCTTGCAATAAATATTTTAAGAAATTCTTCAAAGAGAAGGAATATGATATAAAAAAGAAATTCTGATGTAAATTTAAAAAGAAATAACATCAGACAATGAATAAGTGAAGGCAAAATAAAAACTTTTTTTACTCTTAATTGATCCAACAGACAATAATTGTTAAAAACAGAAGCAATAATGTATTAGATTCTTTAGCATATATATACGTGTATATATATGTATACAAATATATGTGTGTATATATATATATGCTTATATATATATAAACACACACAGGCACATGTATCATTATATGTCACATAATGACAAGGATACATCTTGAGAAATGAGTCCTTAGTTGATTTCATCATTATGTAAATATCATAGAATGTACTTACACAAATCTAGATGGTACAGCCTACTGTACACTTAGGCTATATGATATTGCCTATTGCTCCTAGGCTACCAACCTGTACATCATGTTATGGTACTGAATACTGTAGGCAATTGTAACACAATGGCAAGTATGTGTGTCTCTAAATATATCCAAATGTAGAAAAGATACAGCAAAAATATGATATATTCTTATGGGATCACCATTATTCATGTAGTCTATTATTAACCAAAATGTCGTTATGTGATGCATGAATATATATGTGTGTATATACATATATGGGAAATGAATGAAAGCAATAACAGGGCATAAATAAAGAAATTAGGAATGTTTTGTTATTATAAATACTTGCTCTACCTGTGAAACAGTACATTGTTATTTGAAAGTAGACTTGGATTTGTTGTTAATGTATGTTGTAAAATCTAGGGCAACAACCCAATAAAAGTAAATTATAGATGCATATATACACATACACACACACACACGTATGTATATATACATATAAAATATGGAAAAAAGAGAAAATTATATAAAATGCTCAGATGAAATCACAAAAGGCAGAAACAGTATGGAAGACAAAAATAGGAACAAAAAATAAGGACAACAAATAGAGAACTATAACAAATATGACAGATATTAATCCAACTATATCAATAATCATGTTAAACATCAATGTTCTAAATACATGATTTTAAAGACAGAGATTGTCAGAGTGGATCAAAACACAAAGTTCAACTTATTTCCTATATGTTGTTGACAAGAAATTCACTTTATGTAAAGATATATATAGAATGAAACTAATGGGATAAAAAATGAAAATAGGAGCAGATATATTGATTTCAGACTGAGTAGATTTCAGGGCAAAGAAATTTGTTAGAGAAAAAGGGGGGCATTATTTTATGATAAAGGGGTCAATACTGCAGGAAGACATGCCAATTCTTAATGCGTATTTGCCTAATAACAGAGCATCAAAATACATGAGACAGGACTTTAAGAAGAAAAATTAATCCATAATCATAGTTGAAGACTTCAACATCTCTTGTATCAGAAATGGGGAGATTACAAAGGCAGAAGATCATAAAGAACATAGCTCAACTTACCAGCACCATCAACAGAATACAATTGACATTTATAGACTATTTCAATCAACAACCGCAGAAAACCCATTCTCTTAAGCTCACAAGGAATAGTCACAAAAAGAGACCACATTCTGAGCCATAAAACAATCATAATCTGTTAAAAAAATAGAAATTATACAATGTTTGCTCTCAAACCAAAATGGAGTTAAAAAATAACAATAACAGAGAACTGAAATAACCCAAAATTCTCAATAACACAGAAGTCAAGGGAGACTATCAAGAGATATTTTAAAATATTCTGAACTAGATAAAAATGACAATATAATTTATTGGAATATGTGGGATGCAGTGAATGCAGTGTTTAGAGGTAAATGTATAGCTGAATGCATAGATAAGAAAATCTAAAAGCAATCTTTTAAGCTTTCACATTCAGAGACTAGGCAGAAAAGAGTAAATTAAATTTAAAGTAATCAGTAAAAGAAATAATAAAAATTAGACCACAAATCAATGAAATTTCAAACAGGAAGTCAATAGAGAAAATAAATAAAACTAAAAGCTACTTCTTTGAAAAGAACAATAAATTGATAAGCCTTTGGCCGAGCTAAGAAATAAAGTGAGAGAATACAAATTACTAATATCAGAAATTAAAGCACAGGCATGACTGCGTGGCCCATGGACATATAAAGATAATCAAAGAGTATTGTTAGCAACTCTATGCCTACAAATGTGAAAATCCAGGTGAAACAAAATCATTTATTAAAACACACAAGATGTCTAAACTCACACAAAAATAGACAATATGAATAGGCCTATATTTAGTAAAAAAAAATTAATTAATAATCTTTTAAAACAGAAAGTATCAGGCCCAAATTTGTTCATTGGGGAATTCTATCAAATACTTAAAGAAGAATTTATATAAATTGTCTACAATTTTTTTCTAGAAGATAGAAGCAGAGGAAACACTTGCTAACCCATTTTTTGAGACCAGCATTACTTTAATGCCAAAACCAAAGACACTATAAGAAAACTACCGACCAATATTGCTCATGTAGATGCAAAAATCCTCAACAAAATATTGTCAAATTGAATCCAACAATGTTTAAAAATTAGTATATGCTGCAACCAAATGAGATTTATTGAGGGTATGCAAGGCCAGTTCTAAATTCAAAAATCAATTAATGTAATCTATTACATTAACAGAGAAAAGAAGAAAAATCACACGATCGTCTCAGTAAATACAGAAAAAGTTATGACAAAATCCAACACCCATTCATGATAAACATTCTCAGCAAAATAGGATGGAGGGGAACTTCCTCAAATTTAATAGAACAGCTTCAAAAGAAACCTACAAGTAACAATATTTTATAGCAAGAAACTCAAAGCTTTTCCACTAATATCAGGAACAAGACAAGGACTTCCCACTTACCACTGCTCCTCAGCCTTATACTAGAAGTCCTAGCTAATGCAATAAGACAAGAAAATGAAATAAAAGGTACATAGATTGGAGAGGCAGAAATAAAATCATCTTTGTTTCCAAAGGGCATTGTCATCTATGTAGAAAATGAAATAAAAAATATTGTAACTAATAAGTGATTACAGCAATGTTAAAAGATACAAGGCTTCAATTCAAAACCAATTGCTTTTCTATATACCAGCAATGAACAAGTGGAACTTGAAACAAAAAACACAATACCATTTATGTTAGCACCTACTGAAAAATTAAAAACTTGGGTTTAAATCTAACACTATATGCATGAGATCTGTATGAGGAAAAATACAAAGCTCTGATGAAAGATATAAAAAAAGAATTAAAGGTATTCTAAAGTTTACACGAAGAAGTAAAAGACTCAGAATGCCAACTCAATACACAAGGTCGGATTACTGACACTACCTGACTTCAAAGCTTACTATAAGGTCACAGTAATTAAGACAATGTGATATTAATGAAAGAGTAGGCAAATAAATTAGTGGAACATAACAGGAACCCAGGAATACACTCACACAACTAGAGTTAACTGATCTTTGACAAAGAAGCAATGGCAATACAAAAGAGCAAATATAGACTTCAACAAACGATACTGGAGCAACTGGCTATGAACATGAAAAAAAAATAGATCTAGACACAGACCTTACCATCTTCACACCTTAATCAAAATTGATCATAAATCTAAAGGTAAAAAATGCAAAACTATAAAACTTCTGAAAAGTAACATAGGAGAAAATCTAACTGACCTTGGATACCTCAATTACCTTTTACATACAACAACCAGGCTACTAATAAGCTGGATCTCATTAAAACTAAAACATTTGCTCTATGGAAACAATTCAGGAAAATGGAGTACAAGCTACAGATCTGAGAAAAGATTTTTTGAAATGCGTATCTGATAAAAGATTGCTACCCAAAATATAGAAAGAACACTTAAAACTCAACAATAAGAACACAGATAATGTGATTTAAACATAGAGCAAAGATTTTAACAGGCACCTCAACAAAGAAGATATTCAGATGACAAATAAATATAGGAAAAGAAGCTCTACATTCTATATCATCAGGGAAATGCAAACTAAAACAGCAATGAAATATCATTGCACACCTATTAGTAGAGCCAAAATCCAGAACAAAATGCTCATGAGGATGTGGTGCAACAGGAACTCTTATTCATTGCTTCTGGGAACACAAAATGGTACAGCCACTATGGAAGACAGTTTGGCAGTTTCTTACAAAACTAAATATACTCTTACCATACAATCCAGCAATTGAATTCCTTGGTCACTATCAAAGAAGGTAGAAACATGTCCACACAAAAACTTGCACATTATGTCTATAGAAGCTTAGAAGCTTTATTTCTTTATTTTAATTTATTTTATTTTTGAGACAGAGTTTCCCTCTTGTTACCCAGGCTGGAGTGCAATGGCACGATATCGGCTCACCACAACCTCTGCCTCCTGGGTTCAGGCAATTCTCCTGCCTCAGTCTCCTGAGTAGCTGGGATTACAGGCATGCGCCACCATGCCCAGCTAATTTTTTGTATTTTTAGTAGAGACAGGGTTTCACCATGTTACCCAGATGGTCTCGATCTCTTGACCTCATGATCCACCCACCTCGGCCTCCCAAAGAGAAGCTTTATTTATAATTGCTAAAACGTGGAACAATTTACCTTTAGCAGGTAAATGAATGAATAAACAGTCTGCTTCTGGGAAAACTGGGATGATTTGTCGTCATACAGTAATGACATAAGGAGAATGAATGCAATACTTTGAATGACTCTCATAAGCAAATTGTTGACAGGAAGAAGTGAAACACCAAACAATAAGTTCCGTATCATTCATTAACATAACTCTCCCAAAGGAGGCAAAACTAAACTATGGTAATTGGAGAAACATACAAACTATGAAGAAAAGTAATGATGGTTACTCACTGAGTGGCTACCCTTTCTCTGGGTGAGCCTGAGAGATGTAATCAGGAAGTTTTCTGGAGTGGAGAAATGCTCTCATTCAGGACCAGAGTGGGGGTTTATCAGTATTAGTTGTATAATAAATCATTTAAGATGTATTTGTGATTATGTTATATTTCTATATTTATATTATATTTTAGTTTAAAAAGGTTAAAACAAAATATATAGTGAGAAAGAATAGCTTTATACCACAGCAAACAGCCTTTTTGTATCTATTCTGGAAGACCATATATTAGAGCAGAAACTGCATAGATCTTTGAATCAAAATACGTGGTTCAAATTTTGGCTTCACTACATGACCTTGTGCAAGGTGCTAAATAGATCTGAGTGTATGTCTTCCTCTAGGGGCAAAAATATATAGGTTTCATTTTACTGAAGACATATTTATACAATGTTCTTGGCACTTCACTTAAAAACCTGGCATCATCTAACAGGAAGACAATAGTACCTATTGCACAAAGCTTCTATGAAGAATAAAAGAGATAAAGAAAGTGAAATGTCCAGCAGGAACCCACCCATGTGAGCCAATCAGTGGGTGGCAGGTCCCCTCTTTGCATCCTCATCTCTTATGTTTTTAGGACTATTCACTGCAAATGCAGTTCTCCCATAGTGCCAGGAAATCTGATGTTCTACATTTGATTTCAGTTCTACAAGCATCAAACTGCACATGTAGATGCAAACTGTTCAGAGCAGATGCTGCCATGTTGTGGAAAGGGTGGACCCCTGCCTTCTGCAAGAACATCTTGTGTAACTTGAAGTCCCTATCAGCTAGCCCTCATCCACTCTTGCTGATGGATCTGGAGAAGGGCACAGTAAGCTAAATTTTGTCTCCACCAAGAGGGAAGAAGCCCAAATATTTAACTAGAATGGCCAAGATGTGACTGTAATAAAAAGGAATAGCAAATACCAATTCCTACTATATGTCACCATGTTTGAATAAGTGCTATCCCATGGCATAGCTTCAAGCAGACAATAGTGGCTCTGTATTGAGGGTTTAATGGTGAATGAAGCATGGTCTCTACCTTGAAGGAGCTTAGAGGCACTTTGGGCTCACATATTAGGAGGGCATGCTCAAATAATTAAACAAGAGCATGTCTGACCTGCTGCCAAGGCACTTGATTATATGGGACATATTCAGTTGCTGTTATAAAAACTCTGCCAAGTACAGAGAACCCAATGTAACCTAGACCAACATCTATGCAACATCTACTCCATGGCAGACACTTCACTGACTGCAGCTACATTAATTCCCTTGGTCCTCTTGCCCCTATCTTAGAAGTGAAGAAATTGGAGCTTGGGAAAATTAAGTGGCTAATTTTTGGTGTTGCTAAAATGAAGTACCAGAAGCAATTTATACAGCTGGAGTTAAGGTAAAGCCCGTTTTCTTTCTGCCATGACCAGAGAGCTATTTACGAAGTCTTTTCCACGGCATGTCACAGGTTAATCTTTCCTTCATGGTATTCTGTAATATATCCGTGTCCCACAAAATGTTAAAATAAGGGGTTCAATTTGATTTAAAAGAATGAACTGAACAATTCTTACCCCTATAGGACTTTTCATCACCTTACACATTTCTATTACCAATTATAACCCTCATGGGAGAATATGCACTTCATTTTATTTATTTATTTATTTGTGAGATGGAGTCTCAACCTCGTGGAAGAATATGTACTTCATCTTATAAAGTTATTTATTTTTTTTATTTTTGAGATGGAGACTCATTTTGTCGCCCAGACTAGAGTGCAGTGGTGCAACCTCAGCTCACTGCAACCTCCGCCTCCCGGGTTCAAGCGATTCTCCCACTTCAGCCTGCCAGTAGCTGGGACTACAGGTGTGCACCACCATGTCAGGCTAACTTTTTTTATTTTTAGTAGAGATGGGGTTTCAATGTGTTGGCCAAGTGGTCTCAAATTCCCAGCCTCAGGTGATTCGCCTGCCTCGGCCTCCCAAAGTGCTGGCATGACAGACCTGAGCCACTGTGTCCAGTCACAAATTTATTTTGACATTAAAATATTTTACTCTCTCTCAGTACACAAGTGTTCTATGGAACCCAGCTTGGGCAATAATGGCCATTCTCACTAAGATATTTCTTGGTGCTAAATTGGATATGTAACTGCACAGACAAAATAAGTGTCCCCCCATAAACCCAATAGAATAAAGCTCACAAACCCACTTGCCATCCTCCTTGTTTGAACATAAACTCAACTGTGTGCTTCATGACAAGGCTAAGGGAAAACTCATACCTCTATGCAAACATCAGCAACCTTGCTTTTTTTGTTGTTATTGTTTGTTCTTTAGAGGAATTCAGAACTTTAACTAAAATTATAGCCAAAGGGCCACAGACTTCAAAACAAAATGACTCTTAAATTCAAAAATAGAAAATAATGTCTCTATGGCCTCATTAGTAAAAGGTTCCTAAAGCTGGCTGTCCACTCAGAATTATCTATGGAGCCTTTTATTTTATTATAATTTTTTACGTTTATTTTCTTTTATTTTTATAGACTTACGGGGTACAAGTGCAGCTTTGTTGCACAAATATATTGTGTAATGGTGGAGTCTGGATTTTTACTGTATCAGTCACTTGAATCATGCACATTGTCCCCATTAGATAATTTCTCATCCCATACCCACTTCCCACTGCCCTACCTTTCTGAGTCTACAATATCTATCATTCTATTTTCTGTACCTAGGTGTACACATTATTTAGCTCCCACTTACAAGTGAGAACATTCAGTTTTTGACTTCCTGAGTTATTTCACTTAAGATAATGGCCTCTAATTCTATCCATGTTGCTGCAAAAGACATAATCATTCTTTTTTGATGACTGAGTAGTATTCCATGGTATAAATATGTGTACCATGTATACGATACAAGTATATATACCGTGGAATACAATGGATAACTGGATAAAGAAAATGATCTATATCTATGTCTATCTCTCTCTCTCTCTATATATATATATATATATACACCATATATATAGTATTAGTTGTTCTGCAAGCATCAAACTGCACATGTAGATGCAAATTGTTGGCAGCAGATTTCTTTGTAATTGTATTTCTATATTTATATTATATTTTAGTACAATATAAATATAGAAATATAATCACAAATACATCTTAATGACTTACTATACAAGTAATACCTATAATATATACACTATAGTGTATATATAGTGTATATATATATATAAAATGATATATACGTCTATATCTCTATATGTACACTATACATACACTATATATATATATAGAGAGAGAGACATAGATATATAGCATTTTCTTTATCCAGTTATCCATTAATGGACACTTAGATTGAATCCGTGACTCTGCTCTTGTGCATAGTGCTGCAATAAATATACAAGTGCAAGTATCTTTTTGATAAAATGATTTCTGTTCTTTTGGCTAGATAGCTAGCAGAGGGATTACTGGATTGAGCAGTAGTTGTATTTTTAGTTCTCTGAAAAATCTCCATACTGTTTTCCATAGAGATTGTACTAATTTACATTTTCATCAACAGTGCAGCTCCCATCATCCGTGGTTCCGATTCAGCAGGTCTATTTTGTGTTGTTTAGTTTTGTTTTTGTGTTCCATTGGTCTAGGCCACAGATCCATTGCTCTCCAATGAAGTAACTCTACTTCACTGATAACAAAGACAGAAAATTAAGTTTTCTAGTATTGCCTTGCTGTTCTTGATTTAAAGTGTAATTTTGTGAAGAAATTGGAAATACCCTAATGCATAAGAATAAAGAATTTCTTGAATAAAATATGGTACTTTCTTACAACTGAATACATTGTGGTTCATTACATATCATATTATCGAAGGAATTTAGTGCCTCAGTTGTCCCTGCTAAATGGTCACCCCACAGCCCTCAACTCCCAGTCAGTTTCTACTTTGCTGTGGCATTCTTCTAACCCGCCAGGCTAGTCAAGATCACAGACAAATGTCCACTCCTCCCTTGGGTGCCTGTGCAAAACTCTGCGACTTGTAAGCAACTCAGAGAGCAGAGATAAGGACAGGTCCACTTATGCTCTACTTTTTACCCCTAATTTCTGTATCTTCCCATTTGCTGAAAGGGAGTGAAAGGCTTCCCTGCTCACATCTTATTCTGAGTTCCCCCTGTCCTCAACACATGGTCAAACTCAAAGACAGAGTCCATCAGGTCTTCCCCTTTATGTAGATTTTTGTCATTTACAAATCCCTTCCTGTCCCCACAAAACCAGCTTTTAAAATGATCACTTTTCTGAGAAAGTAGAGAAAGTGAGCTTTGAGACTTAATGAGCAACAGGCTTGTCCTCCAGGTGGCTGCTCCTGCCAGGAGCTTCAAGATTCAGCCTTGGCTGTAGACAGTAATGAGGAAACCATGGAAAGAGGAAACTTAAAGACTGCCTTTCTATTTGCAAAATAGTGAACTTATTATAACTTAAAAAACACTTTTCTTTTGTTCAGTGGTAACTTTACCAATACCTTCTGTCCGTCTGGTCACTTCCTCTCATTCTTAGGGACCACCTCCTTCCCTCCTTGCCCATCACTTGGGCCACACCAGCATATGGGGTTCTGTTGGGACCCATGATTGAGAGGGACTGATTAGCCCAGCTGGCAAGGGAGCTGCTCTCACACTGTGATTCAGGCCACCAGGGTGGGATCAGCCGAAGCTGGGACTAAGCTTGCAGTGCCCACAGCCACCCCCACTGCATGGGAGACAATGAGTCACTGGGCTTCTGAGGGCAGACATGGCATCCCTGCTCATATCGTATCCTGGCCCTTTGATAGAGATGCTTGAAATGGATGACTAGCTATAGCAGGGATCATTAAGCCTACCTGCAGTATATGGTTCTGTATTCAATGATCTACTTTTTCTGCTCTCAAACATTCATCTTTCTTTTCCTTACTAGGTTATTTTTATCTCTCTCCCTATCTCTTCCATCTGTCCCCCCAGCACCAATACATATACGTAGCTCCTTTGTCATAGGACAGACTGGGCATATCCTTGACTTTAACAAAATCGCTACCTTTTATAACTTGAGCATACCTCAAGAAGATATCAAGACCAATTCCTTTATCTTGTCACTGACATCGAGAGATTTTATCAGACTTCTCCAGGATTACACAGCCAGGTAGCAGCAGTATGGAAACTAGAAATCAGGTCTAATATTGCACTTCTCCAGTTCTCCTGAGGTGTATTCATAAAAGGAAAATCTATTTTAACATTAACTCAAGAAATGCACAGAATGCTAAATCTATGTATGTACACACACACATACTCACATATAGCTCTCAACACCACACACAAATGCTTTTGATTATCTACCTATTTTTTTTTAAAAAAAGGTACTTTCCTTGCTTATCCCCTGCAACTTCATTAGCTCAGAGAGCTAAAAGTTGACTCTGTATCTACATTTTTTAAAGCTCTCCTTTTCAGAAACAATGCCCACTTTGAAACAAGCCTACACATATGTGAAAAATGTCATGCTTTATATCATGTTGTGCCTCTGGGCATTTTGTCAAATTATTTTCCTTTTTTTACTTTGGGTCCTAATGATCCCAGACACTCACTATGCAAGGGAGTGAAATATGTTGCTCATCTCCGTCCCCTTGAAATATTCAAGAAGGGGCTCTGAGGCTCTGCTCAAATGTGTCCTCTGCTCAGATGGATCGCCCACGTCCTCTATTCATATTTGTGCCTGCGTCCTTGCTGTTACCCTCATCTACATACATGCCCTGATCATCTGCAGGCTGTCTTTTCTCCTTTGAAACAATCTCTGTTCTTTATATCCAAGCTGCCAAATTCATGCATTCATTTTACTGTTTTCACTGCTACTTTGCTATCTGGGTATTTATATCGATGATTGGGAGCAACTAGCAGTAGATAAAATACATTTGTTCAGCACTTTTTTTTTTCCCATGGAAACAGAAGCAGGACCCCCTCCAGGTCTCATGCAAGAGCTCCATTGAAAAAGACCTCCACTGGGTCCCAAAGAGAAAGTCATGCCTACCAGGACCAATTGGCGGCAAGAGCAGTAGGCATGTTCTTCCTTTAATTCTAACATTTTATTGCTCTGTTAGCATTTTCTACAGATTTTTGAGCAAGGACAAAAATCAACATAATCTTTTCCCAGGCTGCAATGGGTGTCATGTGTGTGGGGCACCATCAGGACCTGGTATACAAATCTTCATTACCTGGGCATATGCTCAGAGCTTCTGCTACTTGTCAGCCCTAGGTCCGGGGTTGGCTGTAATCAGAACCACTTTCCATTAAAAGTGCTGGCTGTCCCCTCAAACTCAGGAGACAATCTGACTTTCTTCAGAACTGATTAGAGTGTCTGCAAACGTGTTACTTTAATGCAAAATATTTATAATTGCTTGGTAGCATTGGAACATCAAAAATCAGATAAAATATTTCAGCAATGGGATAGTCCAAAATCACAGAAAATAGTTCATTAAGAAAATAAAAGATACCATGGTGCTTAAATTAGAGAATATTTTTTCATTAGTAAAATAGGATAATGCAAGATATCTGAAAAGGAATGGAAAGCTTGCTATCCTTGAGGCCATAACAATTCATCTTGACACTATTTCTTATACAGATAAGTGATTCTCATGCCTCAGCCTCCTGTGATGCTTGCTGATGCTTTCTTGAAGAAAGACTTTGCCCAGGGACACAAGACAGCTGCCCACAGGAGATGCTTTGAGGCTCCCAGAAGGACTTGCAGCTAGCAAGGGGACATAGAGGAATATTCTTCCAGCTGCCAATAGGAGCCAGAAATTTTACTTATAGTGAATAATGAGGTTTTTCTACTTAAAGGTTTGGCTCTGATGAAATACGAATGTCCCCAAGAGGAAGTAGTCTTCTGAGTTCCCGTTGTCTGCTTATACCTCAGAATTAAATCTTTTTCAAAACGTTTATTGGGAGTGGGTTTGATAGGGCAGGGGATGTGTTAAGATGAAAGCCTTTAGAAAGCGCTAGTTTAAGATGGGGAAAGGTTCTAACTACGGAGTACACTGTGGAAAATTGTGTATCCAGTGGTTCATACGTCTCCCCTTTAGCAGTTGAATACACTGGAGGCAAAAGGAAGAATGGGAAGATGAAAAACTAGCACTTTCGTCATAAGTCGCGTCCACCCTGGTTACTATACCGAGTTGAGCTCCCTGCCGGTGGAGGTGTTCTAGAATAGGATGAACAAGGGTTTGGCTGCAAGAGGGCCATAGACAAGATCTAAATTATCATATGCATGGCTGGACTGAATCCATGTAATCATTAGTTCTGCAGACACCTACTGTGTACCTTCTACCAAACACTGTGATAGGATGCATATGGCATTGCTGTGGCTTCAAGTAGCTTACTACATCAAGGTAAATCCAACCAGCTCTGCTCGCCAGCCTAATGCCTCTTCTTTGTGAACCCTGCAGAGGGTAATAACATTTTTACTTGAGCAATAATATTAACTAAAAGCTTTTCCCAACTGCATTTTTTTTTTTTAAAGCCAGTTAAGTGGCACACCGAGCTTCTCACCCTGCGGCGGCCGCCAAGAGAGCAGTTCATCATTTCTTAGCAGAACTGCCTAAGCAGAGAGCCTACAGGCCTCTGTGTAAAGAGATCTGATTAGGGATGTGCAACATATGACTAATAAAGGAACGTTGTACCTTAGATGTTCAAAGTATCCCTCTAAACAGAATTCTGAAGAGCTGTTTCTTAAGAACTATTTAAATAAATAATTTGCTGAACAGGAAAGACAAATATTCGCTAGAAGTAATTGGCTTTTACAAAGTAACTGATTCAAGGGAAAAATCAAAGTAAAACCAGCCTCTTTCATTTTTGTTTACATCACTGAGGGGCTCCCAAATCACCAGCGTCCATGTTCTCAGCTGCCTCCCAGAGCCCACCCACAGGGAATAGGGCGTAGAAGCTCAGCTCAAGTGCAGAAGAGCAGCAGTTTGATCTGAGTAGAACCAATGAATTGTACTTAATTTTTTTTCTTCTATAAGAATTTTTCCTTTTCCCATTTCAGTGTTTAAGGCCAAGAACTTGTATAAATACTTCTCTTTCTATGTGGGATCTGAATGTGACCATATGAATAAGACAGCCACGATCATCTTCCCAGTTGAAAGGCCACCAGTAGTTAATAGCCCTGAATCAATCATACACCTGCAAATGAGGACAGAAACAGTACACAGGCGTCAGCAGTGGAATCACTTCTTCAAAACTAAATATTATCTAGGTATGATATAAGGATTGTGATAATCATAAAAAGGTAAACCAGAAATTCATCTTGATACTATTTCTTATATAGATAAAATTCCCTGCAGTAATAATAAGTTCCAAAGCATTTTCACATACATTATTGAATTCAGTCCTCAAGAAAAAAAATGTAGATATATTACCTTTATTTTTAAAATGAGCAAACTAACAATAAAAGGGTTAAATTTCTAGTCCAAAGTTAACAGATGAGTAGGTGAAAGTCCTAATACTTGAGCCAAAGTCTTAATACTTTAAGGTCAGGATTCCTGTGCTTGACATAAATGTACATTCTCTAACATATTGTCTTTTTGACAGTCTCCAAGATTTTTAGCTATGCAAATATAGAAAATACTTTCTTTATTCTCTAACTCAAACAATCTGTTAACAGATATTGTCCATCAGGGATGACGGGGGGAGGATACAAGGAAACCTCAGAGATGATCCCTACCTTCAAAGGAGGCAGGTCTCATACAAAGAAAAATGTAACGAATGCTTAAGGAAAATAATAAGAAGGAAAAGATCAGTGATGATTGTAATAATTAAGGGAGATTGGGGGAGTAAATTTGAGTTGATAAGTAGTTTGTGAAAAGCTTCAAAGGAAGGATAGAATGTATATGGGAATGTATGGGGTGGGTAGGTGATGTCTGCAGTCAAGTAGGCTGGTAGAATGTCATACAGTTCTAGGATATCAGGCTGAAAGATAATGGGAGTTGTGTCCTGGGTAGAAACTGACCAGTAAGTTCCAGACACACATAAACTGATTTTTGAGATAAGGATCTTAGGGAGTTGAACAGGAAAAACTAAAGCAGTGACCGACTGGGGTCACTGTGCAATGGCTTTGTGGCCACCAAGAATAACCCAAGTGTAAATGTTCACTCTACAGCTTGGTCGATATCCTGCCAGTGGCTACTGGCTCTAAACACACTGAAATAGTATGTTTTCTCTAGCTTGGCTCAAAAATGCAAATACTCTTTGACTTACAATAGGGTTGCATTCCAACAAATTCGTCATAAACTGAAAAATTCTGAGCCAAATCACGGCAGGTCAGGGACCATCTGTACAGGTTAGATGGGATTGTCACTCAGTGTCAAAAGTGGAAGAGGGTGCAGAATGCCAGCTGTGGCTGATGGATGGATAAGTAAAAAGTTAAGTACAACAAATAAAGTCAATGATGGTGGAAAATGGGCATAACTCCATTTAGAGGGAACTGGGGAACTACGATAAATATGGCACCATTAATTTAGAAAGCAGAATGTGTGGATAACTTCCATGTCATTGGAAGAAATCTATGCTGCAATATAGTTGATGAAAGGGCTGTATGGGCAAGAATCAAAAATAATTACTAGAATTGTAATATTAATAGTATTCTTAATAACACATAACAGCTAATATTCATAGAGTACAGACTCTTGTCAAGGACTTGACTAAGCATGGCACACACAGTCTTTCAGTTAACTGGCAATAATACTGAATGACTTGCACGCTGTCCACTCATTCTGTATATGTGAAAACTGAGTCTGTGAATTGCCCAGAGACTCTTCACTAAGGAGTAGCAAACCCAGTGTTCTTGCCCCGCTCTGCCTGATGCAGAAACCAAGTTATTAAATGTTATGCAATAAAGGTGTCCTTTGCATGAAGGATTAACTTGTAGATACCAAAGGATTCAGGGAGAAGAATTCCACTGTGCATTTATGAAATAAGTAAATAGACATGTATGGTCCAATGAGGAACATGGTGTCAGAAAACTCCAGAGAGCAAATGAGAACATGTCCAATGCCTGCTGCTAAAGTTTGCATTTCTCTAGATTAGGGAGAAATAACCCCTTCTTGAAATCCTGCCTTGTGCTCTAATGTCATGCATCCTCTCAGCCCCCTTTGGGGATGTCCTCAAGCTCATGGAGGGAATTCTTCTCTCATCTCATGGTTGAGTATGCGGAGACAGAGGACATTGTCCTACTTTCCACCTCATTCAAAGGTAAGTCTCCTGCACTTCCCATCCCCAGCCCCAGGACCATACCCCAACCACAAGTCCATGGGAATTTTACACAGTGGGTCCTGTCAGGCGGTGGGGGGCTAAGGGAGAAACAGCAGGGGATGGGGCACTAGGGGAGGGATAGCATTAGGAGAAATACCTAATGTAGACGATGAGTTGATAGATGCAGCAAACCACCATGGCACGTGTATATCTATGTAACAAACCTGCACGTTCTGCATGTGTACCCCAGAACTTAGAGTATAATAAAAAAGAAAGAAAGAGAAAGAAGAATATGAAAGCCTAAACCCTTTTGCAGAATTTTCTTTAAGAAATTTCCTCTCAACCTCTCATTTGTGGTAGAGAAATGAAACAATTCATTTTGACAAGTTGCACTAAACTGAGGCCTGAAGCATACTGTGAAAGCGTCTCTGTGGATCCCATAAAGTTCTCAGGAAATATGCACTTGACATCTGGTTTGCTGGATTCCTGCTGAGAAATGGAGGCTTTGGTGTGAGGCTGTCGGTCCGGACTGGCAGGTTGGCTGTGCGTATAACTGTGCGTGAATCCACACAAAGGGGTCATGTTCAGGCATTACTTGGGCATGTTCCAACAGAATCTCAAGAAGGCACATGAGCAGAGATTGAACAGTTGGATTCTTGTACAGAAAAGGCAGTGGTAACTTAGGGATGGGAATGTTAGGCATGCACCTCTAAGAAACAGCGAACATGAGGTACGTGCTGCAGAATATGATTCAAATGCTGAGATACTTTAAAGTACATATACTTAAAGGAAAGGAGGAAAAACAGGCCTTGGTAATTGTTAGCAGAATTGCCCAAGTGCACTTCCCAGTGGTTTTTTGGTAGATCACATCAGATCACAATCATATATTTTTAAATATTTTAATTTTGATGTGAGTTTCAATATATGGCCACAAGATTGAAATTAAACATATGAAGACTGGCTTACCATGCTTAAAGTTCAGTGGCAAAAAGACTGTTAAATAACAAATCTAATTGATTTTTTACAACTTTTTCTAATACATAGTAACACCTTATTGAGCAGCATAACATCACAGTGAAGCATGCAAGACTTAAGGCTAGGTTGCAGGGTTCAAGGCTGAAATCTACCTTTCCTAATAATAGCCTTAGGTAAGAGAGTTACTAAAATGCCTTGTGCCCAGTTTTCCTCATCTGTAAAATAAGGATGTTAATATATTCTTCACAGCATTGTTTGAATTTTAAAGAAGAAGAATGAAAGCACCTTGAAGCTTTTCCATGTAGATCTCTCCAGCACGGTGGTGGGGTTCCAAAAGCCAGTTTACCAAGAGACAAGAAGCAGCAGCTACCGTTCTCTTTAAGCCTTGAGCTGGAAACTGACACAACTGTATTCACACCATGTTCAGTTTGTCAAAGCAGTCACAGAAACTATTCAGGTTCAAGGGAAAGGAACCTAAACTCACTTCTCAAAGGGAGATCTGTCAAGGAATTTGTGCCATCTTTAATCTGTCGTGTGGGGTCACAGAATCTTCAGCAAACTTAGTGAAATCTGTGGGTCCTCTTTCCAAAAATGCACGTATGCAAGTGTACTGGGTTCAATACTAGCTCAAGGCTTTATAAGACACTAATATAACCACGGCTTAAACAAGACAGATGGGTTAAGTATCTTTTACAGAAAAGTCTGGGATTATGGGGTACAGCTTCAGCTACAGAGGGTCATTCAGGAATCCAGGCTCCTTCTGATTTAATGGTCTGTCAATTTCTGGGATATTGCACTTCTTAGACAAAACTGTTCTACATCACATTTAGGTTCCATTCCAAGAAAAGAGAGGAATAGGAAATGGAGCACAGGTACATGGTTATAAAAAAATATGCCCATAACGCTTTGGCTCACACTCCTTCAGTCACTTGCTTAAATAAAACCTTGTCATTTTGCCACATCCAGCTGCACAGAAGACTAGAAAATACACTTGTTTTAGTGACCGTGCGATCAATTAAATCTTTAACTGTTCCATTACTAAAGAATAGAAGGGACTGGATATTACATATCCTTTCATAGGCTCTTCCACAGCAAGTAACAACAACAATAAAACCTTGAATGCAATTTCACATGGTTCACAGAAAATCTAAGCATGCATTCTGGGATCTTAACCAAGGATCTGAAACTAAGAATCACCTTGTTTAGAATTTTAGAAGAAAGCATTTCAGGTTATAATATTTTTAGAGCTGGCAATATCTTTTTTTTTTATCATCTAATCCTGTTCTCTGATTTTAGAGATAAGAAAGCAGAAACCCCAGAGAAGCAATTTCTTGCCCAAAGTCACATACCTAATTACCAGGACCAGCCTAGTTCTCTTCAAGGTTAATCAGTGCTCTTTCTACTATGCAATGACCCAGTCTCTTTTAGTTCACCAACGAAGTAAGTGCATTACAATGGTGGCAGACAGCTAAGAGGAACTGTATAATCTCTTTGAAAATTTTAAGCTATTCATTCTTTCTTGTATTTATCAAAAAACATGTGCCAAGCACTGAGTCAGGTGCTGACAATATGAGATGCATCATAACAATAAACAAAAATAATCATGTCTTTAGGAAGCTCACAGTCTAGTTTTGGAGGGAGAAGTGAGTAAGTGTCTATTATGCAAAGTGATAAAAGTGTTCCATTAGAATAAGGGGAAATATGAAATCACATAGAAGGGAATGACAACTTGAGTAAGTCATGACAAGCATTCCAAAGACGGCAATGCTTGAGTGCAAATACAGTAGGAAACAGGAGGAAGCAGAGGACATATAGTGAAAGGAAGAGAGGAATGGCAGGATCATGGTACGGTTAATGGTGATATGCCTAGAAGAGAGGCATTTCCCACTCCCTAGGTGATAAGCAATTGTTTAGGCAGAGGCAATCATGGAGAATTTGAGAAGATATAGTCGAGGGAGCTCAGGAACTAGCAATCATAAGATTTGTAATGAAGTTGCTCTCGAGTATCAGGAAGAGTTGGAACCTAGGATAGTTCCTCTGTATTTGGATCAGACAGCTGTGTGGGTAACAAAGAAAGGAATAGAGGAGGCATTCTGTTTAAATACCATGATTGAGGTAACTTTGTTTGCCTAGATGAAAATATAGAGTAAGAAGTCAATGGCATGGTCTGAATATTGGAAGAGCAATCACACTTGAAGATCTAGACAGGAGACATTCATGTTTACATGGCAGAAAGTAGATAAAATGGCATACAGAGACAGTGTAGGATGAAAAGAAATTTAAGGGGAGTATTTGTGACTCCCCGTATTTAGTGGTGGTATGAGAAACTGTAGCCAATAAAGGAAATTAAGGAGTATCAGAGAGGAAAGAGGAAAACCATGGGACCTTAGTGTCTTAGAAGCAAAAAGAGAAGTTGTAAAATTCAAAAGGACAATAAATAGTTAGCAATGGCAAATATTGCAAAGCTATCAGGTAAGCAGGAGGATTGGAAATTGTACCCCAGATCTTGCACCTGGAAATGACTGGCATTAGAAAGAACAGTCCCAGTGGAGTGCAGGGATAGAAGGCAGAGAGAAGGCAAATGTCAGTAGATTAACCAAATGAGATAGCTGTCACTGCTGGTGTTGACTTCTTGCTTAGGCAGCCTGGCTATGAAGGGCAAGAGAGGAACAGGGCCATGGCAGCAAAAAGATACAATATGAGTAAGATTTTTACTAATGGGAGAGATTTGAGCATGCTTGTATGCTGATGAAAATTGGGTATCAGAAAAGAGGAAGTTAAAAAAAAACATTTAAAAGAGAAGAGAAAATTGATGGAGAAAAGTGTGAAAGGAGGCAAAAACTGGTTCTCAAGAAGAGATGGGGTTAGACTGGAAGTTAGATGAGAAAGAGAATAGAAAGCAGTTTTCTCTGTTTCTTTGGAGATAAAAGGAGGATGGAAAGAAAGGCAGGACAGAAGGGTAAAAAGAGCAAAGGAGAGAGGGACAGGGTTGAGGAAAACCTATATAGATACATTTGTAGATATGGGATGTGAGGTTGAGAAAACTCAAGCCTGAGCATTCTCTTCTGGAACCAGAGACAAGCTCAGTATATGCTGGGAATGAACACGGAGATGAGAAAAATAATTCTAAGGAGAAACATAAAGGCTTGGAATGGACCAGGGGTATGTGGAAATACAAATGGCGTGTGCTTTTGTTCAGAGCTGCTCAACAGCTCTAGGGGGAATTAGTCTGGCATGGGAGGGGGTACATTCAGTTGGAAAGGGAGAACAGCAAGGACATTAAGGCTATCGGGAGATGCAGATGAAGTGGAAAAGCTAACAAGAGAAGTCAGACAGCCTGGGATCCAAGAAGAATAGCCTTGGCATGGGTTGGGGTACATTCAGTTGGAAAGAAAGGGAGAACAGCAAAGACAATAAGGCTATCGGGAGATGCAGAAGTAGAAAAGCTAACCAGAGAAGTCAGACAGTCTGGGATCCGAGGAGAATAGCCTGGAGATTGAAGATGTATAAAGGCATGAGACAGAAGTGACTACAGATAATGAAAGGTCCAGAGTGAGAAATGCTTAAATAGTATAAGTAAATCCCTATGTGGGTGGCAAAATAAAGGATTATTGAGAGCGGAATGGAAGACCGATTGATTATGCTAACAGTAATGGCCAGAGCAGGAGTGGAGAGGAGGATGGCTTCTTCCATTCTGCTAGTCAACAAGAAACAGGGTCACTATCTCCTCTAACTAAAGGAAACCTTCCACGGCATATGGACCAGATGGTTTTACGTGTTCTTGGCTGGTGCAAGGACCTGGACCTTTCAAAGCATTTGTTTACAATGTCATCATGTTATATAGTTGAGGAATTAATCATAATGCATTAATTGCCTTTCTCTTCAGGCTATCAACAGTCATGTACTAGGGGAAAATGCAGACTAGAGGAAAATGTAATATAACTAGCTATAGAATGACCACTGGACAAAGTTCAGGAGTCATTCTTTTCTCTGAGATTATCGGGTCACAAAGAGTACGGTTTCAAATTTGGTTCTGCCCAGAAACAGGCCTGCAGGTGCTGGATTATATAATGTCCTGCTCCATTTACCAATGCCCTGATGTCATGGATAATGGCATTCTCTATATCTGACTGCAGAAAGCAGTGGTAATGCTTTAATATTTTCACTAAAAGAATAATTCTGTGTGTGACAATGGGGTTTATGTCCTGTTTCTGACTTTGGTACAATCCTCAGGATTGCACAATTATCATTGAATCCTATGGCCACAGTAAGGAAGAATGGAGAAAGAGAAAGAAGGAAGGAAACAAGGACATCAGTAGGAAACATCTAAGCAACAAGTTAACAGAATTTGTGAAGCACCTGAAATTTCTTAAATACATTTAAAAATGCACTGCAAAAAAGATGGGCTAACTCCTCTTACATTTCTTGGCTTTTTTGTTGTTGTTGTTTAGAACCATAATCAAGCTCATTTGCCTACCTTCTGTATTTCACCTTTCCCAGATTCCTCCACATGCCCACGTGGCAAGATATGCCCTTTAATGGGTGAAGGTTAAATACCTCTGAACTTCAAAACTCATTCATATGGCAAAAAAATGTACTCACTACCTGCCCCCTTCATTCACCCTAGGCATTCCTCTAACAGTCTTCTCAATGGTTCTCAGATTTGCAAATTGTCTCCCATTCCATTCACTTGAGCAGATGTTGATTGAAAACTTCCTAGATGCTCGGCATAAGAGAACATGGACTCTGGAGCCAAGATCTGTAGGTTAAAATTTGCTTTGCCAATTTAACAAGCTAGCTTTAAAAATCTCTTCTTCAATTTCCTGGCCAAAAAATGTAGAAAGTAGTAATACTCTGTATCATAAGATTATCATGAGTATTAAATGGTTTAACAGGTGGAAAGAGCTTAGTGCATTGCCTGTAGGGCAATAAGTATTCAACTAATGTTTGCTATTATCATTAGATGCTATTGAGTTTATTTAAAAGTGTAGTATATGATTTAATTCTTGCTCTCATTCTTGTTTGTGGTAAAAAGAGAAATGATACAGGATCAGTGGGTGAGGAAAAAAAAAACAGATCCAATGTATACCAAAATGTGTACATATTCCAAATGAGAAACAATCAGTGCTAGCAGAGGTCTCATTAAAAAATGTCTACATAATATGAACTTACAAGAGGTGGAAGAGCTTCATTAAATAAAAAGGGAAAAGGAGACATTGCAGAATAGGATTTAAAAAATAGGCTAGAAAGCTATAAAGGTAGGAATGATTGTATGACACAGAGCGAAAGAAGGAGAACCATATGCCCTCTGAACAACGTGCTGAAATGCAGGGAAATTGGATGGAAAGATTGGCATTCCAAAGCAATACTGCAAGAACACCAAAATGTGATAACTGTGTCTTGAAGAGTGCAAGACACACACTCTGGCATACTGGGAGAGAGAAGTCTGGTGCTGTGATTCCTTCTATGAATTTGTTCCAGTTTTCCCGCCACACCAAGAACTCCTGAGATAGACCATACCGTATTCATCATCAAAACCACAGCTTCTTTCTGTGACTGACACAAAAGAACTGTTGAATAATTTGTCGAATTAAAAGAAAAGAAGAAAGTGAGAAGAATAAAGGGAAAGAGAGAGGGAGGGAGGGAGGGAAGGAAGGAGGAAGGGAAGGAGAGAAGGAAGGAAAGGGAGGGAGGGAGGGAGGGAGGAAGGAAGGAAGGAAGGAAGGAAGGAAGGAAGGAAGGAAGGAAGG
>NW_022437029.1:6469471-6566271 GCF_009761245.1 Sapajus apella | reverse complement strand
AGGAAGGAAGGAAGGAAGGAAGGAAGGAAGGAAGGAAGGAAGGAAGGAAGGAAGGAAGGAAGGGAGACAATTTGCAGTGTCAGAGCAGAGAGATGTAATGCCTAGCTCCAGGAATGGGAGGATATGTTTTTGTCTGTGCAGGCCATGCCAATCTAATGCTGATGCCTGTTCACTAGGAGGAGACTGTTTCAACTAACTGTATTTGATGGTGATGGAGTTTAGGCTACAAATTAAACTGTTTTCTCCTCTTTCACTATTGATGACTATCCCAAGGCATTTCATCCAGGGTCAGCCCCAATAATGAGGCAGATCTGTATAACCAGGCAGAATATTAAGCATGCTAATTTAAAGGTCATCAAACAGTCATGTGATAAAAGACAAGCTAAAATAAGGGTGTCACTGAGCACTGAGATGAAAGCTGAGTAACTTCCTGATAGAAAACAAATGTAGCAGAACAGACTTCCCTCCCTTCTCCTTTTTATCTAAATATGAAATTTACTAACACTTCAACTTTCCTCAGAGAGCTGCATACGGCTTGAAATATATATAGCTTGTGTGAGTTCATCAAGGATTGAGGAGACTAGGTGATACATAGTAGGGGTTAATCACAAATTCCCTCAGTAGGGATCACAGGCAATCGTGATTGGTTTCACTGAGAAAGAATGGATGCTTCTTGGAAAGAGAAAAACTGACAAGTCATTCCAAGAGCAACACGGAGTGTGAGGAGAGAGCAGATAGCATCCCAGCAGAAGTCTTTCTGTCCTTTAGTGAAGATCAACCAGCACCTTTTGCCTTTCTGAAAATAAAGGATGGAGAAACGTTTATGCAACTTGCAGTCACCTGAGCTTTGCATGTTTCGTATTTCAGGAGATTTTACGTCCTTTTAAAAATTCTACACACAAACCACCAGGGCTCCAAACAACAGAGCAGAGAGATTCTAAGGAGTCCCACAAAGGGGGAGGGGGTGGGCAACACCAAATCTTTATCCTCATCTGTTTCTTTTTTGTTGTTGTTTCTTAAATAAAGCTGCAATTGGCCCGGTGTAATCTGATAAGTGTCTTATTATAAACTTGAACATCAATGGAGGGTAAAAAAAAATGATGAAACTTGCAACTTAAAAAAAAAAAGAAAAAGAAAAATGAAAGAAAGGGTCTAAATGACTGGCAGTTCCCATTTCTTTACAAGTGTTACATTTCAGTCCTCTGCCACTACCACATGTTTCCTGTTCACAGATAATTTGTACAACATATTTTATCATTCAGTTTTAGACACAGTTGAAAGGCTTTTGCCTAAGGCTTGGAACACTTTGAAAATTGTATACCATTTGCAAGGCTTTCTTCTGCTTCACTGTGCAATTAGGTGACTGTCTTTCTACAGACATCGAATTTATCATTTATGGGAGTGTGTGTGTGTGTGTGTGTGTGTGTGTGTGTGTGTAAAACCAAGGTGAATTAGAATGAATGAAAGCAGCTTTCAATAACCTATAGATGAGGGATTAAGAAGCAAAACAGTGATTTCAGCTCCTTGAAGGACTACACTTCTCGAACAGCAAGTGGGTTTAAGGAACTTAAGGAAGTTAGGTTCTGGAAAATTCTGGTTCCAAATATTGTTTACATCTTTATTCCACTCAACGTTCCCTACTGCTAGTTAAATCACAGTGTAATAAATCCTAAAGAAACACAGTCTCATTAGTCTCTACAAAAACGATTTCAGGACTTTTTGTTAGCTTCCCCTGCCTTCTTCTTTGCCCTGTCTTGCCTGAATTTCGCAGTTTGCTTGTGAAGCACTAACGTGCTCAGAGCTTCCCCTGGTGGAAGTTGCTGGCAAAAGGTGTTCTAGCCAGGAAGGGCGAATCTGAGACTTGCTCTCAGGCAGGGACGAAGCAGAGTGTTCAGTTGCCCAAGAACAGAGAGTACACAATGTGACTGGAGGTTCTGATTGAATTTCCTATGCATTTCTATGTTTTACATAACCTGAATTTTAAAGTCAGATTGGTAAAAGATAACTTATTCCCATCATTATGCCACTTTGTATTTTTCCACTGAATAATGCAAACGAAAAGACAGAGCAAGGAAGCCTCATTCAACCCTCCCAGGAAAAGCTTGACTTTCCTCTGAGGTTGAATTCAGCATCTATCATTATGCAGGCAATGTGGCTCTTCTCCTGTATTTTAAAAACGTGGCAATAAAATGGTTGTGGAAAAGTCTAAACAGCATTGACCCTTTTGAAGAGAGGGGCTACTTAGGCCTGCATATGCTCTTTAAAGCATTGTTGTCTTTTCTTCTTCAAAGGAAAACTTTCCATATTAATTTCACTTATACCATGTCTCTGTAGTATGTGTTAGCCTATAAACCCTGAATATAGCTTTGTATATGTTTTAAGCTATAAAGCCTGCCAAGGCAGGTTTTAGGGGTGTGGATGGGGTTGGAAACTAAAAACCATATTCAATTAATAAATGTGAGCACTGTTGATTATAATGACATGGATGATAGCTTTGTAATTCATGCCGATGGTGAGGAAGAAATAACAGAATTTGAAATCTATTTAGGACAATCTTTACAAGCTCTTAACAAGACTTAGCCTTAAGTAACTGGGGTGAGCGAGGGAGGGAAGGGAAATGCTTCATCTGGTACTGCTATTTTGTTTCAGGATACATTATCAACCTAAAAACAGCAACTTTTTGAAACAACTAATCATTAGATTTAAATAATTTTCTAGTCCATATCAGTCTGAATGCTAAACAGGCTAAAAACACCAGAAACATGTTCTGATGTAAATCTGTGTAAATAATGGCCTGTGTAATACACGTCTTAGCTTATATATTTATTAGATACAGATTCAAAAAAAAACACAGAATTATATTCCAAGGTGAACTCCACCTATCGATGACCCTATTTAGTCAGAAATAGAAGCTGGACCACAAAGGGATCGTAGGTCTCCAACACAGACACGTTGGACTCCTCTGCTTCTTTGACAAAAGGTTGAGGATAATGTAAAATAAAGCCACTTAGAAATGCTATCTTCTGTAAGCACTAAGAAAGGACAATTAGATCTGTATAGACATTTGTTAGATTTATATATGTGCACAGAGCCAAGACGGAGGGGTTTGGGTCAGTGGGAATGTCATTATAATAATAATTTATGGGAGGGCAACAGCAGCCGGAAGCAGCAAAGACACCCATGCTGAAAGGACCATCCTGAATAAAGTGGAACATACTTTCCTTTTGAAATCCATCCAGGATTCTTTGCAATGACATAGACTTTTGGATCCCAGAAATCAGTGCAGCTTAAGCAATTGTTTATCAAAGCCCTGCTGTTCCTACCAGGTGGATGTATTGAGGTCAGCACAGCAGCTTTTCATCAAGGCTTGCCCACTGCCCCTTCCAGTTTCCAGAAAGCAAGGACACAATTCCTGATGATTTGACTGAACACCTTTCACCTAATCAGCTCAGTTCTGCAGGCCTTTATGAGGAACTTTCCTGCAGACTGAAGAGGCTACATGAGAGGCTACACTATTCTTTACTAGCCAAGTGAGGATGGGGAAGTATGGGTGGGTAGGGGGAGGAGGGCTCTCTTTTTAAACTGTTGCTTCCTTAACATATGGCCCAAGTGAGAGCAAATCCTGAGAGATGAGAGAACAGCATCTGCTCTGGTTTGAATGTGTCCCCCAAAAAGCATGTGTTGGAAACTTAATCCTCAATGTAACAGCGTTGGGAAGTCAGCCTTAACAGGGAGTGTTTAGGTCATGAGGGCTCTTCCCTCATGAATGGATTAATGCCCATTATAATAGGGCTGGAGGCTGCGAATTTCGTATCTTGTTCTCTTACACTCACTTGGCCGGTCACCCTGCCCATGGGATGACACAGCACAGAGGTCCTCACCAGGACATGATATTGGACTTTCCAACCTCAGAACTGTAAGAAATAAATTTATTTTTTTATAAATTACCCAATCTGTGGTATTCTGTTATGGAGACACAAAACAGACTAAGAGAGCATCTTACAACAATCTGATCACATTATGGATATGGACTGGAGAAAATTCTTACCTGTGAAGTTAAAAATATCCCACATCTAAGAGGCAACTTAGATGTTAACTTCCTATATAGCGAGTTCATGAGTGTACATACAATGAGAATACAGCTTCCAGGCCAGGGCATGCAAGCTGCTGAATTCATGTGCAGGAATTGTTCAAGAAATTGAACCACCGTGTGCTGCTTTTTAAAAAGTATGAGTTTCAGGATTCTGAGTTGAGCCTATTCTTGCCATTGACTTTCTATATGACCTTGGGCAAATCATTTAACCTGTAGGTGCCTCAGCCACAAGTACAGTATGATTCTTGGTCTAAGATGCAATTTCAAAACGGAAACTCCATCTTCATTTTCCTTCCCTTTCCAATGCTTGATCTCATCATTGCAATGCACAGAGCCGCTCTTAAGGTGCTTTGTGATTGACCTGCCTGCCTATGGCATTTGAAAGCCTCATTCCCTCTGCTGGGCTGACTCACAATGGGCACCTAGCTGGAAGTGGGCTCTCCTGATAAGGAGACACACACATCTGGCTCACCTGTACAATGTGCAGATGTGCAGGCTTGAGCTCCTCTATAGACTAGATTACACTCCACCCCCAGATCACCAAATAGAGACTCACGTGAACTGAAGGTCTTAGTGTCATCTCTTAATCCTACTGTGCTCTGTGCCTCAGCATTTCATGCACTGTAGATGCACACAGAAGCCACTACCATTATACCTCCCATGTGCAAGGGGGCAGTAAAGCTCGCTCATTAAAAAGTCAGCTTTGGTGGGAAGTAGCTCTGGGTTCAAGGAGCAGGACTTTCAGTTACCCTCTCACAGATAGTCTGGAGTGGACCCCAAAATTTGCATTTCTAAAAAGCTCCTGGCTTATAGTATTGCTGCCTGTTGGGGATCACATTTTCATTTTGACAGCCACTGGCCCAGGGCTTTAATAGAGGTGATGAAGAAAAAATCAGGCTGTATAGGCGAGTACTTGTGTCTTCTGAAGGTAGAGAAGTTAGGAAACCCATTGCTGCTTCTCTTAATATGCCCTGTTCTATGAGAAGCCAGATGTCTGAGGCTTTCTTCTCCCAGCTGAAGGAAAGGATGGAAATTTTCAGCCAGGACTGCTGCTCCAGGGGTCAAAACATTGGCATGGCCTCCTTGGTATGCCATGAGGATCCTCCAGCCATTTCTTAGCCCACAGAACACAGATGCTTGTTCATAAATCTTAATAACGAGTAGCTGAACTAACAGCACACATTTGTCTCAGCTTATAACTGAACAAGTGGAGATGTTTCTTGATCTGCTTCAGGAACTGGTAACTTGGTGCCACTTCACACTCAGGACCCTGGCCCCTGCCAGGGACACCACCTAACCCCACGTCTCAAGCACTAAATTGAATTGAACTCAAAAGCATTTAAAAATCCCTCTAAGAATATTCAGCAGAAACTGAGTCTACCTTCTACTTTGGACTCCTATTTAAGCCAGTTCACCTATTTCTCCTACACATCCTGCAACTAATAATTGATCTAATAGTCCTCAATTTGTGAAACTATTATTTTTAGAAAGAACTTTGTACATTTAGTACTTGTTTACATTATATTCCATCTTTTTCTTTCTAGATGCAAATTTCCCTGGTTAATAGAACTTAGAGGACCTACAAATATTAATAGTTTTTCTAGATGTAAGTCTCAATTCTGCATCACCCTATTTGTCAATTCTCATTGGCTGCATGACAAAAGTGGTCCAAGCTTTCCTTTCTTTGATTGTTTCTTTTATTACTGTTCTTGGGCTTTATAAAAAGTGATGAATACAGTGACTTTTCTCCCACGAGAAATGCAATGACTCACACTGCATAGCACAGAAAAACAAAGTAGAGAAATAGAAACAAACAAACAACCTAATGCTTTAATAAAAGTAGACCCCAGTGGCCCTTATGTTCCTTTAACTGCTTCCAAAATCTCCAAAGCTCATTGGAGGTCACGTCCAATGGCTTGCAGTTTGTAGTGCTATACACTACGTATCTTGAAATTCAGACTTCATACATTCGATGTATTTTAGGCTCGCGGTAAATTCAAATTACACATTTCCTCACACATTTTCTTGCTATAAACATAAATGTGGTCTAGCAGGGACTACCATTTACCTTTTGATTGAGAGATCAACATTAATTGAATAATCATAAAGAAATGCTTTCTGAGAATTCTCTTGAAAACATACAAAGCCTAGAAGGGAGGCAGAGTGATTAGAAAGCTTAAGTGCTGTTCTAGCTCATGAATCTCAGGCCCATATATTATGTTTTCAATATTACATTTTGTCCTGGGCGTTCCCCCCAGGTGTAGGGAAGGATTGATGCAATTTCAGACAACAATGAGATATCTGCAGTATTAGACGGCAATGAGTGGCATCCTAGGGGAGGAAAAGCACTAAGCCTTACTTCTGCCCCTAAGCCTCACATCACCGTTACCAACTGGGTGATACACAGGCTCCCCCAACTCTCTGAGCCAGAGTCCCTCAACTCCAAAATGGAAACTGCATAAAAACCAACCTCACAAGATACTATGTTGCTACTGAGGAAACTTTTTAAAAGCAAAGCAAATTATAAATGTAACAGGCAATCAGACATGCCCATGATGTTGATCCTATGTATGGGTGCAACACACAGACATAGATGTTTTTGTTGTTGGAGCAGAAAGAAAATGCTAAGTATAAATTTCCAGTTTCTTCAGTCCCCTTCCTACTGCTAAATGAAGATCATCCCATCGCTGTGTATCAAATGCAGCATATGTGAAAATACCTCCCGATCATCTTACACGGGAATTCTTTCCGACTGAGAAAGTAAGTAATAGGGTCATGGGCTTTCTGGAGTAATACAACCCAGGTTTCTAGTGTGATTTTGATTAGCAGATGCTATCCTCAGTTTTATTTTTGTGTGGGTAAGCTGCGATCTATGATTTCCTGCATTTTCTGAAGGAAAAAGCATGAAACTTCGCTAAAAGTATTTTATCACGTTTCTTAAGAAGGAATCCTGGAATTCATGAGGAGTCGTTTGAGACAGCCTACTGCTAATCCAAGCCAGGCAATTAATCTTAATGCAGCTGACAGAAGTCGCGAATTGACAGTTGATGGGACACACATTTAGGTCACAGCTTATCACCTTCACTATCACCCTCTTCACCTTCATCCTCGTCCTCATCTTCATTATCCATGGCAAAAGTAGTGAAATGGGGGTTCAGTGATTTCTTCTGTTTTGGTTCTTAAAAAATACAAGGCAGCCAAATGTCAGCCTGTGCCAAGCTTTCTTGTGCAGATTTCAATCTACATTGAGAAAGGCTTCCATTGTCCTCTGTCCTCTCCTGCACGTTTAAAGTCCTGTACTAAAGTGTCAAGTCAAAGTGAGTTCTAGCGCCTGAGAATACATACCAATGTATATATTCCTCTTATTAAATTTGGGGGTTTTTGACCTTTCCAGATTACCTGACGTTATCCCAGATGTTGCCTGTTTACTGTGGAGCCTCAGTAACTCATGTTGGCATTTAACAAAATTCAGAAATATGGAAATTTTTAAAATGTTTTCACTTTTTCCAAGGAACTTTGATTTAACCTGAAGCCATGAGCAGACTCAGATGGGTAACAATTTTAACTACCTCAAAATGAGAGATCATCTGTAAGTCATTAGGGCAGATTTTGGAGCAAAAGCAGAAATTTTTGCACTACCTTCTATGGCAGAAATCATTCTGCCTATAAGTTAATTAGGGTGATATTGCCATCTAGTTATTTGTGGCCAGATCATAGACAGCAACAAGGGGGAAATTTTGTATTAGCTCAGTGAATAAGAAAGAAATGCTTCATTGCAGTGATAGAATAACAAATTGACTGATAATTAAGCTGGTCTGAATTTACAGTGTCCACAAAGGTCTGTGAATCAACACAGATCAGTCTTTGCCTCATTCCTCCACGACCTCTAAGCTTTCTCATTGGAAACTAATTTGGGAACATAATTTGATGAATCTGGTTACAAAAAGTCTATCCCTGATATATAAAATATATTTCAGTTGCTAATTCCAAAATGAGTATATTAGACACATAAGAAAGAAGATTGATAGGGAAAATGATGGTCTGAGCCACTCCATTGTAAGAAGTTATGTGAATAAAATCTATCATATCCACACACATATGCACATACACATACACACATACATGGGTATACATACATGTGCAAACACGCACATTCTCACACACTTGCACAGGTTGAAATCTTGCACTCCAGCCTCTGTGAATAAATCGTGAATTCCTAACACCCCCAGGATCAGGGGAAGGAAGAATAGTTTTCTTTAACAGTGTCAACTATGCGGGATGGCAGAAGAAGGAAGTTTTGTGAACAGATCAGCGTGGCTCTAATACTAATTAATGGTACATGACTGGTCAAATCCTCCAACCCCTATGATCCTCAGTTTCCTTCACTGTAAACTGTGAATAAAACACATACCTCATAGGTCCCATCCTATTCTCCTCACCCTTTGCCCTATAGTTCCCCATTATGTAGACAGAATTTTGGCTCTCCCAAAGCACTGGTGACTGGTATTGGTCAGAAACTCAGCAGGGTGAGCTTCCCACTAGGTTGTTACACCTCTCTATCCCTCTCTAAATGGAAAGAGAGTCACTTGGTTTCAACTGTCCCCGTATTTTGGCTTGTAATAGAATTTCCTCGCGTCACTCCTAGAATTTCAGCCCTTTTCACTTCTTCGTGCTGTTTCTGGCCTTGTACTTACTTGCTCTTTACTCACTCTTTGGGTTTTTAAATTCAGTTTTCAAAATATTTAGAGGTGATTCATTTTTCTGCGTTCTCCCTTGTAGGCCACCATAAAAGAAGAAGACCAGTATTGTATCTATGAGACATGCCCTGATACATTTCAGGAGGCTGGTGAACACTCCTTAGAACATTTAAGACTTTGTACAATTTAATTCCATTTAGGAAATTTTCTAGATGGAATGTTTGGTTCTGTTTGGTTACCATATCCTGCCATTTCACTGTATCTCACATAAAAGTGTAGCGGTGTGGAAGAGGAGGAAATCATGAAAATAAAAGAAAGAAATTTTGCTGCCTAGATTTTAGCTCAGTGGATTTGAAAAAAGATTTCCTCCCCCGATTTGACCAAGATTAATAAGGAACCCATATATTAAAGTGCAAATTTCATTCCTAATCATTCCCTCTTTAAAAACGTGAGCCATACCGGGTTGAAAAGCGGCTCCAAGTTTGATGTGTCATCTGCTACAGAGCAGAGTTCACGTTGCTTCCATGTTGGTGCCTGGTGTGCTTTATCTGGTCTACATCTGCCCCTGGTTTCAATAATTCACTTTGTTCCAAGTTTGGGGAATGTGTGTTTATCAACGTTCTTTTTTGTTCAAAGGAATGTTCTGTGACCCAAATCACAACTTCTTCCTTTAACTGTGTCCTTCCAGCTCCACACAGGGAAATGCAGTGCTTTTGTTTACATGGATCTCCTCATCATTTTTTTTCTCCTGGAAGGAAGAGCAGCAAATTATTTTATCTTGGAAAAAATCATATTTTCCTAATGTTGTAATATTATTGAGACTGATGTCCTTGAGACCATTTCTTAGAAGTGCACATTTCACTTATAATCATCTAGAATCCCATTGCATTGGGCAATTAATCCGATTTAGATGAAAGGCATGTTTAATTATCCATTTACTTTATTTCTCACCAAAGGACTCCAGGACCCTGATTTATCTCGCAGAACCATGATCCCAGGTTACTACTGCTCTTATACATTTTAGAGGAATCCCATGAGATTGACTCTTGGACCTCTCTGAAAGAAAATATAATTTATTTTGGAAATGACATTGATAGACTAAATCTCCATGAAGGAGAATAATAATGTTGATAAGCATTAAAGGAAATGCTCTTCCCCATCCCTCTAGTTTCTACTAGCTGTCTCTCCTTTCTTGTAACTCCCCACAGGAAGCAATCATTCTCCTTGGTTCTCCCTGCAAATTGTTTTATAGGAGTAGATCCCCAGCAGCATCCTACACTGCCAGGGCCTGGGTGAGTGAGACTATCATTAGTAGAGTTCAGTATTAGAAAGCCCGCTTTGCTGCACGCCCAAGCCACATTCTCCAGAATCAGCTTTAGCAACAAGAAAGTCTAATTATAGACCACATAAGAGCCCTCCTTCTCATAAAATGCTGCCCAAATCCAGAACATGCACATGTAATTAGTCATTGGCTGGCATCGTTCTCCTGCCACTTCCAGTTATTGCCTAGCTGACCAGCAAACCCCAGGTGTGAACCAAAGGACTCATCTGCAGTCATTTGAGGTTACAAATGGTCGCAGCTTTTACAGTACTTACCAACATCTAACCTATATCCCTTCCTTTATTGCTGGAGTAATGAACGAAGTTAAGATTGGCATAAAGCACAGTATTCTCACCAGGATGACATGTGGCAAATTCACAACAATAAAATAACAACACACACTGAAACTTGGGCGTGAGGGTGGGGATGGGGAACAGGGGTGTTACTAGCATCTAACAAGTAGAGGCCGGGGATGCTGCCAAGGATCTTAGGATGTATAGGACAGCACTCACAACAAATAGTTATCCTGACCAAAACGTTGCTAGGGCCACGGCAGGGAAATTCTCATCTAACCTCTTATCACATAGCATCATGGGAGTTTTCCCTACCCAGAGAGGCCCCTATTCTTTGGTACTTCACAAAGACATCACGAGATGTATGCTATTTAGGGAACAATCATTTATAAACACAGAATGAAATGGACACTCGTGAGTTCCCAACTGCAGTTAGAACGCCACTATTCAATTCAAAATCCATAATGTTAAAACAACATTCCAACACCGTAAGTCACCATGCCACAAGTATCTGATTAGCTCCTTGGTATAAGCCATTCTCCATTACATATCCTCAAATTATCAAATCGTATTAAAGATATAATGCTGACGTTTTCATCCTGTTTGGTAAAATCTCTAAGGATAGACTTAAAATGATTTTCACTTCCAATTTACTCAAAATAAACAAATCACTAACCTCCACATCCAACTCTTAGATCCTTTTGTCCAGCCCATCTCCTGTCCCCCAGTCCCAACTACAATCAACTTGGCACTTCATTATCACATTTTAGATTGAAAATATCTCATGGGTTGGCATCAACTTTTATTTCAAAATATGGGAAAACTTTGAATTAGAAAACCTGAATCTACTTTTATTTTCTACTGGTTGTGATTAAACAGGTTACTTAATCTCACTGAGTCCCATTTTGCTGGGATACAAAACGACCCAGCTCCAAGAACCTCCCTGATGACCTCAAAGAGTTGCTATGCAGATCGAATTTAAAGCATGTACCTTGAGTTCTCTCAAGATTTTGAGTTACCAGACATAAAATATACAAAAGTAAAAAGGTAACACAGTGTCCCTGTGGTAGGTAGCATCTATAACGGTCCCAACAATCTACCTACCTCAGTGCCATTCATACTCTTGTGCCATTTCCTCCCTTTTGAGTGCCTGCTGTGCATATTAATTAATGTCTAACAAATAGAATATGACAGAAGTGATGGGAAGTCACTTTTAAGATGAGGCTGTAGAAATAAGTGGCTTCTATTTTGGGTGCTGTGTTCTGATCTTTCTTGGGTCGCTTGCTCTGGAAGAAAACAGTTGCCATGCTGTGAAGCAGCCTTGTGGAGAGGTCCATGTAAGTACACTTGAGGTCTTCCAGCAGCTTTGTGAGTGGGCTTGGAAGAGCATCCTCCCCATGTGAGCCTCCAGATGACTGCAGCCCCAGCCAACACCTTTGCTTGCAAACTCTTAAGAGACCCTAAACCAGAACCACCCAGCTAATCTGCTCCAAGATTCCTAGCCCACTAAGACATAATAAATGTTTAACGCTTCCAGACACTAAGTTTGGGAGTTGTTGCTGGAATGGGAGCTAAAAGTCTTAGCATCCTTCCCCAGCTTGGTGATAGCTTGTGGTTGTTTTCACTGGGTGTCTCCGCCTGGGGCTTAGTTGTCTCCTGTTTTCATCTTTCAGACTAGCCCCAGCCCACAGGTTGCTCACTTTGTCCTGGAGTGTCATTGAAGAGAAATGTGTGTCACTGACTCTGTCAAAGCAACTAACCTTTGGAAAAGACGGACCTCAGGGAAGGTTGCTGAGAACTTGAAATTTCAGACCTTCATTAAGAATTCTGGTAGTTTGTCATTATCTTCGTGCTCTGCTACTAATGAAAAAGTGCAAAATGAAGAACTTGAAAGTGAAGCATTCACTAAACTTCTTCATATTCAAATATTAACAATCTCTTTAAAAACAGGCCCCTATGTAATTCCATGAACAATATTAATTTAGGAAGAATTACGCATAGAACAGAGGAGTACCTATGGTTTATTGCCTCTCTTTTACTATGTTTGGCAATAACATTTTTTATTAGTCTGTTTAGCTACATAACTTTATTTCTGCACATTGTATTTTAATATATTTGGCTTTTTTTGTTTGTATGAAGTATATGCATGTGTATAAGGCCCAGCTTCTGCATGCATTTATGTGAACATTACTAGTAATTTTTGTGAGCCAGTTTATTGTACTATCTGCTTTTCTCTTTATTCCTCAGTTGCTAAAGTCAACCCATGGGTTAGTCTTTATTTTACATAGATTTATGCCTGTGTCTTTGGAAATGCCATAAATTCTCAACTATCTCTATAGGCTTAGTGCATTACCTGAAGAGTTTAAAAATTCCTATAGTATTCCACCTCTCTTCAACCTGTTACCATACTGGTTCCTTTCTCTGCCTTGCAATTTTGTAGCTCTGACTACACTTTCAAAAGAAATGAAAATATAATGGAAATGTGTGTTCTCCTTGGAAATATTTAATGCAATCCCTGGGAGAAAAAAACATAAAAATACCTTTGCAGTGTCTGCTCTGATGGGTGATTCCTTTATTAATTTATCTAATGAAACGTCTCCTTTATATGCATTTATGTTTTTTTTTTTCCATTCCTGAGCCAAGGCTCATGGAAAAATAATGAAGAGAATGGTTATGTAATTTGTGTTGCCCTAAATTTATAATTAGAACAAAGAGATGGATGTAATATTAATTTGAACATAAGTAAAAATAATACAGATCTGAGGATCCAGGAGAATAGATGCAGAAGGCACATATATTTTTTTAAGTCCTGTACTAAATTCCCTGACTTATGTCCCTGGAGATCTGATTACTATATCATAATATTGAACAGATAAAGTAAGGTGTTTGGTACTCCTGAACAGAACAGAAGGCAGCTAATTTCCTACCGGCTTGGAACTTCTGAAATGTTCAACAATAATATATGTTTGATGAAAGAGATGGTTTTCCGGCCTTTATGCTACTCTGTATTAACATAGCATACTTGGTACAGTGCCTATATACTTCGGTGATAAATGCCATCCCTACAGCTTTCCCAAATGTAGAAGGAAGGATAATTAAAACCAGCCATCTCATCTCAGAGATGTGTGAAGATTAATAAAATTATTTCTGCAAAGGTCCCTGAGCTTTTGGAAAGAAGAATTCAACATACAAAGTATTACTCTGTAGTTTAATTTGTAGTTATGTGAGGTAGTTTATAAGCACTTTACATCAAGTGAAAAACATAATTAGTGCTACATTACTATTTCAAAGGTCATTTTATATACAAGGCAACAAACGTAAAATATGAGGATTTAATCATGAATTAATTTATTGCACAGCATATGCTATGTATATTAAGATACAGGTTTTAGAATTTAACTAATAATAAAAATGATGAAAGAAGTAACCATAGTGGTGAATTATTTGATTTTCTTCAAGTTTAAAATTGATGAAAAAAAAAATCAAAACTTCTTCTGCTCTATTTCTGTGTGAATTCCAAGTTAAGGGCAGGTTTCTGAAGACCAGAGAGTTCAATGTGGCAGACAACTTGTTTCTACTTTTTTTTAATTTTTTTTTTTTTTTGAGATGGAGTTTCGCCCTTGTTACCCAGGCTGGAGTGCAATGGCGCCATCTCAGCTCACCGCAACCTCCGCCTCCTGGGTTCAAGCAACTCTCCTGCCTCAGCCTCCCAAGTAGCTGGGACTACAGACGTGTGCCACCATGCCCAGATAATTTTTGTATTTTTAGTAGAGACGAGGTTTCACCATGTTGACCAGGATGATCTCAATCTCTTGACCTCATGATCCACCGGCCTTGGCCTCCCAAAGTGCTGGGATTATAGACGTGAGACACCGCGCCTGGCCTGTTTTTGAATTTTTAATTGAAGCTCACCAATGAACCTGGAAGGGCTAGATTAGACTGGAAGGAAACTAGAAGGAAAAAGATTAGGTAAGACTGAGCAATTTTTCATAGGGTGAGTAACCTGAACTTTATGGGGTTAGTAGAAGTGGGAAGAATGGAGGAGAAAAAGACATATCATCAAAGAAGAGTCAGGTCTTGTAACATAGCATGACACAGACAATGGTTTTTGCTGTAAGGAAAACTGTCAGTGTGGAGGTCTAGAGAAGTGCCATCCAGGAGAACTTTCTGTGATGATAGAAGTGTTCTACCTCTGCTCTGTCCAATATGGGAGTCACAAGATACATGGGGCTATGGGGCATTTGGAATGTAGCTGGTGCAGTTTCGGAGACTGGATTTTTTTTATTATGTTTCATTTCAATTAACTTAAATTAAAATTTAAATTTTACCATATTGGCCAATGCCTATCTAGAAGAATAAATAGAATAAGAAGCACCACTGGTAAGAAAAAAAAGGGAAGCTAGGAACAAGAGTTTGCTCCAGGACTGGCAGAGGCACAGAGAACAGATGAAGTATAATACACACACACACACACACACACACACACACACACACACACACACACACACTTGTATAATCACATGGTGAAAAAGATAAGAGCTACCTCAAAAAAAAATCCCCCCTTTTTTTTTAAAAAAAAACTCATTTGAAATCTTGATTATTCTGAAACGTTTTCAGGATGTCCTGTTCACAGTCTCTGTGTGTGTGCCATTTCTTTACAGAGATACCAAAGTATCAGGGGCAAAATGTCTTGGAGTGAGTCTATCCCATTTCTTGTAGGTCATCATATTGACATTTATTAAAGGCATATGATCTCTACAGGCAAGCCACGCGCAGTTCACAACACAGTCAGAGTTGATATATAGAATAAAATTCAGAGAGTAGTAATAAAGGCCTTTCACAATTGCAGTAATAACTCATAAAGGGACAAACGTATTTGGTGCAAGAATTGTTTTAGGTTGCAGCTGCTACTTAACGATACATTCTGCTTCTCTTTTCCTACTTCCAAATTGCCAACATTTCCCTGAGGTTATAGATAATTAAACAGTTTACTATTTACTAGAAGTTTGCATTTTTTTCAATGTTAGCTACTTTCCCAGGAATAAATAACATGGGGTATTGTATTTAAAACTGCAAATACTATATGTATGATAAAAATTAATGTGCATAATGGGGAGTTTCCAGGGTTTTTCATATTAAGAGATTTTATAAAAGTAAAAAATATTAGATCTGTGTATGTGGTAGCAGTTTATTTACGCCATAAGTGTGCTTGTACACAAGTTGATTACTTCTGTATTTATTGCTTCTGATCAGCATCAACTTTCAAAAAATGGCATACCTTGTCAGCATGCTGTTATATGTTACCGTAATAATAAAACAGTTTACCAGGCATGTCTTAGCGGTATGAGCTTTCATCTTATGTATGATTAAGGCTTTATCATACCATGATATTACAGTAGAAGGTCCTTTTCAGCTTTAATATTCTGAGTCTATAATGTTCAAGGAAGTAGAATACCACAAGTGGCTTATTAGATTGTTTTTCAGTTCACAGTTTCAAAAACAAAAATGTCTGTTAGATTTGTCTGTACACTCTTCATGGTGATGATGTAAAGGTGGACCACGTTCCATTCACCACATGCTCCTGTAACGCAGTAGTTTTCTTACTGTATTATCTAGGCTGCAGGAAGATAGGGGGACATGCTTCAGGGAGGGCTCCAGGCTTCCCTGCTTTTGTCTCGAACCAAAAAGCTTTTTGCATGTGTGTTTCATCAATTGGTATTCTTTATAAGGTTTTATTATAAAAGTGATTCTGCTATCAAAGCTAAAGAAAAAAACTAATATTGCATACACACACATATGCACGTGCACGCATGCACCCACACACACATACTTACACACACTCAGAACACATCTGTGTTGATTTTTCTCTCATTTGTTGCTCCAGATGGCACTCCTCTGGTCTTGCCCCTGCCCTGTGCTCCAGGAGGTAGCTCATTACAAACAAGCCATGAGCTGCACCACTCTCTGCCTTTCACACAGGTTTAAGCAAGAGGAGGCCATAGCAGGAGCTCTCAGAGCAAGATGGGTGCAAGTCAAGTACGTATTCCTCCTTCTTTCTTCCTCTGGAGCCTCCAGAGATGGCTATGTCCTTCCAGGAAGGCCACCACACTTGTCAAGTAGTCCATTGCATAGAATTATTGTCTCTAAAGTCTCTTTCCTGGTCCTTTAAGCCTCCTTCCAGGGTGTTGCATTATCTTGTTTAATTTCCTAAGCCTCATCCATGACTCTGTAAACAATAGTTCATTTAACTCTCCTCAAATGACCCAAGTAAAGAGTACCATTTGCTCTTGCTGGGCTCTGACCTAAGATTTGTGCAGACACAAATCATGAACACACCACACACACACAAACATACCACATACACACACACATACTGAGAGAGAGAGAGAGCACCCAAGCCTCTTAGTAAGCTAGCACAATATCAAATATCAACACAGTAAACGATTCATTTACTATAAAGGAAAGAGAAGACACTCATCCTATCTTCCTGCAGCCTGGATAATATAGATGAGAACTACCACATTAGTGGGATATCTTGTTACAGGAGCACGCGGTGAATGGTACATGGTACACCTTTACATCATCACCATGAAGAGTGCACAGACAAATCTAACAGACATTTTTGTTTTTGAAACTGTGAACTGAAGATGAGTAGTTTTTCTAAATAGTTATAATTTCTGGAATTACATAGAAAATTCACTCTTAAAGAGAGGCAGTGTTTTTAAAATATTAGAATATTAAAGGATTTATCTAATGTTTTAGTTTTTCTTAATTTATTATTATTATTATTATTGAGATGGGGTCTTACTCTGTCACCCAGGCTGGAGTGCAGACTGCAATGGCGCAATCTGGGTTCACTGCAACCTCTGTCACCCAGGTTCAAGCGATTCTCTTGCCTCAGCCTCCTGAGTAGCTGAGACTACAGGTACATGCCACCATGACTGGCTAAGTTTTGTATTTTTAGTAAACATGGTGCTTCACCATGTTGGCCAGGCTGGTCTTGAATTCCTGACCTCAAGCAATCAGCCCACCCAGCCTCCCAAAGTGCTGGGATTACAGGCATGAGCCACCACGTCTGGCCATTTTAGTTTATTTTTAATGACTCTTTGCCACAGTTTGAACTGGGCATATCCTTCAAATCAGTAGTAACACTTCTAGTGTAATTTCTTTGTAAATACACATGTACAAAAAAATGTATGTTGAAGAACATTCTTTGTGGCAATTATGTAATAGAGGAAACAGGAGCACTGTAAAATAGGAAAGCTGGAAAAATTCCTAATGGCAATCATTAGGGGGTGCGGTCTGAATGTGCCTCCCAAAATCCATGTGTTGAAACTTAACCATTCACGTAATTGTATTAAAATCTAGGGCTTTTAGAAGGTGATTACGTCTTGAAGGCAGAACCCTTGTAGAGGGAATCAGAGCCCTCATAGAGGGCTTGAGAGAGTGGTTTACTCCCTTTCATCCCTTCTGCCATGTGAGGACACAGTGTCCTCCCTACTGGAGGACACAGCAACAAGGCACCATTCGGAAGCAGAAAGCAGCCCCAAGCAGACACCAAACCTGCTGCCATCTTGATCTGGGCTTTCTAGCCTCCAGAACTGTGAGACAAACGTTTCTCATTTTTATGATTTAATCAGTCTCAGATATTTTCTCATAGACCCACAAACAGATGAAAACATTAGAGAAAGATAAATTGTGATACATTTATGCCATATAATATTATGGGAAAAATAAAAAGAATATTAATATTCTCTGAAATAAGAAGAGGTTAAAACAAGCTGAACTGATAATAATGCATATAATATCCAATTTATATAAAGGAAGTTCACATGTCTGTGTAAATAATGTACATGTGTCAAGTCACATAGGTGGTGATGAAATGTGTTTTGAGAAGTTATCTCTGGGGAGAAAAGTTAGACATTAGAGGCAATATGGAAGGACAGATATATACAGTTTGAGATGGGTGATGAGAGCTTACATTATCTGATGACAAATTAATCCAATATATCAATCCAATCTAAAGCTTTTTAGACACTTTTTTCTCTTGATCATTTAGTGTGACAAATACTAATTTCACAAAGTATGTGCATATTTAATTACCAAATCTGGTTTTAGAATTGCATATGTAGGCAGTTCTGTTTATTTTTGCTAATTTTTGTAATCTCACACTGTTACCAACACCTCCTATACATGATCTTAATAAAACTTTTTTGGTAGGGGGTTAATTTTCTAAGTTATTTTGCCATTTTTATATAATTTAATTTTGTATTCTCTCCAGTTATAACTATTTTCCATTTATAAAAAATATTTAGCTAAACATAGAGATTTCAGAATAAACCATAAGTTTTATTTCAGAATTAAAACTAATTTTTTCTTCTGAAATAAACTCAAAATAAAAATTTTTTTTCAGAATAAATCCTCATGATAATTTTTTCACTTTAAGTTTCTAATATATTTAGAAATTTTAAAATATTTTCTCAAATAATAACAAGTAGAAAATATTAACTATTCTTTTATCCAGGTTGTAAGTAGTCCTACATATTCTTCATGTAAAGTGTTGTTGTATCAATGCTGTGATATTTTTTGAGATAAAAATATGACCAAATAGAAAATCAGATGTTATTCATTATGAGGAATGTAAAAAATAAAGGCAAACTAATTAAATTTGTAAAAACACAAACAAACAAAAAAACCAGAATGCATAGTAGTTATCAAGATGTGAATTAAGATTTTGAAATATTTATTTTAGGCCTTATTTGTTTTGAGATATTTTATGTAAAGTTAGAGACAACATTCAAAATATAATTAAACTCTTGGAAAAGAAATTAAAATTGGCATGATTGTTTTAACATGGACTAAAGAAGTATTTGCAAAAGCCTGAAAATATAAAATTAAACATAAATGTTGTAAACTGACCAGGCACATGCATAGAAAAAAAAAAAGAATGAAAAAGTCTTACAGATAAAAGCTTGAAAGTGCTTGAAAATTTTTAAAAACTGCCCCTATGCTAAATTTTCAAATTGCTTGTAACACGTTTCTTTTCTATATATTTATCAGTGCATTTTCTGGTAAGTCATCTACTTCTAATCTCTAAGTAATTATATAACATTCAGGAGAGAGAAGAATAGAAAATCATGGTGGGCTAGGTGCGGTGGTTCATTCCTGTAATCCCAGCACTTTGGGAGGCTGAGGCAGGCTGAGGTCAGGAGTTCGAAATCAGCCTGGTCAAAATAGTGAAACCCTGTCTCTAGTGAGAATACAAAAATTAGCAGGCATGGTAGCACACACCTGAAATCCCAGCTACTCAGGAGGCCAAGGGAGGAGAATTGTTTGAACTCAGGAGGCAGAGGTTGCAGTGAGCCAAGATCATGCCATTGCACTCCAGCCTGGGTGACAGAGAGAGACTCCATCTTAAACAAAAAAAAAAAAAAAAGAAAGAAAAACAGGGTTGGAATCATGTAAGACGATAGACCTTGCATACACTTATCAGCCATTTGGTATGAGGAAAGGGCGTAAATGCTGTGGATCATCCAAATAATCTAAAATTTTTAGAATCATTTCTTTAGCACTGAGCGGAAGGAAGGTGGGGACAGGACGAATATCAAACAACAAGCCAACATAATTAGGATGCTGTTAAGATAGCCCAGCAAAAAAAAAAAAAAAAAAAAAAAAAAATGAACAAAGAATGACCTAGAATCAAGATTTAAAAAGCAGATGTGGGAGATGAAGAGTCTGATATGACTTCCAGTCTTGAGTGACTTGATTCCACCAGAAAAGCCTCCCTTGTCCTCCTTGAGGCCACCTTCTCCTGTCGTTCTGGTATCAGTCTCTCCTTATACTCCTGGGGATTCACTTGTGGCTGAAGGCCAAGAGTGTATGTTGGTGCCAGATATCAAAGTTATGGGGCCCCTAACATAGACAGGCTTTGCTTCCTGGTCCTTTCTGAAGAGGACAGAATTCAGATTTTATGTTTCCTCCTGACCATTGTTCTAGGTCCATTCAGAGAGACAGAATCCCAGGAAATAATTGCAAAAGCAAAAAGACCTGACTGCCAGGGCAGTCATGTGACCTTGTATTTTCTCGTAGGACAAATACTTCCTGGAGGTAAGCATGGCCGGCAAGGAGCAGAAAGCACAGAATCCCCTAAAGTCGTTCAGGCTATTTTGGTCTCTGACAACGTGGATTTCTAAAGAACCCACGTAGCAGGTAGGAGGTGGCACCTTGAGAGCCTCGCAAGGCTGTCAGAGAAATAGCAGCTCAAAAAAGTAGGAGCATCGTGTATCCACCATCCTTCCACTCTGCAGGCCTCAGAAAGAGTGGATTGTCACATAGGGGGTGACTGAAGCCAGGAAAAACCTACATGGTGAGCAAGCATGTCTGGGTGTATTACTCCATCTTCAGCATGATTACATAAGAAATGGAGAAATAGCATCATCAAAACAGAAAAACACAAAGCAAAAACAAACCTAAATAACTAGGGAGAAGAGTATCCAGAGGAAGAACATTGGCTGAAAAGGACACATGACAGCAACTGAAAGAAAATGTCAAGACACATCCTCAAGAAAATGCAGGAAAACAGGCCTCTGTCAAGCAAGAGCACTGGATGGTCAGGAGAGGACAGGTTAAGATGATTGAGCAACACGATTCCGTAACATAGAGCAAAAAAGAGACAGAGATGATATAAAAAGACTATCAAGAAACTAAAAACACAAACCCAAATAAAAGCCAGATTAATGCAATAAATAAAAGAACGGACAAGGTAGTTATCAAATTGGTGATAGAACACATTAGAGAAGCTATTCCAGGGTGCAAAGAAAGCTGAAAGAAAGTCAGATTAGTATAGAGATTGTTTCTGTTCTTGAAGAAGGGATGGAAGTAAATAGATAAGTCATAATCAAAGAGATGAAAGAGGGCTAGCTAGGCAGACTTTTTACAGGCACAGTTAGTTGAAAGTACTTACAGGTATTGTCTAGCACAGAGAATATTCAAAACATATCACTTTGCCTTTACTCTAAAAATTAGGATAAAACAATAAAAGTTTTTTTTTTTTTTGAGATGGAATCTCATTCTGTTGTTTATGCTGGAGTAAAGTGATGTGATTGATCTTGGCTCACAGCAATCTCTGTCTTTCTGGTTCAAGCGATTCTCCCGCCTCAGCCACTGGAGTAGCTGGGATTACAGGTGTATGCCACCACATCCAGCAAATTTTTGTATTTTTAGTAGAGACAGGGTTTCACCATGTTGACCAGCCTGGACTCAAACTCCTGACCTCAGGCAATCGATCCACACACCTTGGCCTCCCAAAGTGCTGGTATTAAAGATGTGAGCCACTGCTCCCAGCCAATAAAAGTAATATTAATAATGGAAAAAATTATATTTATTGAACTCTATGTGCTAGCAATTTTTTTTTTTTTTGAGATAGGATCTCTCTCTGTCGCCCAGGCTGGAGTACAGTAGCATCTTGGCTCTCTGTAGCTGGGACCACAGGTGCATGCCACCAAGCCTGGCTAAGTGTTGTGTTTTTGTAGAAACAAGGCTTTGCCATGCTGCCCAGGTTGGTCTCAAACTCCTGGACTCAAGTGATCCATTCAACTTGCCCTCCCAAAGTGTTTGGATTACAGGCATGAGTCACCATGCCTGGCCTGTGTGCTTATAATTCTTCTAAGCTCTTTATGTGTACAGCTAGTGCTCGACTTACGACCACGATTGGTTCCAACAGACCGCTCGTAACATGATTTGATCGTAAGTTGAGTAGGCTATATGCACGAGGAGATGGTAGTGCTGCCGGAAGCTGGTCCGCACTGTCGTACACCCAGCTGGGCAACGTTTGCGCTGCCAGACGCGGAGCAGTCATGGCTAGCGATTGCGGTCGTAAAGTCGAATGGTCGTAAGTTGCATAGATCGTAAGTCGATCAATACCTGTATTAATTTATTTAATAATCTTCTTTTATTACTCATTGTCTACAGCTAAGGAAACAAACACAGAAAGGGCAAAGAACTGAACAAAGATCACACAGCTAGCAAATGTCAGAACTGGAATTCAATGCCAGGTACTACAACTGCAGCTTTACATAGTAAATAATATTTTAAAAAATTAAAAATAGAAAATCTAGTAGGATACAAGGCAGGATATATGCCTTCAGAATAGTGACAAAAATAATAGCAACAAAAACAAATGCCTATTGCAAAAGAAAAGGATTTAACAAGCAAGCACATGTCTACAAATACACAAAACAGAACAAAGGTAACTTAAGCAAAACTGAACATCACAGTAATAAATATAAATCAACTTACTTGTCTATTAAAGATAAAAAATATTTACTATGGAAAAACCAAATTAAAACAGTATATCTTTAGGAAAAAAATGCATTAAACAGAGAGTTGCAAAAACTGCGGGTAAGCAACAGGATAGGAAAAGATAGATGTAGCAAGTTCAATAAAGGGAAATCAGGAATTGAAATATTAATATCAAAGAAAACTGAATTCAAAATAAAAAATTTACAAGAGGCAAGCTGTTTTCTGTAAATGTTAGTTATCAAAGGAGAAATAGTTCCCTGAAACCTGTAAGCATCACATACATTTTTATTAAGACATATTCATCATAACTACCACTTATGTAACATAAAGAGAAATGAACAAATAAAGGTATTCTGTGACATTAATGCACTGTCTTGATTGATGTGGTAAATAAAAAATAATCTGGAAGACATAATTAGTAACTCTGGGTTAAATATATAAATTAAATTTTGTACTCAACAGACAGAATTCATTCTCTTTTATATCATCCTTGAAAATTTACAAAATTTAATCATTTATGGGCCGCAAAACAAAATTTATGAAATTTCCATCAGAATGAAGCATAAAGCATCTTTCCACTGAGGCTGCAGCCCCCAGAAAAGAAAAATAAAAAAAAATTAAGTCACATTCTCTGTTATCATAATAAAACTAGTAAAAAAACTTTAAATAAAAATATTTAAAATTATGTAAATATATCAAAGAAGAAATATGAACTGCAATTATTAAATATGTGTAAAATCATGACACTAATACAACTGCATACAAGTGATTTTCGTTTTCTTCTTTTGTCAGCCTGTATTTTAAAAATTTGCAGCAAAAAGCATGTTATATCCTCTGAAATATTCTAAAACACAATTTTTAAAAAGTGGCAGCATCAAATGTATTACATATCATAACTTTCGAGATAAGGCAAAAGCAATATTGAGAAAAAATCAAAACCATAGATACTTTTTTTTGCTTTTTTAAAGCAAAAAAAAAAAAAAAAAAAAAAAACCTAGTAAATATAAATGTATGGAATTTTAGGTACTGAATTCATAGAGTAACAAAAACTCTAGGAAAGTATCATGAAAGAATTAAGAAACATTAAAGAGTAAATTAGAAAACAATTGAATAGACAAATAAATCCAATCATTGATTATTCAAAAATGCTAATATACTTAATAAAATGGCAATGGATCTGGAAAAAACAATAGTTATATTCCTAAACTGTTATAAAAATAGAAGTTTAATTATAAATTCTGATGGCTTTTTTCTCAATTATTGGAATATACTACAGACAAATTTATGGTTATAAATTTTCAAATACGACAAAAGTAAAGTCTCTGGGCAATAAGTAATAACTAAAATTGCCATGTATATGTATGCAAACTGATCAAATATGTAATTTTAATAAAATACAAATAATTTAAAATTTATGTCCAGAGTGGACATAAATGCCCAACCGATAGTTTATATAAGTTGATACTTTTAATATAGTACCTTTAAGTTGGTGCTTTTAATACTCCAAATTAAAGAAAAATCTTCTGTTTCTTTAAATGTGATCAGCACTAAAACATAATAGCTCTTTTCACCGGTAATTTTGATACAAATATTAGACAAAAATAGCGATACAAAATAAAAATGCAGATACATTTCTCTATTGATAAAGTCCAAAAATTCTAAATAAAATGCCAGCAAATCGAATTCACTAATACAGTGCAAGAAAATGTGCAGTAACCAAGCTGGCTCAGGAATACAAAAGATTTTTACATTAGAAAAATCAAAACATGGAAAATGTTGCATTAGTAGTAAGAAAAACTGTCCAATCCAAGTCATCTGACCTTGTAAAAGAGAGTGCTCTTGCTGAGAATAGCAACTATAGTTTCTCCTCCCCGAAAATGTCCACACACGTACAAAATGGGGTACACAATGCCAAGGCTTTCCTTCAAGATCTGTGAAATTTAGTCAGATTCATTATTCTTAATGTTTAAAACAATAATAATCTTCATGCAATACTAATTGAAGGATATTTCCTTAACATTGTATCTAATAGCAATAAGCTGGAAGGATTTGGTATGGTATCAGAAATACAAATATACACATATGCATATATAGGGACATACCCAGTATATATACACTCTCATTGGGAAATATCCTCCAATTGTTCTAGCCAGTTTAATAAAGCCATAGGAAAAAATGGTGTATAAATAGTGGAAGTAAGATAAAAATTACGGTTATTTATTAACGATAAGATTGTCAAACTAGGAAGTTATAGAGTTAGCTCAAATAAAATGAACAAGAAAATGTAGTAAAGTGGCCAACTTCAAAACCCACCTCCCCTACACATACACAAGAGCTTTTTCATATACTAGAAATAACTAAGTAGAGAGCATGACTGGAAATGTCTCCAGTCACAAATATACAAAAAATTGCTCAGACCAAGTTTTTAAAAATGTAAGACCTATATTAAGAAAATGGTAATGCTTTACAGCGGAGAATGATACAATACTTTAATAAAAGACTGATATATCATTCTTCTTGATCGAAAAGTTCTATTTTATAAATCTGTTAATATTCCCAGATATGATTAAATGTATAACTATCTATAATTATAACTTTAATAGTATACTTTATTATAATTCAAAATTATAACAAAATTATAATTGTGAATATAATACACAGCTGATATACCAACATAGCCTTGAAGTAAGCCCTAGTATATATAAAAATTTAGCATATGACAACAGTGGCATCTCAGATGAATAGAGAAACAGAAAATATTTTAAATTATGTTACAATCATTGACTAACTGGATATTTTCTCTCATGAATATATTTCCACTTACAAAAGTAATGCAAAAATATTGAGTACCAACTATTAAAAGTGCAAGGTCTGTATCAGGAAAACTATCAATGAGTTCATGAAATGTAAAATGAATTCAATGTAGCTCAAAAGTCAATGTATCAGAATGAAGAATGCCTTTTTCAAGTGAACGGCAAAGCCAAATTTACAAAGCAAATGTTGTGCTACTCCATAAAAGTTGAAATATTTGTTCATCAAAATATATATGTGTGTTATTTTGAAGATAGGACAAAAGAGAAGAAGGTAAAATGTTTGCGATATTACGTTTCAAGTGATCAATCACTTCAACAATAAACTGGCATAATTACACAGAAGCATCAAAAGCCTTAAAAATTTTCACTAGATTTTATCATCCATTCCTCTTCCAGAATTTTTCCCTAATAAATTAACTATATATATGCTCAAAGTTTTATCCACTAGGATGTTTGTTGCAGCATTGTTTCAGATGGGGTTTTTTTAAGATGGAATTGATGTGTATGCTAGATCAGTGCCTGGAAAATGTTCTGTGCAATTGTTTGCTTTTTATTTGGATGTGTGTGAGGACAACATAATTTCATCTCCTATTCTTATCCTCTCAAAGTTGTCCCAAGGGAGTCTCCAGAACAGACTCTCCCAAGGGTCTTGGGGAACTTGTCAAGGTGGTTTATGTCGTATGTATTACGTAGAAAATAACTTGGGAGCCCCATGAAGTACTTCTCCCCACACCCATCAGTATCACGCAGCCACTGAGATCCCTTTCCCTCCCTTATCTTCGCACAGGACCCCACTGCTGGCTCATGATGCTGCCTCCTGAATTTTCTTTTTTTTTTTTTTTTGAGACGGAGTTTCGCTCTTGTTGCCCAGGCTGGAGTGCGATGGCGCGATCTCAGCTCACCGCAACCTCCGCCTCCTGGGTTCAGACAATTCTCCTGCCTCAGCCTCCTGAGTAGCTGGGATTACAGGCATGCGCCACCATGCCCAGCTAATTTTTTGTATTTTTAGTAGAGACGGGGTTTCACTATGTTGACCAGGATGGTCTCGATCTCTTGACCTCGTGATCCACCCACCTCGGCCTCCCAAAGTGCTGGGATTACAGGCGTGAGCCACCGCGCCCGGCCAGCCTCCTGAATTTTCAAACTGACTCTTCATAGTACTCTTCCCTTTATATGCACAGAGCAATTCAGCTATGCCCAGCCTGTCCCTTCAACAATGCCTGCTCATACCTGCAGCCCAGAAACCACAAGCCCTGGAATGATCAGACCCATCCTCATCAGAAGGCAGCAGGGACTTAGAAATAAAATTTTTCTTTATACTTAAACAAACAAAATAAATAAACTTCCTAATAAGTATTTATGTATAAATAAAAATGCATATATGTACCTATACATCCATGTTTGTATACATTAAACGACCAGACTATATAGCAATTCCATAAACACTACTTTCTTCGGTGACAGAGACAGCTATCCAGTGATATATTCTCTACTTTCATAGTTGTCTTAGATTAGGTTCCTTGGAAAAAGAGTCAGAGAGGGCGAGAGTTGGATGCAGAAATTTGACCTACACCAATAAAGAAGTGGAGGAAGGATTCAGTAGAGGAAGAAGTCCACACACTGTAGTTGCAACTGAGTTTTCCGTCAATCCTTCAGATAGTTCTGGGGCTGAGATGGCTCTTCAGAATTTTCCCAAACTGAAGCAAAGGGCCTGGGCTGTGAATCAGCCAATCACCAGCCACAGGCAATGCCCCGTGAGCCAACCAGCTGTGGGCCTTCAGTAGCTGATAATCCCACAGCCGGATTACAAGGACCACCATATCCTATCCAACAGTGTAGAGAGGTTGTGCAGAAGAGGCTGACCTGACAAAAACAACCTCTTCGAGGGCCCCAGGACTATTTCCTACCAATAGAATGTGTGTGGACGTGATGCTTGCCTTTGCTTGGCAAGATGATTAAGAAGTAGGCCCAGCTTCCTGCAGGAGTCAGAAGAGGTTAGACTGTGCTGTGGCAACAAACGACTCCAAAATTTTAATGATTTTCAACACAATAAAAGTTCATTTCTTACGAATGCAGTATCCACTATGCTTCCGGACATTTCCCTAGGGCAGCTGTTCTCCATCTGGTGACTCAGGGATTCAATCTGCTTCAGTCATGTGGCTCCGTGTTCTCAAGGTGAGGCGTTTATGTTCACTGTGCAAAAGGGAGGCTAGGGAATTGAACCATTTGTGGACTGCCTCTGTCTAAAAGTGACATACGTTATTCTGCTCACATCTCAGTGGCCAGAACTGATTACAGTAACACCATATAAAGGGCAGAGAAGTATCATTTTCCAGGTGTGAGGAATAAGATATGGGATCCGGTGAATACAATTTTGTCTGTGCCACATTTCTCCCCTGCTTCCTTTCTGCCAGAGAGAAGGAAATAAGTCTCAGGCCCTGGGGGATAGCAGTGCCACCAGACAGGAGACTAGATGCTTAAAATTTCACTTGAGGGCACTTGGACAAACACTCACATTGAAGTAAGCAAGAAATAAACTTCTGTTAAGAAACTACATTTATTAGATTTATCTATTACAGCACTAGACATCAATTATAGCATCTAGTGTAATCGTAACCACAATATTCTCTTTGCTTTGCTGAATTTAAAATATTTTCTACACTTAACATGCATTACTTTATAACTAGAAAAAAAATTATTATTTTTAGTAAATGGCATTTTAAAAATTATACTTTAAGTTCTGAGATACATGTGCAGAATGTGCAGGTTTGTTACATAGATATACACGTGCATGGTGGCTTGCTGCACCCATCAACCCCTCATCTACATTAGGTATTTCTCTTAATGCTATCCCTTCCCTAGGCCCCCAACCCCCACCCCCCAGCAGGCCCTGGTGAGTGATGTTTCCCTCCCTGTGTCATGTGTTCTCAATGTTCAGTTCCCACTTAAGAGTGAGAGCATGTAGTGTTTGGTTTTCTGTTCCAGTGTTAGTTTGCTGAGAGTGATAGTTTCCAGCTTTATCCATGTCCCTGCAAAGGACATGAACTCGTCCTTTTTTATGGCTGCATAGTACTCCACGGTGTATATATGCCACATTTTCTTTATCCAGTCTATCTTTGATGGGCATTTGGGTTGGTTCCAAGTCTTTGCTATTGTGAACAGTTCCACAGTGAATATACGTGTGCATGTGTCTTTATAGTAAAATGATTTATAATCCTTAGGGTATATACCCAGTAATGGGATTGCTGGGTCAATGGTATTTCTTGTTCTAGATCTTTGAGGGATCACCACACTCTTCTACAATGGTTGAACTAATTTACACTCCCACCAACAGTGTTAAAGTGTTCCCATTTCTCTATATCCTCTTCAGCATCTGTTTATTTCCTGACTTTTTATTTTTAAGAACCCATAATATGTATTTGCTTATTTAGAAATCCAACTGGAAGAATGCTGGAGGTTAATGCAGCAGGTTTTTGAGGTTGAAGGTTGTCTGATGTCTGTGGGCTCACAGAACCTGACATCATGCAGTCTGCAAGGTGCTCAATAATTCATCCAGAATTTACTTCATAATCACAGCAACTAGTGATCATTGCCTGGACAGTAATAGGTATCCAGTGTTTATTATTAAATATATAGCTGACTGATTACCTGAAGAGATGGATTAACTATCAAAAATAAGAGCAGTCAAAATAGCTAGCCAGACTCAGTGCTTTCGAGAATTCTCTGTTGGTTGATCTTGTTCTTAGAAAAACTTTACTTTTTAGCTGGACCTTTGAGAATTTTTATGAAGTGACAGAACCTTCTTTTCTAGGGTCATCTCCTATCATATGTGCACATGCAGTTTGCAATATAATTATATAAAGCTATGTATGATTCCTTAGGCAATCACTGTGCCCTTTCTCACACTCTGGAACTTTTTGCCCAGGCTGTGTCCTCTGCCTGAAATGCCATTTCTCCTCCTATGCTCCTAGCCAACACCAATTCATTTTTCATGATGGAGAATCAATGTCTTCACTTACAAAAGGATTTCCAGGAAATGAACTATTTTTTCATCCCTCCTTTTCCTGGTGCTCAATTGGGCCTCTGTGGTGCTGGCATCACAGTGTTGACCTTGCCTCTGGGTGCTGCTGTTTGCATATCTCCCTTCTTCACCAGACTCGAGTCTGTTGTCCAGGGCAGCTGCTGTTTGTCCTGGGATCACATTTAATGTCTCATACACAGAATTATTTCCCCTAACCTACCACAGTACCTGAACAGATATTGCAGTATATGTCCCTTAAATAATCACCTAGGCTTAAGTGGGGAGACTACATTTTTTCCTTCAAATGTTTGAACATTTGGGGTCCTTGTGCATCTGCTTACTTGGGATTAGCACACATCAAATTCCACTATTCCCGAGGACTCAATAATTCAGGGTCCACCAAGTGCTTTATCTCAAGTTAAGGTCTGGACTCACTTATTGAATCTGGGAAGCTGCTAACTCGGGACCTGCAAAATAGGTGTTCTTGCTTGCATTTAACCTAGTGATTGGGGCAGGAGGTTTGCAACATATATGGTAATGTTAGATTGCTCTCCATATAAATATCTTAAAATTCCAAGAAAATGTAATTTGAAGCCCTTGTCTTGCCACAATCAATGCATTTACAAAAAGACTGAACAAAAGCCATGCCAAAATGTAATTGCTATTTTCAGGATCATGCCATTACAACATTATAAAGTACTTTTAAGGACACTTTATAGGACATGGTAAATTGAAAGTTTAACTTCTTAATGTAACTCATTTTTTAAACAGAATAGATTTTAGTGGACTCAGTAAAAACAACCCTAACCCATCACATTTCTCTCAGTGTTAAATGTCTTTCAATGAGAATGTTGTCACATGCTGGTAATTATGAAGAATGCATTTTTCAATCTTAAGTACAATCAAGAATTTTGAAGTCAAAGCATTTAAAGCAACTTCTTAATAATAATTTTAAATTAAACTGTATATTGCCCACTACTATGTGATTGTTATAAAACATTTATATGTACTGCTGTGTGTATCATCTCAAAATGACAGACTATGTAACATACATACACATTTTGCTCACCTCCATGTAAAATATTTAGATAGGATGCTTTATCATTGATTCTTACTCATGTTACCCACATATGTCTTTAAGATATTTTAAGATACTTTCTGTACAATTATCTAAACTCAAATCTTAATGCAAATGTTATCTACATACGGTACTATAGTCAATAGCATAGCTTACATATATTGTTTGTATATAGCATGTTTATTTCTATATAGATCGGTGAATAGAAATACATTTAATGGATATAGCTTTTCTATGCTACATTCTATAGATCTAAGATAGAATAGAGAACTTTAAATTCAACCAATTTAAACTTCAGGTATAATTTCTATAGCTCTTTTGAAATAATCAGAGCAAGAAAATTAACAACTAAAAATATTTATTCTATAATTTAATCCAGTCATAGTAATAAATGCATATGCACAGGTATGGTTAGAAAATATATGGTCATTTAAAGGGGAGTCCTACTAAATTGCTTGGTTTGAATAATATTTTAAGTTTACATACACAGAAATGTAATTATCTATTTCTAACTTATTTACTCTTATTCTTAGATTCTAAATTGTATAATTGCTAAGTATTAGATTAGGGGATGTTAAGTTGAAATGTTTATAAAACTAAAGAATTTTGAAACAGAAATTATTACCCTTAACACATTATATGAGTGTTTTAAGAGTAATATATGTAGACATCTCCTTATAATAATTATCATAGTGAACATGGTATCAATAAATTTAAAATATTTCTGGATTATATTTTATAGTATTTGGCCAGAGAGTTGATAAATAACATTTACTTTAGACATTAAATATTTTTTATCACACATTTATAAAAGTGTGTACTTGTTTTGGATCTGTGAGTCGAGATTTTATTTTATGTGATTCTATGGGCAAATTCTGACTTTTCCATTTTTTACCACTTTGTGGAGAGAAAAAAAATGACATAAATGTCAAAATCCTCTGAAATAGAAATATCTAGAGAGCTGGCAAAATAGGCAGTCGTGGGACCAAGTTCAATAAATTATGTGAGGAGAATTGCTAACTACGTATAATTATTTTAATATGTATCATTAGGCCATATTTTTTGTAGTGTGCAGTTCCACTTTTACATTGTTTCCTTGTTTCCAGCCCAAGGGCATATTTCAGCATTATAATTTGTTCCTTTTAATGTGGCTGTTATTTGTGTTTTGGGAATGATTTGCAGATTTTTTTGACAAGGGACAGGGGGCTCTTTATATCATAAATATATTATAAAAAATTGGAACCGAACTATTGTTCCTCATCGTTAGGCTGGCAATTTAGAGAATTCACAGTTCATGAGCTTTGCTAACTTACATTTCCAGGACTTTGTCTCTCTCTGTTAAAAATATCTGTTTCTCCATCATTTTGACAGGACTTTTTCTTCTAAGTGACTTGCCTGGTATATTTGACCTGCCCTGCCTGCATCTAAAGAAGATTTAAGCTTTGAGAGGGACCCATCCTCACACCGGAACAAAGAGGACCCGCATGCATCTTGCAGACTTTAACTTGTTTGATCCACATAAAGGTGTCTTGCCATCAGACTTCTACAGGTGGAAAAATGGGGGCCAGAGACAGTAATTGTCTGCCAAAGGGATTCCAGTTAGCGAGGGGTCCAGCCAGGATCTAAATCCAGGCTTTTCCTCCTCAAATCCTCTCACCTTACCTCTACCATGTTGCAGGCGTTGGAGCATTTGTAGTGGGTAGAATGATATTAGGATTTTTTTTTTCCCCTGAAGTTACCACTTTGGTTTGTAAGCAGTAAAAACTGGAAGTTTGGGAAGCATGATGCCTTGCAGTGGCACCAGATATTACACACTAGAGTGTGTCCATCTTAGCTTGTGAGATAAGCAGTCACTTAACTACATCTCAGGAAAGACGACACATCTTTCTTGTGTGTCTAAAATAATGCAGAGTCTATCTCACCTCCTTTTGTTTCTTCTCTCATATTAAGCACTGAGAGCAGTTCTGACCCTTGAAAACTGTGACAGCTTAAGGCTGTCAGCCCCAACAGAAGGCTTCCTCACAAAGAATGAGTATTATGTCTTTTTCATAAGAATTAAAGATCTAATCTGACCAAAGCTCCATCGATGCTGATCAGGGATAGAGGCTTCTTCAGAAATGGAAGACACATGATTACCTTTTATGGGTGAGATATTCTAATTATTCAGTAGGGATTCGTTTCAGGTTACAGGATTTTTATTGGAAACCATTTAAATTTCAGTACCTGTCATTCCAAGTGGACAACGTAGAAGCACATATAAGAATTACTGGAGCACAAGGCCAGGCCCTCCATAATTTGCATACACCCATATAATATAATTTTTATCTTCTTTTCACATAGGAAGGTAGTGAATTGCAGATATCATCCACAGACTGCTGCATAGCATATTGGTCGTAGCAAACTGTTAATAATAATAATGTAGGAAATTCAATTTTAGGAACTAGCTATATTTATCCACACAAGAAGAACTTCCTCAGATGCTAACTCGAGCAAATGAAGGGGAGAATGTGCATTTTCTCCTGCTCTTCTGTTTCTTTACTGTTCACCAAGTTTGAAATTAAACCTACCGCGTAATTTCGAGAAGCAACTTGATCATTTTAATAAGGAAGATTAAACAAAAAGCGGACAGATGAGTATGGAAAAAACTGTAAGCAAATAAGAGTTGAAATCTGTAAGTTGTTTACTAATGTATGCTCCTGGTCTAATGAATACTAATGGTCTATTAAAGCAATTTGTGAAGCTATTACGTTTGGTTTATACAGCTGAGGAGTATCACCAAAGTCAGACAGCAAATACTCACACCATGCACTTACACTCATGCCTGCTGATATCCTTAGAGATTCTGTTTGTCACCATTCAGATGAAACTTTCAGATGATACCTTGTTTTCAGAAAATATCACCTTGTCAATAAATTTGCATTTCATATGTTGCAGAATTATTCTAGCAAATGCCTTTTAGAAGAGCTTACTTAAGGCAATGCTTTTTCCCAGCTGTTTAAGATTCTTACAGCACTGACTCAAGGCTTCCTCCCAAGCTCCTCACACATTTCAACCACTCACACTGTCCTCCAAACGCTGCCACCAGCACAGCCATGAAGACACATGACCAAATCCCACGGTCTTAGAAAGATGTGAGTGAAGATGCTGTTTTCCCTCTGGGAGAGAAGCTTTGGTTCTGCCCACAAAGGACCAAAATGTTCAATAAAATGATTCAAGGCTGAAGGACAATCAAAATCCAAGGACAATGAAAAATGAAATTGGTGATGTCAAAGGGGACTGAAGGCCTCCCCGAGTGACAGGAAAAGAGGTAAATGCCTGGTAATGTGGGTGTGGTGGGGCTCCTGCCTGAGGACCTGCCAGTATTTCCAAGTGTCTGACTCTGACTCCAGGAAATACTGAATAAATAGGTGGTCATGAGAACTAACTGGTTCTTCTACAGACTCTATAATATAGCTTCAACATATCCTATAAGTGAGGGCTTTGGGGAGCCTATCAGAATTTGGAGCATGACCATGAGGAGAAGCAATAAACTATAGCCATGGGTCAAAGGGAGCCAATGCCTTTCCTATGAATTCGTTTTTTTTTGTTTTTTTTTTTTTTGTAACGGAAAGGATCAAAGTTGCTGAGCTTTCTCTGTTGCCTGCTGTAAAGTTAACTCTGATGTAAACACCCTGAACCAGTGGCTTACAGGCCTCCATGAAGTTTCAGTAAACAGGGCCATCCCCTATTATAATATGCCCCTCCACAACCAGAGCACTTGGTAACCCGCAGCCAGTCTTCCAGCTTTGAGTCTTCATTGCTCACCACCTGTGAGCAGAGACTTAAGGAAAGTGATCTGAAGAGAGCCCAGTGTCGAAAAATCCATATTGACACTTTGATCACAAGCAGCGTGGAACCAAAAGTTTTTGAACAATAAACCATTTGAGAGTGTGTAACGTGCTTGTGAAAATATTCAAGGCATAATTAGATAAATAACAGATCCAGTGTCTATTTTTACTTTGCCTTGATGAGAAGCTTTGCAGGAGAGACTGCTGGTAGTTAATTCTCCTTAACAACAATCTGTGTAATCACAAACCCCAATTAGCCATGCCTGTTCTATGCTATACAAACTATTTCCTTAGCGTTTCACATCACTACTTTGTAATTAGCTTTCATCTACACGAGCTTTGACTAAAAAAATATAAAAGAGTGTAAGTGATTGTACTGCCACTCAGTATTCTGCGAAATAATCGCTAGCGATTTCAATCAGATTAATTTTATCACCCGTATTAAGGAAAATTACCTCCCTCTTCACTCTCTACAGCTGAGGGCTATTTCATTTCCTGAGATGTTCATAAAAGCATAATATAAAGCAATCTGTAATTGTAAATATCCTTCCCTAATAACTTTGAGATATTTCCTTAATACATCTTTACATTTGGAGTTTCCGTTCCATAAAATACAGTAACAAGTGCTCTATTATGTTTTAAGTGTGTGCTGTTAAGCTGGACAACTTAGTGCTGTCCTTCCTGTTTTTACATAGGGTTATATTTAACTTGCAGATAATGGGAACAAGGTTTAAAAGTGATGGAGCGGAATAATGGCGTTACAGCAATAATATATCTTGCCTTTGTGAGGAATAGAACTTTACAGCCCTATTTCAGGTCAGCCAACACTGATGCCATTTTTCACAGCCTGACAACTTTCACCTTCACCCAAACTCCAAATGGGTTTTAAACACCCTTTCCAGCCAGGACACAGGCCTCTTGCTGCTTGCGTCCTGCCTTGTGGACCCTTTCAGAAATTAACATATAATGAGCGAAGAAAAAAAAGGGTGGGGTAAAGACTATTATACTGTCTGGTTGCAGATTCTTCTTAGGGCATCCAAAGATTCCCAAATGTGGCAATTCAAAGAATTGAGATCTTCCACAAAGAGTGAGTGATCACAGGAAAGGTTTCAATCCTAGCTGTGCAGGGGGCTGGGGCGTGTCCATTGGATTGCATTGCTTCTATCAGGCCTGGAGTGGAGTGGTTTTTCTGATGTGGTTGCAGGCAGCCCTCTATGCCACACTGAACACTGCACTGCAGTCCTCTGCCTCTCTGACAAGACGATTTATTAGACGGGTCATTCTATATGAGAGTTGTAACTGGAAGGAGGATTTTGGAAGTCTTCAGGATTCTGAGCTCAAAAGCATGTCAAAGCTGTCGACCCTGGGGAGTCTACTTGAAAACTCACTGATAATATTAAAATAGAATTTGTATCCTGAGCTAACTATCTATAGTTTCATGCATAAGAAGTCTATCAGCATCTAATAACTGACATACCTAGACAACCTGCAACTTCATGTATCTGTCCTGGTGGGCACAGGTCATTCAAATTTGATAAAAGACCACAGGGGGTAGGCTAGTGAGGAGGGGAAGTTCCATCACTCAAGGCAGTGGACCTTGAATTGTTCTCATATAGTCAGGCCCCATAGGGAAATGAAGTGTTTAGGAGACTTTAATCTGCTCCCCTGCAGCAAACACAGTGGCTTTTGCCAGCTAGACTCAAAAGCGTTCTTCCTTGCTTAATATTCTTCCTGCCCCTCGGTCTCCTGGCAGGTTTGCGCAGGTTTTTGTATTTGTTCTGTTTTGTTTTACTGCATAATAATGCAGGGTGGACCAAAACTTTGGGATTCAAAATGGGAATAGGTAAGAAAATAAAGTAAAACCATTTGTTCTTTGTTGGCTTACCATTGCAAGCGTGGACACAATGGAGGTCTGTATTCCTGGGTGAAACAACACCAAAACCAATGGGTTAGAGCATCCGTTTCCTGTATTGCTATTTTTCTGGAACAGTGTTATATCCCCATTGGTGACTGCTGATGTAGTTGATGCTTTGGAGTACCAACTGAGATCTGGGACACCCAGTGACATCATGCTACCTCTGGGGACAGGCCTTCCAGGATGTCAGCAAAGAGATAAATGAATAAGCCTCCTTAGTTGTATTTCCACATTAACTGGGTAGCCAAAAAAATAATTGGTTTAATGCATGTTCTTGCCTTTTATAGTGTGATCTTCTCATCATGATAGAATTTGTTTCAGAAAGTGAAGATGTCATTGGCAATTATGAAAGAGACTCAGGCTTGTACATTTCTTAAGAAATCTATCCCAGACTGCTGGAAGGCTCACCAGGATGCAGCATTCATTTGGAGCCATCAACAAGGCTACATCAAGTTACGGTCTAGCATAAAATATTAACCCTGAGCGGGGAAGCCCAGGTTGGTAATATCCAAATTTACAAATCCTGCCTTAATGCATATCTCCCAACATAGCAAATGTTAATGGACTATCATAGGTGAAGGAATTTAGGACTAACGAATTAGAGACACAGAATGCATAGGTAGAGAAGGGGAGGTGCATGGAGGAAGATAGTAGCCTCACATTGTACAAGTAACTGCTTCAAAAGGAGTATTTCTATTTTGAATAGCTCTCATCAGGCATTAGTCATCAAAGGAGTCTTCTCGAAGAATCTAAATCCTCTGCTATTTTGTTTAACATTCTAGAGTGACAGGAAAACCCAGCAGGCAGATAAATAGTGGTGACCGGGACATACATTCATACCAGTGACTCCACCTAATAAGCCAGCATTCAAGATCACCAGAGAAATGGGGCTCTGCAGCTGCAACCTCCCATACTTTCCTGTGAAATGGGCTCACTTAGGAACCTAAGATCAACTGCTCCTGGAGATACACAATTAATATAAAGATTTTTCTTTCCCATTGTAGAAAAATTACCTTGAGAGAAAAAGTTTAATATCAAAATACTTTTAACCTGTGAATTTAAAAATATTATAATGACACTTTAGAATTGTCACTTTTAAATAGCTGTGAAGAGTTATAGTAATTCATTTCATAATTTCTTTATTCCTCAGGCAGTGATTTTAATTGAACATTTGCTATATGGTAAATGCTATTCTATTTTTTCACACTTAGTCATTGTTACACAAGTAAGTAACCTGAGGAAGAGATGCAAGGCTGAAAACGATAAAATTATTTTACAAGGTTTTGCTCCACATTACTAGAAAATACTCCTTAGAGAGGATAAGGGTGAAGAAACTCAAATAACCTAACATTTAAAATTTTCATGTTTAAGAATGAATGTAACTAAAAATAAAAATATCTATGCTGATTCATTAATTTACCTGAAAAAAGTCAAAAATGTTGAATTTTCTTTTTAAAGTAAGACAGTGCAGCAAAAGAGATCCAGCTTCATTAGCAGAGGTGCCCATATCCACCCATCTGACCCTGAGTCACACTGCTGGCTCCCATAGCTAGGAACCGAGCAGATTGCACTGGTCTGGTGCCTTCTGTCTGAATTTAGCAAACAAAAGCAGGTCTTGGCCAGAATGACAGCAAGAGCCCATTCTGTTTATAGGAAAGAAACACTGACATCACACTCTTCACCCGGGAGCACTGTTAACATGCAGTAAAAGCAGAATGATGGCATTGAGACAATATTCACCTAAGCTGAAAAAGTCACAAATGATTGAAAGGATAAAGATGACTACAAGGCAGCTGGGAACTTCATGTTCTCTAGGTTAAATGGGCTCCCACAAACCCTCCCTTTATGCCCAGTGTCCCTAGGGAGAGATGCCAACCAAAATCCCAATATATTTGGTGGCGCCACAGGATTAAGGAGTATACACAGTTCCAATCTTGAGTGATGGGAAAATCACCAAACATTCCACCAACTTCAATTGGGATCAAGGTACAAATGACATCAAAATTAATGGTTTCAGAATCCCTGCTTCTGTGGTTCAGGGATGCGTGAATCAGCTTAGGCTGCTATAACAAAATACCCCTGACTGGGGAGCTTAAACAACAGAAATTAATATTCTCATAGTTCTGGGGACTGCAAGCCCATAATCAAGGTGCCAGCAGGGCTGATGTCTAGTGAGGGCTCTCCCCTTAGGTTGGAGATGGCAACCTTCTCGCTATATTTTGTTATAGCCTTTCTTCAGTGTGTGTGCAGAGAGAATAATCTCCCTGGTGTTTCTTCTTTAAAGGACACAGTCCTATGTGATCAGAGCCCCACCCTATCACCTCATTTAACCTTAATTATTTTCTTAGAGGCCCTATCTCCAAGTACAGCCACATTGGGAGTTAGAGCTTCAATATAAGAATTTTTGGGGAAAACAAACGTTCATTCCCTAGTAAGAGAGTCCAAATGCCTCAAGTAAGATCACCACACAATGAGTGTTCTAATTACCTTAGATGCCATCGGAAAACACAGATGAAGACCATACACCTTGGTGAATAAGTTAACTGTATCATGCAGTTGAAGAACTGCAGTTGCTTACTCCAACATTTGTTAGTTCTTATTATGTGCCAGATGCTAGAAAAATAAAGATGAGTACAGCAGTATTTGTGTCCTCAAAGAGTTTCAATCTCTCTCTCTTTTCACTGCAGGAATTCATTGTTCAGAGAAGAATTTGCAGGGACCTGCCACAACCTGAAGTACAGTTGTGTTTTGCTTTGATCTGTTGTTTTTTTCAGAGGCTACTCTTTACCCCAAGCTTTATTTAAACAAAACCCATTAAACATTGACTGTTTCCTGGGAAGCCAATGTGAGCTGCCCAAGATCAACAATGTTAATACCCTTTAGTCCTTTATCTACCCCAGCAATCAGTAGGCTGGAAGCAAGTAATCAATCAATTGATCAATCTAGTAGTAGTCACACATTTTTGTGGGATGAGTTTAAAAAAGAAGAGCGAATTTTAGTCTATATGCAAATATTCCAAATATACCAGGATACTATTATACCCAGCAAAACATCTCCTTGCTGAAAATTTTTCTGGTAAAATAATTATTGGCGATTTTGTCTTATAGAGATTTTGTTTGTTTTGCTTGCTTGTTTGTTATTTGTTTTTGGCTATATATTTTTGTTTCCCCCTTTAATGGTTGTTCTAACATTTAAAATATATGTCTTTATGTTATCACAGTCTAACTTAAATCATACCAGTACTACTATAAGAACCTAATAACAGTATACATGGGAAATATGCATTTTATGCTTCCCAACTTCAATGCTATTATTGTCACATGTATTTACATATGTCAGACATCTCACAAGACATTATTACTTTTGCTTTAGGCAGTGAATTGTCTTTTAAATAACCATACAAATGAAAACATCTATTTTATATTTACCCCTGTATTTGCCAGCTTTGGCACTCTTCATTCCTTTGTGTAAATCCAAATTTCCATCTATTATTATTTTTCTTTAGCCTAAAGAACTTTCCTTAATGTTACTGGTAGTGCAGGTCTGCTGATGATGAATTATTTTAGCTTTTATTTTTAAATTTCTATTTTATCTTTATTTTAAAGGCTATATCACAGGACACTTTTCATAGGAAAAGTCTATGTTGACTTTTTTTCCTTCCAACATTAAAAAATTTTTCCATCTAAATTTGGCTTGCATAGTCTCTAAACAGAATGGGCAAAAATTCTTTGTTGCCCTTTACATAATGTGAAGATTTTTTTTCTAGCAGACTTCAGTATTTTGACTGTGTTTTTAGCTACTTGATTACCATGAGCTACAGTGCTTATCCTACTTGGATGTGTTAAGTTTCTTGAATCAATGGATTTATAATTTTAATTATATTTGGAAATGTTTACATTATTACTTCTTCAATTATTTCATACACCCTCCTCTCTCCTTTCTTCCTGGGACTTCAAATATACATATTATAGGTCACTCATTATTATCCCACAGGTCTGCTCATTTCTTTTAGCATTTTACTCTCTGCATTTTTGTTTAGAGATTTTCTGTTGTCTTGCCTTCAAGTTTACTGATCTGTTCTTCTGTAATATCTGATCTGCTATTAATCCCATCCAGTTAATTTCTCATTTCAAATACTGTATTTTTCAGTTTTATGGTTTTATTTGCTTCCTTTTTATGGTTTCCATTTCTACCTCCTTTATGTTCATGTTTTTCTTTTAAATTATGGAATATATTTATAATAACATTTTGAATTCCTTATCTGCTAATTACATTATCTCTCATTTATGTATCTATTCCTATTGACTTATTTTTCTCCAGGTTATGGGTTACATTGTCTTGTTTCTTCAAATGTCTAGTAATTTTTATTGGATGCTGCACATTATTACTGTAACATTGAATGCCTAGATTTTGTGCCCTTTGTACACAGTGGTATATTTTGTTCTGGTGGACAGCTAAGTTACTTGACAATTATTTTTATCCTTTGGAAGCTTGTTCTTAAGCTCTATAAGGATGAACCCACAGTAGCCTTTTTGGGTGCTAGTTTAGCCATGGTAGTAAGGCCTTATCCTACTTATGGCTCCACTGAATGTTCTATATATGCAACAAAATTTCATCACTCTCGCTGAATGAAATATAGGAAACTCCTCCTTTAATCTCCTCTCTCTCTCTCTCTCTCTCTTTCGATATCTCTGGATGTCTCTCCTCTCTGGTACTTTGCTTTGTAAATTCCAGCCACACGAAACTACCTGAACTCCAATCATTTCCCAATGGTAAAAGCATCTCTCCCAAAAAGAAATTCTCCCAATTACCAAGCTTCTCAGGGAAGCACATTCTAATCCTTAGCTAGCATTAAATACTATCTAATAATATAAAGAATCATTTTAGGATTCATTTGAACAAAATATTAAAAAGGTTATCTAAAGAACATTTGAATCCTGACATTTGAGTCCTGCTGAAATATGAGGAATTAAACCATTGATGCAGGTTTACCCATGAACTGGCTCTAGTAAATAGGAGGATATGAGAAAAGAAAAAATCAAGAGAAAACCTGAAATCTTTTGACTTAAAGAACAGTTAATTGCAGCTGGGGATGATATTGTGCACCTGTTGTCCCAGTAACTCCAGAAACTAAGGTGGAAGGATTGCTTGAGCCCAGGAGTCCTAGCCTGCAGGTAGCTATGATCACACCACTGCACTCCAGCCTGGTGACAGAGTGAGACTTTGTTTCTTTAAATAAATAAATAAATCAGTCAGTCAGTCAGTCAATATGATGAAAGCATTTGTGATGAATACACATAAAAGGTGCTTATTATAAAGGAAACAACTGTTCATTAAAGTGTTGAGCACAATTTCTTCTGATATATGGTAGTAAAAAAAAAATACAAAAGCCCAGTACTGGGGGCTGATAACTCAAAATTCACAGAATGATTTTTTTGACCAAAACTCATTAATTTGTGGGGGTTAAATAAGACTAAATCCTTTTAAAATACAAGCACCCAATTTACTAATGATTTGTACCCATGCACAAATCAAATTAATTGCACTATTTCTGGAAAAATTACAAGTGGAGGGAAATTTCACATTCATCAAACCCATTTAAATCCATTTGGAACTCTTTTTGAGAGGCATTAAAAAGATTTAGCTGTTTAAGGAGTGAGCAAGGCTATTTGGACACAATTATTTAAAAGTATTAAAGCGTGCTCTGGTTTCCCCTAAATTTAGTAGCATGATGCCCAGGACCTCTTACAACACTTTCTTATGCACTGAAACTGTCCTATGTTTGACATTGGCCTCAGTTGTTTTATTTTAGCAAAGCCTCTGGCATTCATAAGACACCAGACCACTTTTGTCTTCAAGAAATATATATTATTAAGTCTCTAATTAGAAAGGAATCAAGAAATAAGCTGTCAGCTGAAATTCATGATTACTTATAAAATGTTAAGGGCCATGGTGGTTCATTTTAAAATGCTGGCTGCCACTAACATTTCCTTTCCTTTTTCTCCAATCACTTAACACAAAAAAAGCATTTCTGAGCCACCAAAATTACGTCTAAAACACTCACAGTAGTGATGCTCAATGAAGTACCTTGCAGGGTGGAATCTAATTATTGAGATGGGATTAGGTTTTAGTCTTGCTTACAGAGACTCTGTTTTAAAGGCCCTTAATGACCCTTTTGGGGGGAAAATATGCAACCATTTCTCCAAATTTCAAATGTCCTAGCTTAGTGGCATTAATAGACTCATATGGGTGAGGCTAGGAGTGGGAACAGTGGACGGGTGAAAGAGGTCAGAGATGCATTCTGTGCAGAGCAGGAGAGTTTAATAGCACACCTGCCATTTCTATTAATAGAAATCATGTGGTTATAGCCCCATTCACTCAGTAGACAACTGTAGTACCCCAGCTTGTCCTATTACAGCCTTTTATTAGGGAACAACTGCATCTCTCTTCTTTCTACATTAAACCTGGGGTGTACTTTGTGAACAAAAACACTCAAGTATTGGACCAGTAACTAACTTGGCTCCAACATCGACTTTGTTTACCCCTTGGTTCAGTGCATTTCTGCTCCATCACAAGGCTGACATGTGCAGGCAGCAGGCGGCAAGTCTGTGCATGCAGATCACCGCCCTTTCAGAAGGGCAGCCTCAAGATTCCCAGTAGAATTCCCCTTGCCAATTGCGGAGTTCCACCTGCTCGAAGCCATAGCCACTAACAGAAAGGCTTCCTGTGATGTGCAAATAAAGGAGCCCAGAAATTCTCTTTTTCAGATGTGTGCTGCGAAATGTATATCAATCTGAACAATTCATGTAAGCACGGCTAACACCAGCTACAAAGCTAACTCTAGTGCTTGCTACTTTCTGTGTCTATAGTTCTATTTTCAAGAACATTTTTCACTGACTATTAAAATGTTGGCAGGACACAGTGGCTCACACCTGTCATCCCAGCACTTTCGGAAACTGAGATAGGAGGATTGCTTGAGCGCAGGATCTCAAGACCCGCCTGAACAACATACCAAGACCCCATCTCTACAAAAAATAAAACAAATTCACCAGGCATGGTGGCACACACTTGTCATCCCAGATGCTGAGCAGGCTGAGGCAGGAAGATTGCTTGAGTCCAGGAGGTTGAAGCTGCAGTGAGCCATGATCATGCCACTGCACTCGAGCCTGGGTAACAGAGCCAGACCCCGTCTCTCAAAATACACACACACACACACACACACACACACACACACACACACACATCTTTCTGCTTGGTACTACCCAGTACCACAAAAAGACTGGGAAATTTTTTGTAATGCCAGAATATTAGCAATCCCATGTTTAACAGATGCTTTGCTCCCTCAATTACCCCAATTTTTAACGTGTAAAATGGTTTCAGCGTATCTTCTAGACTGTGTTCTGATCCAACTTCATGTGTAGAGTAACATTTTTTTTATTTTATTTTACCTTAAGTTCTGGGGTACATATTCAGATCTTGCAGTATTGTTGCATAGGTATACACATGCCATGGCGTTTTGCTGCCTCCATCCCCCTGTCACCTACATTAGATAGTTCGCCTAATGTTATCCCTTCCCAGTCTCCCCATACCCTGCTATCCCTCCCCTAGCCCCTCAGCCCCCAACAGACCCAGTGTGTGGTGTTCCCCTCCCTGTGTCTATGTGTTCTCATTGTTCAAACCCACTTATGAGTGAGAACATACAGTGTTTGATTTTCTGTTCTTGTGTCAGTTTATTGAGAATGATGGTTTTCAGCTTCATCCATGTCCCTGCAAAAAAGATGAACTCATTCTTTTTATGGCTGCATAGTATTCCATGGCATATATGTGCCATATTTTCTTTATCCAGTCTATCTCTCATGGGCATTGGGTTGGTTCCAAGTCTTTGCTATTGTAAACAGTGCTGCAATGAACATACATGTGCATGTGTCTTTATAATAGGGTACATACCCAGTAATGGGATTGCTGGGTCAAATGGAATTTCTATTTCTAGGTCCTTGAGGAATTGCCACACTGTCTTCCACAATGGTTGAACTAATTTATACTCCCACCAACTGTGTAAAATGTTCCTATTTCTCCACATCCTCTCCAGCATCTATTGTCTCCAGATTTTTTAATGATCGCCATTCTAACTGTCATGAGATGGTATCTCAATGTGGTTTTGATTTGCATTTCTCTAATGATCAGTGATGATGAGCAATTTTTCATCTTTGTCGGCCACATAAACGTCTTCTTTTAAAAAGTGTCTGTTCATATCTTTTGCCCAATTTTTGATAACAACCTTATGACAACCTTGTTCTGTAGGCAGCCAGACTACCTTTTAGCCATACCCACTTATTCTCTACAGTGTTTCAAGCTGTTACCAATGTTTTCACATACCAACCCTCCCTCATCTCATTGAATTTGTTGATCTTTGAAGGAAGTGTTTCCACTAACTGGATTGGGTCAGGCATCATCTTGCTAGCAGGATCAGCCAAAGGATATTAGCCTGCTCTTGCTTCCAGCATCTGAGCCATTGAACAGCTCATACCATGCCCCAGGCAGCAATGGCTCTTCAACCCACTTTGGGATCTTGCATCCTTCCCTGCCCCCCCAGGCCTTTAAATTTCCCACTACTTCACCATTACTTGTTCTACTTCTACTAAAGCTTAAAGGTCCACTTTTACATTTAGAGAATCATTAACTTCTAAAGAAGAGAAATAAATGTGAGGTAACCCCACCCAAGTGAGGAAACTGAATAGCATGTTGATGAAGTGACTTGCCTAAGGCCATGGCACTAGTCAGCAGCACAGCTGATGTCTGGAATTCTGTCCAAGGGTGATGCTTTTCCTATTTCAAGTCTGATTATTGCCCAGTGACTAGCTATTTGTGTTTATATGATAACCTAAGTGTTTCAAGACCATACCAGTCTGCTTTTCAAAATAAGCTTAAGGCTAATTTGCACAGCTCCTTAAAGGAGAGACAAGTAGAGAAGTTATAGACACCATGCAATTACCCCTTCCCAGAAGAGGAAGCATTCCCTTTCTTCTTGACTGGCAGCCACTTCCATCAGGACTAAAATTACCTGCTAAAAGGAAACAAAAATGCACCACCAATTCTGTTGTCAATGGGGGGAGGTTGTCTCCTTTAGGAACAATGCCATCGTGAATTATTTGTGTCTCCTACCCTCCAATTTAACCTTCAAACATTTTCTTCAACTCCCTTAGCAAAGGAGACAATAAGAAAAACAAGTTTCTTTATAAGTTTGGAAGAGCTAAAAGACCAAGACCTGCAAGGATGGCTGGAAGAAAGAATTCACTCAGGGGAAACCCTCGACTCTGAGGAGTCCTGATCCACTGGGGCGCACACTGTTGTAGTGGTGGCTGCAATATCAGAGGCATTTGAGAGACGGCCCTGGGTCACACTCAATTTATTTGTGCTCATCAACAAGTGGTTGGCTTGAAGAAGCACCCAGCACATACATCTGTGCCCCAAGACAATGACCTACCTCCCTGTCCTTGGAGATGTTCAGACAGGGATGTAAGAGAGAAAAGGCTGCCTTGGACAGAAGGCAGCACTCCATGAGTACAGATGCTCTGTGGTGTGGTCATGGGTTTTTCACAGTAATAGTTTTGAGTATTGTTATCGGTATTAAAATCTCCCATATCAGTAACCAACGCCCTATCACAACATCTGTGCACATTTCAGATGCATGTAATTTCTCATGCCAATTAAGGGGCTATTTTTTTCCAAGTTTGGCTTCCACTTTTAAACTTATTTTTTTTTCTTCAGAAGTCAATGGCAGTCTTCCTTTGTAAGTATCAGCTAAGCACTTTGTAGACCAAAGGAAAAAAAAAAAAAGAAAAATCATCAAAATACTATGGTATTATCATTGCACTTGTTTATTAACTTGGGGGAAAAGTGGGGAAACAGTACATGGATGGACAGGAAAAGTGACTCCTCTAGAAAGTTAAGTGTATTTGCTTTAAAAATACAAATAATAAAACCACCCAAGATCTTATGCCAAACGCCACCAATAACAAATTAAAAGCTTGATACCTTCACACTACAAATTTTAAAAGCCTCAATATTTAGGTTCAGGGAAAGCCATAGCTATAAATTTAAGACACATAGTTATAGATTTAAGACACAGATACCTGATCAGTACATACAAACATATTTTTTTTAATCCACAGAAACTTACATGTGAGAAAGAAAATTGCACATGCAAACACATTGGCTGCTTCCAAAAACTTGGCCCTGAAAGTTGACTATATTTTGCCATTGGCAGATGTTGTTGTTGTTGTTTTTATCATTGGAGACGATGGCATTTTTACACATTTCAGAAAGGATCGCTGAAATCACGCATGTTTTTTAAAACACACTGAAAGTGATCATTTACATTCAGGGTCCAAAACAAGGTGCACATAGAAGCCGGCATCGTATCTTGGCACTTTAATGAGATGTCCTTTTTTCGTCTTCCCTAAACAAATGCAGAATGATGTGTGATTCCCTTTTCAAGGCAGGTCACCTTTAAGAGCCCAGGATGGCCGTCACCACTGAATTGCTAGCTGGCCCTGGCCAGAGATGTCTGCCCGTGCAAAACCTGTGACAAAGGACTGAAATGACAGCTCTCTGACTCACTCCTACATTGTGTTTGTTTAGGAAGGCCCTAGAAATTGTATTTCACCAACCACATTCGCTATCAACACACAATTATCTGGCTTAATCATGTGGAACAGTGGCAAATTCACCTGGGGCTTAAGAACTAATGACATTCTCGTCTGAGCTGCTTTAGTGAAATGGCCTAGCACCTGAAGCAGGAACAGCGAGATTGCTCAAGAAAATTTGGTTTTCTGTTTTCATTTCACAGCATAGGGGCTCTGCTCAAATCAACAAACGCTCCTGATTAAATAGCTGTGGTAGTCGACTTCTTCGCACTCGCGTGCGTGGTTCTGAATGTACATCGAGCACCCCAACCTTTACCGGAAAAGAATTGTCTGTGACTTGTTGGCGATGCATTGTCTTTTTGATGGGGGAAAATAAGTAAATAAATTGGCATTGAATAATTTGGGTATGATCACGGTTATTAGTGTGGATGACCCCTCTATGGCTCAAGACAAGCCTGAGACAGGAGCCCCCTCGAAGCACGAATACGCTCAGGTATATATTTTCATTTCCTCTCTCCATCTGCGGCGAGGGCATTAAGATTCCGCTTACTCCTGAAAAATCCAGCCCCTACCTGAGCCTTAAACCCCCAATGTGCAAGGGCTTTGAGGAGTCACTGCTGACTCTGCGGCTAAATCCCAATGAGAGGAGAGGCCAATTTTCAAAAGCTGGCAGTGGCAAGAATTTGAGTGTTCAGACTTCCAAATGCTTCAAAGAAAGAGTCAGGTGCAGTGTTCTTCCTGAAAGGCTGTGGAAGAAATGGCCTTCATTTATCAGAATAATGATTTATTTTCATTAGTATGCAAAGGCATAGCAGAATGGCATACCAAATTCCTGGTTTCCTTCTTGGTGTGTGCTCTACACCAAATGTCCTTGTATTTATTATTTTTTTTTAATTTTTGTTTTATCCCTCTTGTTAGCAAGGACAATGGGGCTCAAAGCTGATAAACAGAATTGCGGAATGTTTTAACTTTTCACTAAGTTATTTGGTATTGCTGCTAGTGCTGATGCTGAGCTTCTTGCATCAGCGCTCCAAAGCCTGCTGTTTAGAGAGCATGGGGAAGTCCTCCGGTTTGCTAGCTTTGTATGTAGCTTCTGTGAGCCCTGCCTCTAATTCATCTGCCTCTCATCTCTTTCTGTCATCTCACCACTTCTGCCTGTCTCTAACACCACCATTGCCCTCTCCTCCCAATAAATTTGCAGAAATACACAGGCTGAGTTAAAATGTACTCAGGGCAGAAGCAGTAATAAACCCAAGCAGTAAGATTCAAAAAACATTATAAGAGAAACTCAGTTAAGGTTAAGAATTGGTTCAACTCTGAAGATTCACCATCAAACAGGCTTTAAATATTACTGTTTTTTCTTAAAAAAAAAAAAAGAAAGGGGACATTTTATAGGAAAGTGTTTTTGATACTCGACAAGCTAAAGGTATTGTGGGTGTATGTGTGATTTAGGTTGAGCTCCAAAATTAAACTGTCTTATAATAAAACGCCTAATGGCACAAACAGTGGTACAGAAGGATCCAGAGCAGGCAAATTTGCTGCACTGTTTCTCACCAGCAGGTGAAGTTCATGGGGCTCCTTGGGATAGAGGCTCATGATATTATTGCTTCAATTGCTCTGAGACAAAGTGTAATCAGCCTGCATTGTGCAGTTCACATAAAGTTACCACTCACTAATCACAAACAGGGCATGGATACTGATCATTGGCTATAACAGGCAGCTCCCAACTTCATCAGAAAAGAGGCCATGATATAGTCCGAATAGAGTAAATCATGAAAGATTTCTCATAAGAAGTAGGCATTTATATAAGAGATAAGCGGTAGTTTACACGTGAAGAATTGGGGCTTAGATAGGAAATATCATTAATTCAAACTCAATTAGCTGTGAGAAGCTTGTCTACAACCTGCAGGAGTACCTTTTCAAGTATTTGTATAAAGTTTCCAAAGTGCAAATCACCTAGAAAAATCTGAAACCATACTTTTCCAAAATATTGCATATCTAGAAGTCCCTTGTCTTTCTAGAGAGCTCAATGCTTTGTTGTATCTGTATCTATTTTAGATCCAGTCTGTTTCCCAGTTTCTTTTGCCACCTGTCCTTTTACCCATCAATTCACAATGTTGATGTATCTTTACTCATCACCCACTAAAGGAAAATATGGGTTAACAAGACACATTCTTACATCAAGTAAACCACAGTGTGGAGGTTGCAGGGAAATGGAAAAATAAAACTCCTAAATTTTATAGTATGCACTATATGTATTATAATTATAGAGAGATATGCAAAGGCTTAATGAGCAGAACTGAAAAAGATTACTTTTTCTATTCCAGAAGAAAGTGCAGAAACTTTGCAGAAGAACCAAAATAATATATGGGCACAGGGTCTTGAAATACTACTAAGAGTTTTGTTTTAGTTTCTCTGAGAGAAAGGACAGGAAAAGTGTATTTCAAATGAAAAGTGAATAGCATTTCAGTAAATAGCATTCATTCACTTATTCATTCATTTATTCACTCAATCATAATTCCTATTGCTTTAGATACTGAAAATAAAATACCGGAGGGAAATGACACTATCCATATTCTTGTGGACTGGAAGTCTACCAGGAAAGACATAAAGTTATCAAATAATTACATGGCTACAAATAGGGCTGAGTGACATAAAGAGAAAGAGCAGGGAGCTAGAAGGCCCAGGAACAGGGACAGCAGTTCTAAGCACAGCCAGGACTCTTAGAGCAGGTGAGCGTAATCTCCAACTGAGGGAGGAAAATGAGGAACCACACACATACAGTTGCGAGCATTCTAGGTGGTGGGGAACCTCCTTCTAAGACCTGCTACTCTAATGCCTAAACCAGTTAAATCCGTACTGTGGATGAAGAGCTCAAACCTCTGGCCCAAAAAAGAATAAAACCAAGTCAACAGCCCACTTTACAGAATTCTGCTTCACCCTTCTCTCACTACAAGGTGTGCTACGTATGACTGCGTGTGAATCGCTCCTCTTACATGCATCCCCATCTAGATGAGTGGAAAAAAAGAAAAAAAAGAAACCCAAATCGGATTGTAAAATAGTAAAAGCAATTCAGTGGGGAAAAATATATCCCCTGAAAGCTCTGGTTTTCTTTGGCATTACCGCAATATGTCTTTCCCTCTCCTAAAGCTCCTGCATCTACAATGATCTTCCCTACTGCCTCAGAGTGAAAAGTTTCCATCATCTCCAGTGGCAAGCTGAATTGTAAATCCCACCTGACCATTCAGGCCTACATAAAGTATTTATCTAAAAAAAAAAAGAAAAAAACGCTTCATCTCTTTCTTCTCTAGATGTAAAACTTCTATTTTGCTCCATAATCCACAGATTTCCAAAATATTCTCATGATTTCTCATTAAGTAGAATGAAGTAAAAATACTCACATTAATTCATCACTAAAAAGAATACCATGACCATCTAACCTTAGCAGCCTATTTTATGTTGCAAAAGGAAAATGGCATCCATGAGCTATACACCAAGTAATGACCATTAGATAAATAGTGGGGATAATTTACAAACGGTAAAAAGGGAGAGAGCCAATATTTAACAAGGTGGAAAAATTAGGGACTGAGAATGTACAGAAATCTAGCCTCTACTCAGCTGCTGCCCAGATGTGCAGCCAAGTGTGATCCTCTTAACTTCTCTGGGTTTTGTTGACCTCATAGTCTCCATTACATGAAGATGGTCCCTTGTTTTCCAGTCTGCTTGGGCAATAAGAGAAACAAATGAGCTTCCATGGTTTAAAGAAATGTTTTCAAATTATGCAACTAAATACATCTAAACTTAGTATTTTGTCATTACAAATAAGGTCCCTTAGATCATCAAAAAATGAAAAGAAAAAGCTTCATCAGTCTAGTGGGAGCAAAGCTTCCTCAGGAGTAAAAAAAGAGATAGGTACAAAATATTGCACGGTGCTATTAACAAACCCACCGTTGGCTTGTAAACTATTCTCTTCAGGAATTCTCTTAAAAGACCCAATATATATTTCAAAATAGCCTCTTCCCTTTTACGAAAAAATTCCTCTGCCACTTGCTATAAATTGTAAACAACGAACTGACTAAATGTTTTTGGCAAAAGTTTCTAACCAGGAGATTATTAAAGTGCATTGCAATCTGTAATTAGTAATCAGCCTGGCATACCTCAAAGGATGACATTTGAAGCTGTATTCATAGGCCTTGGTGCCATGGAAGGAATTCAGGCAATAATTTTGAGAAGGCTGTTAAAATTTGCCAGATGTTATCACCCAGGTTGCTTGTTAAGAAGAGCTGAGATGATCCACTGGCTGTGTTCCTAAAGACTCTGATTTAATAGATAGGGAAGGAATCCTGATAATCTAAACATTTAACAAGCACCCCAGGTGATTCTTGCTATCAGGCAGGGTTGAGAAACACCACCATAGACCTTGGTGAGCCACTGGAGAGCTATAAGCAGTAGATTGGCACCACCCATCTACACTGAAAGCCAGTTTATAAATGCCATCATCTGGAGAGCTTCAGACTTTAGGAGCCTGACTTATTGGTATTGGCAAAGGAGCTGTTAAAAATCCCAGTGCCCAGGCCGGAGCACCCAAGGCCAATCACAACAGAACCTCTGGGGACAGGATCCAGGCACAGGGTTTTTATTACTTTATTTTATTGCATTGGATTTTTGGATTCAGGGGTACATGTGCAGGTTTGCTACATGGGTATAGTGGGTGATGCTAGAGTTTGGGCTTCAGCAAACCCATCATCCAAATAGTGAACACAACACCCAATAGGTATTTTTTCCACCCTGGGCCCTCCTTTCCTCCTCTCTTTTGAGGGTCCACCATATCTATGGTGTCCATCTTTCTGTCCATGCAGGCGCAGTGTTTTTAAAGCTCCCCAGGTGTTTTTAGTGTGCAGCCAGGCTTGAGAACTGAGAGGATGCTGACCGTGGCTCTCTGACTCCTTGCCAAAGAGGATGACTGTCCATCCTGGGGGCCTGGCGTCAGATAAGGAATAGTTAAAGCTCACTGGATTAGCTGTGTCATTGCTTTATTTTTCTTCATTGAATTTACCATTACCTAACATTTAATATACTTTAGTAATACTCAAAACACACACAAATACACTCACAAAGAAAAAACACACACACATCTCCCCTTCTAGAATGTATCTTTTATTAGACCAGGGACTTTGGAATACTAGTTTGTAGTAGATTGATAATACATGTATATTACATATATAGCTTCAATTATCAGAGAAGGGGGCGAATATTATCATTAGCCAGTGCAATGTTCAAAGTTTATAGAGTTTTCTTATCAAAGCTTAAAGATTTTTCAAGACAAAAATAAAGATGAAAATAAATAAGTATTAAGATTTTGTGGGCAATGGTAATGAAGAGAGAGATGTTATATGCGGAGACAGAAACTGCCCAAAATACGAACCTAATATTAGTAATTAAATAGGCATATTGGTAATGAATTCACCACTCCTTAAAGGGAAAAATTCTCATGGATAGCCAATCATTATTATTTTTTATTACGATGTCATTTAAATAATGCAAACATTTAACTACAACTTAACTCTTCATTCTCACAACCTCCTGTACCTTTATTAAACCTGACTCATACACAAACGAAACCACAAATCAATAAAACTGGATTTAACAAAATTAATGTGACACAAGATATCTTGCAGAAACAAAAATGCCAATTTTGCATTTATTTCTACATTTAGTTATGTTTTTATTTTTAACATGTCTCCTTTATTAAATTTTAAGCATGATGGAACATTATCTGAATCACCATTGTCGAAATATTGGTATTTTCTGTTTGAACAATAAATTTGCATTTTCCTTAACTTTAGCAAATATATTAAATACTGGACCTCAAAATAAGATATTGCCAAAATATAAAATGCCAGTTTAGTCAAGCTATTCAATGTGTAACAACTATGATATTAACAAAAATGTAAATTGTTATTTACAGAGATTGAAACTCCTCCCACTGTAAATGCTGTTAACCACAGATTTATTTGAGATCAACATCAGAACGCAACATCAAAGGTCATGATAATAGATAACATTTATGTTTAGGTGTTTGTATTTATAGACAGATAAACATGAAAAAATAGATGAAAGTACTATAAAAGGTCAATAGTAGTTATGTCCAAGTAGTAAGGTTATGGATCAATTGGAATGTTGTTTTTGTTTTCAAAATAATATGCATTAGTTGATTAATGAAAAACTTTTTGTTTTACTATATAGCCCATTATTAAATAAGGGCTTTGAGAAAGTTGCATATAGTATGAACTAATTCTTTGAGGAAAATGATACAAATGGGCTTCAATGCATTGATAAATGTCTATATGTGTATGTACTAAAATTTTAACTCTAACCCTTCTTAAGTGATGAGATTATCGATGGGTTTTCCAAGTGCTCTTCTTTGTGCCTTTATGCACAAGGTAGGTACCTATGAATGTGGTTGCCAATGACTCTCACCAGCCAGGTGTCAGCCCCTTGTATAATCTGCCTCCCTTGAGAATGAGCAAGACATTGATTTGCTTCTCACAGAATACAGCAAATATGATGGCATGTCACTTTCAAGATTAGGTTTTAAAAAGACTTGCTTCCTTCTCAAGCTCTGTCATGCTTTTTCTTGGAACACTTGTCTTAGGGAAGCCAACTGCCATGTTGTAAGTGTTGTGTGGTGACGGACCAGGGGCGAGAGAACTTATAAACAAATTCACACTCTCCTTTCCATACCTTCCCCAGTAGAGTCTTCAGAAGAGACCTCTGTCCCAGCTGTCAGCTTGACTACAACTTCAGGAGAGACCTTGAATAAGATACACCCAGCTAAGCCGTACCCAGACTCTTAACCCTAAGAAACAGCAGGTAATAAACATTATCCTTTGTAGACACTGAATTTGGGGTTAATTTGTTATTTGGCAATAGATAACTAGCTTTCTATATTAAAAAATTAAAATAATTTAATAATCACAGTTTTGGTTGATTGGTTATCTTTCTCTTTTCTTGTTTTCTCCCTTCTTTTCTCCTTTTTTCCAGAATGATATGGCTGAGTAGGATTACTCAGTGGCTTTTGATAACAATGCATTCAAATCACTTGTCTTATTGTTCTGATTTCGATTGGACCCACATCTTTCATTTTCTATGCTAAGCCATTGTTAGAGTATACACTATTGCACTTGTTAAATAAGCAGACTATATAAAGAAGTCTCTTGTGCTCTGAAAACATTTCCCATGGACTGGCATTGCCCCACTTTCCGCTTAAAGCTGTTATTCAAGTGGTTCTAATTTTTGCCTTGAGATACCTTGTCATAAAGATAGAGCAGCAGTTTCTTACCAAGTAACACAATTAATGGATTAGGTTCACCTCAAAACACTAAATAATATATCTGTTCCTTACTCTAGTCAGAGACACAAAAATTGGAATCTTAAGGATGAAGAGGAAATGATGGAAAACGAGAGGAGAACCATGTGATTAGACATCTAAATGGAGGTATGCAAGCATGTCCCATCATGAACAGCAGCAAGCGCCACTTCCTGCACAGAAGCTACTGTATACACAGCACTTATCACTGATCCCAGATTCCATATGACATGTCTGAATCAGGAATAATATGGTAATTTTCACAGTTACAGAGTGGAAAATCTTTATGGCATAGCAGCAGAATGTGTCTTTATTTCACATTCTAAGAATTATGCCACAGGATGGAAGTAAAAACATTTTGAATAGATGTAGATGAGCCTCTGAATTCAGGCCTCAGAAGCTACATAGCTTTTTCACAGAAAATACTCTTCCTGTTCATCAGGGTTGCTAGCCTCTGGTGAGCTTAATTAAAATCAATGGAGAAAAAAATTGAATACTGAGCAGCACTATTTGGGGCTCATGAGATGTAAATGAGTCAAAATACGAAATACTCAAATAACCTTGGGCCATGGACTTTGTTTGGTGATCACCTTATTGATCCATTGAAAACCATCTCTCTTCTTTTGCTCTATTGTGCTATCTCAGATGGACTGGGAGTTGATAAAGCTTTCAGTTTTGGAGCGAGAGTTCCTGCTTTTTTTATCCCATGCAGTCCAACCCTCCATCCACCTCCTAGTCTGTTTCTCTATTAGCAGTTTTTGCGCCATCTCTGTTTCTCTTTTATTCACACCTACATAGCAAAAAGAATATCAGCTACCTAGAGAAAAAGCTTGTGTTTGCTAGCGGCCTGAAACTGACATGCCTCTTGATTTCAAATATGAGAAAAACATATATTTATTCCTTGTATCTCATTTGGGCACAACAAAATTATATTTTATGTACGTTTAACTAGAGGTTAGAAAGGAGTAAACTGAACCCCAAATGCACTGAATTCAATGTGATCAATTTTCCTTTTTTCATAAAATAGCAAATGTGCAGTTTATGAAAACAGCCGAATTATTCACCCCTCCTTCCAACCATGCCCTTTGGCAGGTCACTTTGAACTTCTTCCTATAAAAGCAGAGTATATTCTCCTACCCTGTCTATTTTGTTTGGGCCCATGCAATGGGGACACACTCAGACTGGGCTGCAGGAGAAACAGAGACATGTGGAGCACAACTAAGTTGAACTGCTTGTCTAAGTGAAAACCATCCTCGATCATGCAACAGCTGATCCCCAGTCATGTGATCAAGACCAGCTGAGAACAGCAGAACCATTTAGCCAAGCCCCAGCTGACCCCGGATATATAAACAAGAAATGTTTTACATTGAATGCCGTTGAAGGTATTGTGGCTTTGTGACACAGTATTATAATGGCACTAGAAAACTGATAAAGCAGTTTCAGTGTCTATCTTCATTAAAAATAATGCCTATCGTGGAGTCTAATTTTGGAAGTAAATTAGAGTATAAGCATTTCTAGGGTATGTAGGGGTGTGTGTGTGTGTGTGTGTGTGTGTGTGTGTGTGTGAGAGAGAGAGAGAGAGAGAGAGAGAGAGAAATAGAGAAAAAGGGCACAGTCAATGTTTTTGTATGCGGATGACTAAAACCACATTTAGTTCTTTCATCTCAAAATAGCACTAACTCACCCATAGAACACTCACTCATTCACTCACTCACTTCATTATCCATTACCTAGCTAACAACATACTAGATATCAGGGATATAAAGGTGAATAGGCTGTGATCACTGCTCTTAAAGACCCTTCTGTATACTTGATGATATATTAGAAAATACATATGATGGAATTACAGCTCTACCTTCTCTCTCTTGTAAATTATAAACATGATCCAATGTTTCACTAGATGTTGTAAGTACAATCTTCTGTTTAATTGTCTATTAAAATTTTGACTAAACTTTTTTTTAAAAAGTCAGTTTGTTTATTCCTCAGTTCATAATGTTACACCTCAAGGTAAGACTCCCTTTCGAATCTGAAACTCTTAACATTAGCAGTATGGAAAAATAAAATACATGTCGCTCAGTGGGTGCCAGAGACCTATATTATGTCCTACTGTTAGTTACAGAATTTTCAATATTTCCTTATCCTTTTCACTCATATGAACTGCAGCTTATAGCAGTGGTAATCATTTCCTGTGTTTGAAAAAGAGATGAAAGCATTCATGGATGAAAGCAAGTTGGATTTAATCTCCTTCTCTCTCATCCAGTGCACTGTACTGATCATTTTCCAAAAAAACAAGACTTAAGCTCATTTTTGTCATGACAAAACTAGTTTCATAATAATCAGATGGCAATTCCTAGTGTACACAATTCTAATATAATTACCAGGAGGAAATGTAGAGGGAGTTGCAGGTTTGAGATAAAGAAAAGCCTGTGAATTTTGTATTAATGTCTCAGACTCTCTTATTTGTGCAAGTAATCAATCTTTCAGGGAGTAGAATAGTAATTCTTTGTGAAAAAAAATGACAAGAGTCAGAGGAAGAAAGAAGATAATCTGAGTTCCATTCGGTACACAGCAGGTCAGCTGTGATTGACAAAGCTCATCACAAAACTATAGCTCACGGAGTAATCCCAGTAGCAGAGTCTCATTTGCAGCCGAAGCAGTGTTAATGACATGTTTAACAGCTGCTTGTTGAAGTTTGGAATCTGCATTAACCCGCAGAGCAGTGAACAGAGAAATGAGGGAAAGTATTGAAATCAAGCCTTCATTATTCTGACAGTCCAGGTGAAAGGGTACCCAGAGGCTGTGGAGAGGTGGGTAGGAGGGTCTGAAAGGTGGAGAGTTCAATTGCATGTAAGGACCATCTTGGAGATGACAGGGCCTGATCAATAAACACAGAGGACTACAAAAGCGAACTGATGTGCTCAACTCAGAGACAATGAGGCAAGGAAATCAGGCAACCAGAATGCAACAGTAACTTGGACACCAAGTATTATGCAGGCATTACAGTTGCTAAAGATCAACTCAATGTTACATAGCAGTGGAGGTCGTTGCATGGAGAAGACCAAGTGATGCCATGACTTTAGGCTTCTTTTCTCCCAGAAATCTTCTCTCTTCATCCCAGCTCAAAAAGCGAAGAGGTATATATATCACAGTGTATTTTCTAGACTTCATATAATAGTGTTTGTCGAATTCACTTAAATGAACTACCAAACAGAGTTTCTTTAAATACAACTCTTTATAATGGTCCATTTTTTTCCCATGGAAGTATATCTCTGGCTTTTCCATTGGCTGAGGGAATCTGTCACTGAGGGAAAAGAAAGAGAACACAGAGCGTTGCCAGGACATTTGGGGCAAATCCTAGCTTCTTCATACTTTTTAAAAGTAACCTTATGCAGCTTGTGCAAATGCCCTGAAATTTAGTGTTCTTATCTGTAAAAAGAGAATAATAACACCCACTTTATAGGGTTGTGGTAAAGATTAAAGTAAAATGTGCAAATCCCCAACCACAAATAGACACTTCATTAAAAGTCGGCATTATTTACTGGAGATGGCCACCATCAGTCAGCTATTGTGGCGGATGCCAAAAGTACCTCATTGGTATAAAACGGCACCAAAAATCACACAAAACCTGCTTTTGGGTAGAATGTTAGCTCCATGTTACCAATGCATTTTTTTTTCTAATTTGTTCACAGAATTGTGTCAAATACCTAAAAACCATGGCTGGCATAGGATAGTCACTCAGAAAATATTATAGGTGAGTATATCTTCTGTAGGAATCTGAAGAGTCTTTTTCTGTATTGTATTTTGCTTCTATGGAAGACTTTCTTCATTAAGAAAAAGAAAGCTGGGCCTCCTGAATTATAGGATCTTGGAGCTCATTTCACCAACTGTTTCATTCTGTACATGAAGAACCAAGGCCCAGGAAGACGCTGACTTGCTTTATGCAAAGCAAGCTAAAGAATGAAGCTTTCACAAACTTAAGGTGTTTAATATGGCAAATGTGTTTCAGCCCTTCTTTCCCCTTAAGACAGGCATTAGACAATGAATTTTCATGGTCATTTCACTCATCAAAGTGGGCCTGCTCACATAGTATTCTGTCTTTAGCTTCAAGTTGTTTTAAGGTCCTCTAGGTTCTCCTATGTAAAATGAGAAGATTGAAGAAGAAAGTTTGTTTTGCACTGTTTTCTGTAAAACTTGGTGGTTTAGGGGAAGTCCTATACAAAAACTCTCTAAACTCACTTTCCATCCTTGTATTCCCATTTAAAATAGACCACTTCTTTTCAAAAATTTTAAATATACCAGATCCTACATAAGATTTACTTAGGATTGGAAACAGTTTCCTAAGTTAAATAACAACTGACTAGATGATCTCTGCAATATCTTCCCTCCTGTCCATTATGAGAGTGGAGAAAACCAGGCCAACCCATTGGAAGTGCATTTATTTTTATTACAACATTCACCAACTTTTCCTTCACAAAGGATAAGGGTCCCTAAAAAGCAAGCAGGAGGGAGAAGGGAGAGACGGCAGAAAGAGGACAAGAAGGAAGGACAAAAAAGCTGCCACTAGTAAGAGGAAGAAAGCAAAAACATCACTAGCAATTTCAAATTCTTTTGATCCATGTATTTCTGTACCTGTCTTACCTATCTTCCCAAAAATTCTATAACGAAAGTAGCAAAGGCATTGTTTCCATTTTCTGGAAGAAACTGAAATACTAGAGGCTAAATTAATGTCCAGAGCTCTGTTAGCCATCAGTGCTGTCAGTATGGGAGTAGAATGCCCATCTTGAGTTCTTTCCACATCGTATAATGATGAAAGCAAGATGACATCACATCACTTGGGCTGCTTTCTTCAGGCCAATGTGTCTTGTGTTTGGAAAACAAGCATGGTCCAATGGCTTACATCTTTGAGGTCTCAGAATACCGACAATCATCTTTCCTTCCCCACAGACCGTGATGTGTGTCTGAAGTAGCCAAACCCCTTCACAGAACTCTGTCATTGCCACCAACACTGCATGCATTTTTCTACTTTGCATCTAGGTAGTAAGTTGTTTCAGATCAATTACCTGGCCATGAGGCCAATAAACAGTTAATGTAAGGCCAGGCACAGTGATTCATGCCTGTAATCCCAGCACTTTGGGAGACCGAGGTAGGTGGATCACCTGAGGTCAGGAGTTGAGACCAGCCTGGCCAACATGGCGAAAACCCGTCTCTACTGAAAATACAAAAATCAGCTGGGTGTGGTGATGGGCACCTGTAATCCCAGCTACTTGGGAGGCTGAGGCAGGAGAATCACTTGAACCTGGGAGTTGGAGGTTGCAGTGATCCAAGATCATGACGTTGCACTCCAGCCTGGGCAACAAGAGTGAAACTTCATCTCAAAAAAATAAAAAATAATTTTAAAAACCACACACATTTAATGAAGGCAGAGATATTATACTCAACTTTATTTGCTTCATTTGGTACAAATGAAGATAATGGAATATTCTTGAAATTTTGAGGTGTGTCAGGTGTTTGGAGCATAGACCCCCTATCTCTGGTTTTGTCACATTCTGAGATTTCCACCCTCAAACCTACCCCACAACTCTCTGCCTATTACAGAACCTCAAATCCTTTTCGAAATTCTTCAAATGTTTTCAAATGCAAATGGTTTTAATTTGCTTTTTGCATACATCTACATATATGTTGGTAAAAAATAAATATTCATTTTACAAATATATCTACCTATGTGTTTTTAAACTTATATATGGAGGCCACGTGCCTTAGTTCTTTCTGAAAACCTAATTCAGAGAGCCACTTTGGAGATACGGTGGGGAAATTTCGGGTTGTCTCTTGCTCACCCCTGCTGTAATACAGTGCTTCCGCATTAATTATGATTTGGCCCAACACCTCCCATGCTCAGACATAAAGTGTGATGCCTTCTTTCTCCCCCACCTGATATTAATAATAATGATAATACCTACATGTTATTCAGTGCTTGCTATATGCAAGGAACCACATTGGTTGTTTTATAGACACTATGATCTTTTATGATCTTTTATGATCTTTCCAACAGTGAGAATTTCTGCTATTATCTACCTTTTATAAGAAGAAACTAGATTAGGGGTTAAATAAAAGTCTAAAGACACATAAATACTAAGATAAATGATTTGTATTCAAACCTAGGACTAGTTTTCCCTAAAGTCTACAATATTAACTATTAAATTGTGTGTACTGGGTCCCACTTTCTAAGGATGTTTCTCTGTATGAATATGATCTTAATTGATTCCACAAACCTTGGCTGAATGTCTCCTCTGTGCCAGGCATCCTTCTAGCATGTCACATACCACAGTGGGTGAAACTGATGAAAATGCCTGTGTTCAGGGAGCTTACACTCTAGTGATGAACACAATAACCACAAAAGAAGAAGGAATAATCTGACATGACACAGTTCTAATTTCACATATGATTGTGGTTGAATCCATTACAGAGCAAAGGAGACTTGCCTTTTCTTGTAGACCCCCTGGAAGCCTCAAACTTGGTTAAAGAGAATGGCTTGTAAATGAGGGCAGGATTGAAGGGGATATAAGGGGTGGGGCTGTGTAAGGCACATTGGCAGGCAGGTGCTGGATCTCCAAGAGAGCTCACCAAATCATACTTGCCAGCAACAAACTTCTTATACAATTATTGCTGAAAATAATGGTCCTACTTCAAAAAGATGAAGATCACTCTTTTTAAGGGATAATTCACTGTCAAATGAGAATTTGATAGCATCTTAGAGTGCATAGGCTAGCTTATGATACAGATTATATAAATGGGGTATTTGATGGGCACCATGAAAGCGTACGTGAATGATATGATTTGGCTTCATGTTCCCACCCAAATTTCGTCTTGAGTTATAATCCCCATGTTCAAGGAAGGGACTTGGTCAGAGGTAACTGGATCATGGGGTTGGTTTCCCCCATGCTGTTCTCATGATAGTGAGGGGGTTATAATGAGATCAGATGTTTTTATGAGTGTTTGGCAGTTTTTCCTTTCTCTCCCTCCTGCTGCCTTGTGAAGAAGGTATTTGCTTTCCCTTTGCCTTCCACCATGATTGTAAGGTTCCTGAGGTCTCCCAGCCAAGTGGAACTGTGAGTCAATTAAGCCTCTTTCCTTTATAAATTATCCAGTCTCTGGTATTCTTTATAACACTGTGAAAATGGACTAATACAGTAAATTAGTACCAGTAGAGTTGGGTACTGCTATAGAGAGAACCTGAAAATGTGGGAGCTACTTTGGAACTGTGTAATGGGAAGAGATTGGAAAAGTTTGGAGGGCTCAGAAGACAGAAAGATGTGAGAAAGTTTGGAACTTCCTAGAGACTCGTTGAATTGTTTTGACCCAAATGATATGAACAATGAAGTCCAGACTGAGATGGTCACAAATGGAGATGGAGAACTTTTTGGGAACTGGAGCAAAGTTTACTCTTGCTATGTTTTAGCAAAGAGACTGGCAGCATTTTGCCACTGCCCTAGAGATCTGTGGAACTTTAAACTTGAGAGAGATCTTCTAAAATTTGAACTTATGTTTAAAAGGGATGCAAAAGATAAAAGTTTGGAAAATTTGCAGCCTGACAATGTGATAGAAAAGAAAAACCTATTTTCTGAAAAGAAATTCAAGCTGGCTGAAGAAATTTGCATAAGTAATGAGGAGTCAAATGTTAATCACCAAGACAATGGGGAAATGTCCCCAGAGCATGTCAGAAGTCTTCACTGCAGCCCCTCTCATCACAGGCCCAGAGGCCTAGGAGGGAAAAATGATTTTGTGGGTCAGGCTCAGGGCCTGACTGCTTTGTGTAGTCTCAGGGCTTAGTACCCTGCATCCCAGCCTCTCCAGCTCTCCAGCCATGGCTAAAAGAGACCAGCTTGGGTCATGGCAGAGGGTGCAAACCTCAAATCTTGGCAGTTTCCACATGATGTTCGGCCTGTGGGTGCACAGAAGACAAGGGTTGAGCTTTGGGATGCTCCACTAGGTGTCACAGGATGCATGGAAACAACTAGATGTCTGGGCAGAAGTTTGCGCAGGGGTGGAGCCCCCATAGAGAACCTCTGCTAGGGCAAGCACAGAAGGGAAATGAGGGGCTGGAGCTCTCACACAGAGTCCCCACTGGGTCACTGCCTAATGGAGCTGTAAGGAGAGGGCCACCATCCTCCAAATTCCAAAATGGTAGATCCACCAACAGCTTGCACTATGTGCTTAGAAATGCCACAGGCACTCAATGTCAGCCAGTGAAAACAGCTGTGGGGGCTGTACCCTTCAGAGCCACAGTGGCAGAGCTGGCCAAAGTCTTGGGAGCCCACCTCTTGTATCAGTGTGACCTAGATGTGAGACATGAGTCAAAGGAGATCATTTCAAAGTTTTAAGATTTAATGACTTTCCCACTGGATTTTGGACTTGCATGGGGCTTATATCCCTTTGTTTCATCCAACTTCCTCCATTTGGAATGGGAGCATTTACCCAATGATTATACCTCTATTGTATCTTGAAAGTAGCTAGCTTGCTTTTGATTTTACAGGCTCATAAGTGGAAGGAATTTCTCTTGTCCCAAATGAAAGTTTGAACTATGAACTTTTGAGTTAATGCTGAAATGAGTTAAGACGTTGGGGGATTGTTGGGAAGCCAAGATTTGTTTTGAAATGTAAAAGGACATGAGATTTGAGAAGACATGAATGACATGGTTTGGCTCTGTGTCCCCCCCCCCCCACAAATCTCATGTCAAATTGTAAGCCCCATGTGTCAAAGAATGGATCTAGTGGGAAGTGACTGGATCATGGGGGTGGTTTCTCCCATGCTGTTCTCATGATAGTGAGTTTTCATGACATCTGATGTTGGTATGAGTGTTTGGCAGTTCCTCTTTTCTCTCTCCCTCCTGCTGCCTTGTGAAGAAGGTGCTGGCTTCCCCTCTGCCTTACACCATGATTAAAACATTCCTGAGCCCTCCCCAGCCATGTGGAACTGTGAATCAATTAAACCAATTTCCATTATAAATTATTCAGTCTCAGGTATTTTTTATAGCAGTGTGAAAACAGACTAATACAGTGAGGAAAGTACAGAGGACACCAAGGTGAAATGCCAGTTACCACTGATGCCTTGGCAGAAGACCATAAAGATCTGGTAACCTGTGGGTTTCCTCCCAAAGGCATGCAGAAAATGTGGTAACTGAACAGGTTAAGAAAGCACATGACACTTTTGTATTTGAGACACACTAGGAGCGTAGATACAACCCAAGCTCTTCTACATATTCCATTTCTTTAATTACTAATAGACTTTCAAAACTAATTTGTTAAAGTTTTGATGCTTTGATATTTATTTTAACATAATAAAGTTGCTTTAAAAGAAGTGTTATTTCATTTAACCTAGGGAGTTATTTCCAAAATGTAGTGATGAGGGTCTACCAGGAAGTAAAAGTATTCAGAGGATGGGCACAGGGCATGCTCACATACAGTCATACTTAATGTTTTTTACTGAGGGCTCAAAGTAGGAGAATATTTAATTTTTTTATCACATAAATGTTTTCTCATAAAATTGAACAAAAAAAAAACTTCACATTTTGACCTCATTTTCATTAAAATTTATATATTTGGTACTCTCTTTATAGTTACAAAATAAAATTTATCATGAGATATTAGTAAAAAAAGAAAAGTTGACAAAGAGATATTAATAAAATAATGCCCAGTTCTCTGCCTTCTAGGCATATCATAGAATTTCACTTTTTGTGAAATTCTTGCCTACTGTGAAGTAAGACATGACTATGTGACTGGCTTTGACCAATGAAGGGTAAGCAGAAATGATACTTCTGGGTGGAAGCCTTAGGAGCCCATGTATGACTTAGCACTTTCCCATCCTTTTGCTGCAATCATCTTGGGAGGAAATATAGAGGAGTCACCTCGGTCTGACTGACTCCATAAAAGCTCAGCCGCTAGCTGACTCACAGTGGCCATGCTGTGTGAGAGAAATATCATCTTTAGTTGGATTAAGTCACAAGAAATATGAGGGCTATTAGCTACCATAGCACACTGTGATGGTAAAGACTGTCAACTTGATTGGATTGAAGGAATACAAAGTATTGATCCTGGGTGTGTCTGTAAGGGTGTTGCCCAAAAAGATTAACATTTGAGTCAATGGGCTGGGGGAGAGAGATATACCCTTAATCTGGTGGGCACAATCTAATCAGCTATCATGGAATATAAAGCAGGCAGAAAAATGTGAAAATGAGAGACTGGTCTAGCCCCCCAGCCTACATCTTTCTCCCATGCTGGATGCTTCCTGCCCCCAAACATCAGACATTCTTTGGTTTTGGGACTTGGACTGGCTTTCCTTGCTCCTCAGCTTTCAGACAGCCTATTGTAGGACCTTGTGATCATTTAAGTTAATGCTTAACAAACTTCCCTTTATATATAAAGGAGAGTTAAAACTTAATAAAACGCCTGTAATCCCAGCACTTTGGGAGGCCGAGGTGGGTGGATCACGAGGTCAAGAGATCAAGACCATCCTGGTCAACATGGTGAAACCCCGTCTCTACTAAAAATACAAAAAATCAGCTGGGCATGGTGGCACATGCCTGTAATCCCCGCTACTCAGGAGGCTGAGGTAGGAGAATTGACTGAACCCAGGAGGCGGAGGTTGCAGTGAGCCGAGATCGCGCCATTGCACTCCAGCCTGGGCACAAGCAACAAACCCCCGTCTAAAAAAAAAAAAAAAAACTTAATAAACTCATATATATATATATATATATATATATACATATACACACATATATCATATGAATACAGTATATACATATCACTACCCTGTTATATATCATGTGTGTGTGTATATATATATATATATATGAGTTTATTAAGTATTAAATAATTATATATATTATTGGTTCTATTTCTCTAAAGAACCCTGACTAATACATTTTTTTTTTGGTACCAGGAGTAGCTCTAGAAGAATGGAATATTAAGGATGAAGTTCTTTCATTGGTTTTGAGGTTTCTGGAGTTCACTGCTTAATATGATTAGACCTTAAAATGCTAAGGACTCTACTTCTGATAGTATGGAGAACACTGATAGTCCTTGGTATATATAGTCCTTCACATAACTGACAGTTATGTAAAATGAATGCATTTGACACTCCTGATTACTGCTTGTGAGGGTCAAGGAGTTTAGTGACACTATATATAAACCTTTGGCCATATGTGTAGAACCAAGGAACATAATGAAGCTGGTTGGTTGCTCCTAAGTTCAATGGACAAAGTGATGAAAGCAAATGAAGAATTCAGGGATTCTGTCTCCTGGCTTCACTGGCAGACACTGAACCTCAAATATGCTAAGATTACCCTAAGTAAGAGTCTTATCTCCTGTAGAGAAAGAGCAGAAATTGTGCAAAAGCAGACACAAGCTCTTATCATGTGAGGGCTGACCTGCAATGAAAGATGCATGCACAGACTTGCCAGGTTTCTACTGTTAAAGTGAGGGCATTGATTGGAAAAGAATGGGACACTGCAACTTGGAATGGAGACGTGGGAGAACCCTAATGAAGCTGGGGACACTGAGTTTGTAAACTCTGATGGACCTTTTTTGCCGGAAGGAATAGCATCCCCATCCCCAGTAGTGGCAACATCCCCTCCGTGACCCATGCTGCCATCAGCCCTTCCACGTTTGTCTGAGGAGATGAACTCTATGCTACCTGAGGAAATAGTGATGACCTCTCCTGAGGCAGTTGTCAGGCAAGATAATGTTGATTCTTCTCAGGAGCCACCCCCAACACCTCTGTATAACTAGACTAAAGTCCCAGAGGGCCCCTATAGGTAAGGTTGAGAGTGTGACCCATGAAGAGGTGCACTACACTAAAAAAGAACTGTTTGAGTTTTCCAACTTTTATAAACAGAAATCTGGAGAATAGGTATGGAAAAGGATATTAAGGGTATGGAATAATGGTGGAAGGAACATAGAGTTGGATCAGGTTGAATTTATGGATTCGGGATCACTAAGTACAGACTCTGCTGTTCATCTGCTGCAGATTGGGGAGTTAAAAATGGTTCTAATATTGTATTTGCTTAGTTAGCTAAAATGTGAATTAAAAGATGCCCCACTATAAGTGAGCTGGAAATGTCTGATCTCCCTGGGTTTAATGTAGAGGAAGGGATCCAAAGGCTTAGGGAGATTGGGATGGTGGAGTGGGTTAGTCACTTTAGGCCTGCTCATCCCAGCTGGGAGGGTCCAGAAGATATACCCTTGACTAATGACTTGAAAAATAGATTTGTGAGGACAGCACCTACAACTTTAAAGTGCCCTGTAATTGCTCTTCTCTGTATGTCAGATCTAACTGTGTGAACTGCAGTCACTCAACTACAAAATTTAAATACAATGGGGATAATTTGATGCTGAGGTGGCAGGCGCCAAGCGGTGGCACTCAACCATCAAAGGCAAAATGGGTGTAGCTACTGTAATCCTGTAATAGTCTGACCTGTGTGGAGCTCTGGTATTAGCCAATTAATCGTCGTGCTCCTAGAGGTGAAACTGATAGAAACCCTACTGCATTTCTAATTTAGAGAAGCAGAAAACTTCTAAGTCGGATTATAAAAATAGAGAGTCACAGCTCCTCAAACAATTTCCAGACTTGAGCCAGTTTACTGACCCAGAATCCTTTGAATGAATGGGAGGCTTAGTCTCCTTGAGGAAGGACCCTACTACATCACCAACAATATGTGCAGATAATCTTTTTCCTATCCTTCCCCAAGGAGATCCCCAGTCATTTATCAGGATAACTGTGCACTAGGGAAAAGGAAATGATCAGACATTTTGGAGCCTACTGGACACCGGCTCTGAGCTGACATTGATTCCAGGGAACCCAAAATGTCATTGTGGTCCTCAAGTTAAAATAGGGGCTTATGGAGATCAGGTAACTAACAGAGTTTCAGCTCAGGTTCAACTTACAGTGTGTTTAGTGTGTCCCTGGACTCATCCTGTGGTCATTTTCCCAGTGCCAGAAAGGGTAATTTGCATAGACATACTTAGCAGCTGGCAGAACCACCACGTTGGCTCCCGGACTGGTAGGGTGAGGGCTATTATGGTGGGAACGGCCAAATGGAAGTCATTAGAGCTACTTCTACCTACAAAAATAGTAAATCAAAAACAATATTGCATCCCTGGAGCGATTGCAGAGATTATTACCACCATCAAGGACTTCAAAGATGCAGGGGAGGTGATTCTTACCACATTTCCATTCAGCTCTCCCATTTGGCCGTGCAGAAGATAGATGGATCTTGAAGAATGACAGTAGATTATCATAAGCTTAACCAAGTGGTGACTCCGATTGCAGCTGCTATACCGGATGTGATTTCATTGCTTGAGCAAATTAACACATCTTCTGGTACCTGGCACACAGTCATTGGCTTAGCAAATTCCTTTTTCTCCATTCCTGTCCATAAGGCCCACCAGAAGCATTTTGCCTTCAGCTGGCAAGGCCAGCAATATACCTTAACTGTTCTACATGAAGGGTATATCAACTGTCCATTTTTGTGTCAAAATCTTATTTTGAGAGACCTTGATCACTTTTCATTTCCACAAGTTATCACATTGGTCAATTACACTGATGGCATTAACCTGATTGGATCCACTGAGCAAGAAGTAGCAAACAGACTGGACCTATTGGTGGAACATTTGTATGCCAGACAATGGGAAATAAATCTGACTAAAATTTAGGAACCTTCTACCTCGGTAGAATTTCTAGGGTTCCAGTGGTGTGGGGCCACCCCTAAGGTAAAGAATAAGTTGCTTCATTTGGTCACTTCTCCAGCCAAGAAAGAGGCACACGCCTAATGCGCATATTTGGATTTTGGCGGCAACACATTCCTCAATTGGGTGTGTTACTCCAGCTCATTTATTGAGTGACCTGAAAGGCTGACAGTTTTAAGTAGGGTCCAGAACAGGAGAAAGCTCTGCAACAGGTCCAGGCTGCTGTGCAAGATTCTCTGTCACTTGGACCATATGACCCAGCTGATCCAATGGTGCTTAGGGATGCTTTTTGAAGTCTTTGGCAGACTTCAATAGGTGAATCACAGCAGTGGCCTCTTGGATTTTGGAGCAAGACCTTGCCATCTTCTGCAGATAACTACTCTCCTTTTGAGAGACAGCTCCTGGCCTATTACTGGGCTTTGGTGGAAACTAAACATTTGACTATGGGTCATCAAGTCACCATTGTGACCTAAACTGCCTATCATGAACTGGGTGTTTTCTGACCTGTCTAACCATAAATTGGGTCATGCACAGCAGCATTTTATCATCAAGTGGAAGTGGTATATACATGATTGGGCTTCAGCAGGTCCTGAAGGCACAAGTAAGTTACATGAAGAAGTGTCTCAAATGCCCACCATCTCCACTCTTGCCATCCTGCCTTCTCACCCCTAGCCTGCACCGACGGCCTCATGGGGAGTTTCCTGTGATCAGTTGATAGAGGAAAAGAAGACTAGGGCCTGATTGACAAATGCTTCTGCACTCATGCAGGCACCATCTGAAAGTGGACAGCCATAGCACTACAACCCCTTTCTGGGACATCCCAGAAGGACAGCAGTGAAGGGAAACCTTCCCAGTGGGCAGAACTTCAAGCAGCGAACCTAGTTGTGCACTTAACACTGAAGGAGAAATAGCCAGATGTGCGGTTTATAGGGATTCATGGACTGTAACCAATGGTTTGGCTGGATGATCAGGGATTTGGAAGAAGCATGATTGAAAAATTGGAGACAAAGAACTTCAGGGGAGAGGTATGTGGATGGACCTCTCTGAGTCATCAACAAGTGTGAAGATGTTTGTATCCCATTTGAGTGCTCACCAATGGGTGAGCTCAGCAGAGGAGGATTTTAAAAATCAAGTGGATAGGATGACCTGTTCTGTGAACATCACCCAGTCTCTTTCCCCTGTCTCATCTGTCATCACCCAATGAGCACAGGATGAATGAAGTGGCCATGGTGGCAGAGATGGAGGCTACACATGGGCTCAGCAACATGGACTTCCACTCACCAAGGCTGACCTGGCCACAGCCACTGCTGAGTGCCAGGAGCAGAGACAAACACTGAGCCCAGCACCAGGGTGATCAGGCAGCTACCTGGTGGCAGGTTGATTATATTGGACCTCTTCCATCATGGAAAGGGCAGAGGTTTGTCCTCAGTGGAATAGACACTTATTCCAGATACGGGTTTGCCTATCCTGCAAGCAATGCTTCTGCCAAGACTACCATCTGTGGACTCACAGAATGCCTTATCCACTGTCATGATATTCCACACAACATTGCCTCCAACCAAGGCACTAGCTTTACATCCAAAGAAGTGCAGCAGTGGGCTACTCATGGAATTTACTGGCCTTACCATGCTCTCTATCATCCTGAAGCAGCTATATTGATAGAATGGTGGAATGGCCTTTTGAAGTCACAATTACAATGGCAACTAGGTGACAATACTTTGCAGGGCTGGGGCAAAGCTCTCCAGAAGGCCACATATGCTCTGAATCAGTGTCCAATAGATGGTACTGTTTCTCCCATAGCGAGGATTCACAGGTCCAGGAATCAAGGGGTAGAAGTGGAAGTGGCACCACTTGCCATCACCCCTCGTGATCCACTAGCAAAATTTTTGTTTTCTGTTCCTGGGACATTACGTTCTGCTGGCCCAGAGGTCTTAGTTCCAGAGGGAGGAATGCTGCCACCATGAGGCACACAATCCCGTTAAATTGGAAGTTAAGATTGCCACTTGGATACTTCGGACTCCTCCTACCTTTAAGTCAACAGGTTAAGAAGGGAGTTACAGTGTTGGCTGGAGTGACTGACCCAACTATCAAGATGAAATCAGTCTGCTACTCCACAACAGAGGTAAGGAAGAGTATGCGTGGAATACAGAAGATTCATTAGGACGTCTCTTACTATTACCATGCCCTGTGATTAAGGTCAATGGGAAACTAGAACGGCCCAATTCAGGCAGGAATATAAATGGTCCCGACCCTTCAGGAATGAATGTTTGGGTAACTCAACCAGAAAAAAATAAAAACAAAAACAAAAAACACAACCTGCTGAGGTGCTTGCTGAAGGCCAAGGGAATACAGAATGGGTAGTAGAAGAAGGTAGTTATCAATACCAGCTACAACCATGTGACCAGCTGCAGAAATGGGGACTGTAATTGTCATGAGTATTTACTCCTTCCTTTGTTAAAAATAGGCTTGTGCATGTATACACTTGTATGAAGAAAGTATCTTCTTTTTCCTTCATCATGTAACATAAGATTTATTGACTTCATATCAACATTTAAGTACTGTTAACTTTATATAACAGTGTTTGGGTTGGGGATTGGTGCATTTCTGGTTGTATGAAGGATAGTTGTATTCCTAGGTATAATTATGACCTTATCATTGTCCTTATTTGAAGATTTGTATGATCTCAGGAGATGTGTATGGGTTCAAGTTCACAAAGGGCGGACTTGTGATGGTTAATACTGAATATCAATTTGATTGGATTGAAGGATACAAAGTATTGATTCTAGGTGTGTCTGTGAGGGTACTGCCAAAAAAATTAACATTTGAGTCAGTGGGCTGGGAAAAGTAGACCCACCCTTAATCTGGTGGGCAAAATCTAATCAGCTGCTATCGAATATAAATCAGGCAGAAAAATGTGAACATGAGAGACTGGCCTAGTATCTCAGCCTACATCTTTCTCCTGTGCTGGATGCTTCCTGCCCTTGAACTTTGGACTCCAAGTTCTTCAGTTTTTGGAGCTCAGACTGGTTCTCCTTGCTCCTCAGCCTTCCGATAGCCTATTGTGGGACCTTATGATTATGTAAGTGATCATATATATATATGAATTTATTAAGTATATATATATATAATTTGTTACTCTCATATATATGAGTTTAAGTATATATATATATATGAGTTTAAGTGTATACATATATATATACATATATATATGTGTGTGTATATATATATATATATATATATATAATTTGTTCTATCTCTAGAAAACCCTGACTAATACAAGCACCCTAGCCCACCCGGACTGATTCAGCTGAGAAGTGCCATACACCCTTGAAATCCAAGAGTCTACACACAAGAAACTGTCTAAGGCTTAATGGAATGGCTTCAGTGTTGGCTTTATTCCTCCACTGTAGTGATTGTTCCAAGTGGGAGGTTAGCAGTTACTGCACAGATTCTGTAGCCCTCAAAATACAACTCAGAAAGCTCATTATATAGCTCACATTAAAATACCTACTATGTGTTCCTGAATCTCACTTCATCCCTCCACCCATGAGACATCAATATTGTGGCAGAGAGTCTAGCCCTATGCTCAAAACAGTTCATAAAGTTATTATTCAATCACTTCTTTCTACATTAGCAACCAATTAATAATAATGAATTTAACCTTGCATGCTGCCTCCTACCCTTCTATACTATAGTGTTGAGAAATGGGGAAATGCAAACAGAAGAAAAATGTAGGCAGCTGAGAATTTGTATGAAGTTGAGCAGTCTGGATTTAAAATCATGGGTTTTGGAAACATGAATGTAAGCATTTATTTCCACTCTCTATATACAGCTCAATAAAAAAGATGGAAACTGTGTATTAGAGCAAACATTTAGCTCTCTTTTAAGAGCAGTATATAAACTATTAATCTACTGCTCCTTTCCTAATTGTTGTCCAGAATTTCCCCAAGTGTTGCTCTTCCTGATGGACCTTCTGGCCTCTGTAGACCATGGAGAAGCAGCAGGTGGCTGAGCATTGACTTAGAAAAGAAAATACACAACATGATATTAAATGTACTTTTCTTGTAGTCTTGGCAGAGACCCCAAAGGAGAATATAGTATGGAGACAATCACCTCCTGTATTCTCAAATGAGAAGCCAAACCATCTGTATTCATTTTTTTCCATCATTACCATAATAGGTCACCACAAATTTACTAGCTTAAAGCAACACAAATTTATTATTTTGTAGCTCTGTCAATCAGAAGTCTAGGCAGCTTCAGTAGGTTCTCTGCTTAGGGTATCGCAACGTGAAAATGAAAATGGCAGCAGGTCTGGACTCCTTATCTGGAGGCTTTGGGGACGAATCTGCTCCCAGCTCACCCAGAATGTTGGAAGAATTCAGTTCTCATGGGTTTAGAAGTGAAGACTCAATTTCCTTGCTGACTGCCAGCCAGGAGGCATTATCAGTTTCCAGAGGCCACTTCTTTCACTGGCTGGTGGCTCCCTTTGTCTTCAAAACCAAGAACAACAGATTGAATCCTTCTCACACTCTGAATCTTGCTAACCTCAACTTCTGCTTCTGAGACAGCTCTTTCCTTCTTTTAAGGGCTCATGTCATTAGATTGGACACACTAGAATAATTCAATGTTATGTCCCTATTTTAAGGTCTCTCATCTTAATTACAACTGCAAAGTCCTTCTTGCCAGGTATTGTAGCATATTCACAGGAATTAGGGCATGGGCCTCTTTGAGGGCCATTCTGCCTGTACCACAGCATCCATGTTTTGCTCAAGAGTTGCCAAATTCAATTATGTGACCACATTACCAATTACAATCCTCCAGAGTAGATATTAGAAGGCTAAAAGCTAATTGGAGAGAGTGAGAGGCTTACTTGAAGAAATAGAGGTTAGTGTGTATCTGCCTTCAGAGAAGGTGGGGGGGATGTTTACTCCCACTCCCAGTTAAGGTGAATGGACTCTGTGGCCTGGAGAATGATGAAAATATTTGAGGTGGGGGAATTGACCTGTGTCCCAAGGGCTTGAGAGGCACAGAGGCTATACCCCCCAAAATCTGAAGGCAAGAGGCCACCTTTGAGGCTGAGCAGGAGACACTTGCACTCCTAATGCTGGGTGCACACGCATGGTTCTGGTAGGTCTGCCTGAAAAAGGCTCCCCAGCATAAAGAAACTGCAAGCCAGAGGGCAAGCCTAGGGCTTCATAAGAGTGAGAAGGAAAACTCAGCAGCCAAGTTGATGAACCATGGAGTAGGTGAACTCCCATGTGAGATCTAGAAAGAGCCTGTAAAAGTGTCCTATGAGAGAAAACACAGCATTTGCTATGTACCACACAGGGAATCCCAAGATCCTAGTGCGAAAGCCCAGCCAGGAAAGAACTCACTCCTTTACCTCCATCCCAATTATAGAGCAGCTGGAAACACCTAAGCATAGAAGCTCAGAGAAACAGGAAGCAGAAACAAAGCAAAGCCAGACACCTTCTCCCTTGTGAGGCCTCAAACTGGGGTCGAGCTGGATGGAGCTGGGAAAGAGCTGGAGCTTTCTTCTGCCTGCTGGGTTCACGTCTTGATTTGGATGTGCTTTGGGCCTTAGGGCCAACTCCTGATGTGGCAAAGTGACCAGCTTAGAATTGAGCTTCTCCTGCTCTGTCATCCTGGGTCAGGAAGGGAACCCATCAGAATTCACTTGAAATAGTCGTACTAAATAATGGAGTTGTTTCCTGCTTACCTAGCAAGTGTAATCCATTTGATAAACCTGTCACATTTGATTTCCTATATGATATAAGGAGATATGAAAATGCATAGAAAGATATTCAACTGTATATTTGAATTTCAAATGATATATTGGATGTCTACGTCACAGACTTCAGGAAAGTAAGGTAAAAGACCACTTACATAATTCTGAGAAAGTAGTTTAGGTATATTTACCCACCATCTTATATGCTTACATATCAGAGGCTTTACTTAACACCAGGAAGAAACTCTGAAAAATATTGGTTGGAATGAATCTAGTATTCAGAATGTTAACGGTTGCTTATATACAAACTGATGGATTACAGCAGGCCCTGGAATAACTTCATTTCACTATAACATTGATGAGAAAAATAATTGATTTCTGCTGGGGCCACAGTCTGCGTAGAGTTAGGACATTCTCCCCATGTCTGTGTGGGTTTTCTCTAGGTGCTCTTGTTCCCTTCCACATCCCCAAATCATGCATGTTAGGCGAATGCATGTGCCCACGTGGGCAGAGTCTGAGTTTGTGTATGTGAGTGCAACTTGTGATGAGATGGGTCTTATCCCAAGCTGGTTCCAGCCTGGCTCCCCGAGCTGCCTGGGTAGGTACTGGTGACCTGGCACCCGGAACTGGGATAGGTGGGTAAATAATTATCTTATTTTTATTAATTTAAAAAAAATGTATGTACAGTTCACATTTATTTTAGTGTTTAATATTAGAAGTGTTTTGGTCTTTATTTAGAAATTTCAAGTCAGTTTCCAACAACTTATGGATGACGTTAAGTGGCAACTTGCTGTCCTTGGACTGATAGTGATGACTAAACTGTGTGGGGCCTTGGCAAGGCAGTGAAGGGGTTAAAAAAGAAAGTGTCCCAGAGGGAAAGTTTCTGCTGAGTCTTGAAGAATGTTGACCAGGAGAATGCATGGGGAAACAAACCATCATCTATGTTTTGCCAGAGACACTCACTGTCTGAGAGGCTGTATTCGCATGGTGAGAGATAGAGGAGGTGGCAGGGCTCAAATTTCTTTGTTTGGACCCTTGACTAAGCTAGAAAAAAATATTCCAATTCGATTGGGCTAGGTTATGAAATCCCCACTTTAAAAAGATTGGCCATATTGAACCCAAAGTAACATTATGAAGACATGCAAAAACAACTCTCTACTGCAGTTGCAACGGCCATGGTGAGTGTCCGAACGTTCCCAGTGAGTAATCCCCAGGAAGTATTATAGCATATTAGACCCTCCACAGAGATGGGCTGGAGTTGCTCTGTTTCCTCCTGTGGGGTAGAGTCCCTTCTGGCATATGTGTCCAGTATGTTCTACAGCACTGCTTCCTGACAATGTGCTCTCCTGAGTTCTGCACACTTCAAGTCTACAAAATATGTGAGTGAATATCAGTTGCTCCCAGGTTCTCCTACAGGAGCTAATGTTTAATAAATATTTAGTCAGTAACTATCTCTTTTTGCACAAAGAACTAATTAGCAACTAAATATCTCCCTTTACATTCAACTGCCAAACTGGAGAGTTTTTCATTTGAGGCATCTCACCACCAAAGAAGTCGTGGACCTTTGCCTTCCCTAAAATCAGACGTTGTGCCCACTGCCTGAAGGGCTATTTGCGAATTATACAGACACTGGAAGAGAATTATTTGTCTCCTTAGCTTATTTATCTTTTAGGCTAAGATATTGGACATGTTCTGGACAAAGCTAGATTTCTAATTTCTTCCTAGGAAACTGTGGTAGGTTATGCTACTAGCTGAAATAAACACCACCTTTTCTGGTGGGAAGATAGTACATCTTCAAATCATTAATGTCAGTTGTAGCCATATGATTTAGAATGCCCCTCCCTACAAAAGGATTATACATTTTTGCCTCATTGACATCAATCATGGCCATGTGACTTCTTTTGGCCAAGAAAATGCTAGAGGAAGGGGCACGTGGTACCACAGAGCAAAAGCATTAAAATTCATTTGAGGCTCTGTCATGGTCTCATTATTTTCTGCCATGAAACAGGCAATATTCCAGAAAGGAACTGCTTGTTTTTCCTGGGTACAAGAAATGTAGCTGACTTGTACCAGATGAGTAGCAGGACCCAAAAATTAAGGTAGATTCTGATAAGCCACCAAGAGTTGGAGCATGTTTGTTACTACCACATAACTTAGCCTAGGCTGACTGATGCAGTACTTGAGCCCTGAGGTCAGCTGTCAATCTGATGATGACTAGAGAACTTGATTCTCAGAACATATATCTCACTGAAGATATGAAACACTGACTTGTTCAAACTTTGTAATATGGCCTACAGAAAAGGAATTTCTGGAATACACCTGCACAATTTCATATTGCTAGTAGATGCTACCACTGAGCTTCAGCCTGTCCCCTGGGCTCTGTGAGGAATCGAATAAAGAAGTTCAATTTCTACAAGTCACAGCAAACCAGGCCCTTCAGATACTCTATCAGTCAAATTTTGTTATGTTTACATTCAGCCAAATACTATTCAAAATTCAGATACTATAACAGGCTTCCCACAATGCACTGGGGCTTTTTCCTGAGTTGGGCATGATGCAAAGAAAGAATGAACCCAGATCTAGTGGGACGTGTTCACCTACAATATTTCAGAGATCCTCTTTGCATTATTTTAAGATTATTGTCAAAAGATAAAGACTGTCTGTTACATTCATTTACTTCCATTTAAGTATATGCAGACTCCTTTTAAAATCTATGCAACCCCCTTTTTAGGGATAATTATCTCTAGTAGGACTGTTGTATTTAATACTACCTAACTGGGCAGTTTCTGAGAAGACATGTTTGGTAATACTAAGCTATGAAAACACATCACAAGCCAAAAAATATTAAATTTGTATCTAATGAAATAATGTTTTCAAAGAATTTAGTTTGGAGAATGTGTCTCTTTAATCACACATGCATAAAATATTTAAAATTTTTGAAACATAAATTATAATTGTTTATATAATATCTATTCTATTTCAATTTGAAGAATTATAAAAGCCTGGAACATTTTTTTGTTTTCTTCTTTATTTTCACCCTAGAAATGCTATATTACTTATCCTTCAGACTGGGAGCAGAAATCACACAACTTTAAAATAAACAATGCTATGTGACCACCAAGAAGAATGGATAGTTTAGCTGCATGAAGTTGTACAACAGCTGTACAGACAATCTTATGGCCAACTTTAATTGATTCCTTACTTAAAAATTACCAATCAGTTGGCTAGAAAATTTAAAAATTTTTAAATTTTCTTTGTGATTTTTTTCAGTTTGAAATGGACATGAACCATAACTTATTTCTTTATGTGTCCAAAGAGCTTCATTGGTATTGATCTCAAATATCTTGTGAAACAAATGCTAACTGCCGCTTAGTAGCATGGAGGTGGGATCCTGATCAAGTTTCTTAGCCCATTTGGGGCTCTCAACAGTAGCATGGGCTATAGTAGCTCCCTTGTGAAATGATAGTGACAAGTAAAGAAGGAACCTCATGTAAAGCACAGCCGGGTGCCTCATGCATTATACATCAATATTAGCTTTTTCTATTATTATTCAGCTGTTTTTATTGCCATTGCTGTTTTTCTGGGTATTTATTCCTAAGAATTACCCCGAAGATGTTTCAAAGAAAGAGCAGAGAATGGAAGGCACTGAGAAGAGATATGCTTTACTCTTAGCCAGGGTGCATCCATTCCTAAACAGGGTGCATCCATTTCTAACACCTGACAGAGCAACAGGTATTAGATTCTCATAAGGCATATGCAACCTAGATCTCTCGCGTGCACAGTTCACAATAGAGTTTGTGCTTTTATGAGACTCTGATGCCACCACTGATGTGACAGGAGGTGGAACTCAGGGGTAATGTTAGCAATGGGGAGTGGCTGTAAATACAAATGAAGCTTTCTTGGCACACCAGCCATTCACTGCCTACTGTGAAGGCCAGTTCCTAAGAGGCCACCAATCAATACCAATCTGTTGCCCGAGGGTTGGGCACCCCTGCTCTGCACTGTTCAACTGGCATTGGCGCCAACCATTCACCTTATACTTGCTTCATTTAAGACACAAACAACGTCAGTGACAAAGCCAGCTTTTAATCTGTTGGGATCATTGTTCTAAACATGAGGTGAATGAGAATCACAATAAGAAGTAGAGAAGTATTAGCATCACAAATTAAAAATAAATTTTTTCCTGGATTTTCCTCACATAATAAAAGCACAAGTAAAGCTGGGTTCTGAAACTTTCGACTAATAAACTATTTTGCTAGCATAAGGATTAGCCGGAAAGGGACAAAGGCTTTTTTTTAAAGTTTTGAAGTGATCTTATCACCGTGAGAAAAAAAATTCCCACTCTTGAGATAAATGTTATAATTGTTCTTGTGATAAAAATCATTCCCAGTTTGTTCTAATCTCAAGACAATCTTGGCTGTGTATTTAATATTTTAAAAGGTTTTCTACAAGATTTTTTACAACAATAAAATATTAATTTTTCTCTTAAACGTTACTCCAATCAGCTTGGTTAATGAGATAAGAAGTGCGTCACAGGGTAACGAGTGCTGTGTTATTAGCCACCAAATGCTCCACACGATGCTGCAGTCTTTCAGAAGCAAAGGGCACATTGAAATAAAATCACACTAAAAGTGTTCTTCTAGGTTTATATCCTATAATAGAAATCACCACCTCAGTGCAGGCTGTTCTTAGGAAGGACTGACTGGCTGAGGTTAACTGCCCAGAGTACAGTTGAAGGCCACCAATTCCTCCCAGCTACTCATTAATCCCCAGGAAATCTCCTGAATCCTGGCGGTTATTGTTCAATCCTTTACAGATGATTTTCTGAGTATTTTGAGTGCTTGTTCTCCCCAGGAACACCTACAGCTGGCCAGATCGTGTGTGTACAGAGGGAAAAAAAAAAAACTCTCTTTCTTAAAAGTGGATTGAATTTCAACCTCCCTGTAAAGACCCCTTATGGGTCAATGACTCAGAAAAAGCCACTTTAATTGCGTTTTGGCTTCTCTCCTTTCTAAGGGAGCAAGAGACTAGAGAAGCCAGGGAAGTCAGGGAGGGAAGACAGGAACCCAGCCAATCAAATTCTTTCTGGCTCTGAGCGGTCACCCAGTCAAAGGTGGGGCTGCTGGTGAGGACAAAAGGACCCGGTGGAATAGGTGCACCAGGAAGGGGCGTTTCAGAGCCAAGACACCAAGTGCCCTCTCTCAGGACAGCCCGGGCAGCCAGCTGGACCCCAGATTCACTTGGGAAATGGGGGCAACTCCAACGATCTACTTCCACAACACTGAGTAATTGCTATCCACAGAGCCCCATGCTCACAGTTTTAATATTATAAAAATGTGAAGGCAAGTTAATCAAGTCAGGGCACTAAATAAAATTAAACATTCTTGTCCTCCATTCCAGAAAGGATTTTGTATTTTTATCTCAGCATTTAATGTTTTCTAAATCAGGTGTCTGATATTTAAAAGCTATGTAAATAAGAGAGGTTATTCTACAACAACAAATTAATTATCGTTGTCCAATGTTAAATAAACTTGCTAGGAGGATTTCATTACCATGTGTGTCTGTGTATGTATGTGAGAGACAGAGAGTCTTCTGAAGTCAGAGTGACCCTTTGTATTTTATATGTTAATATCCCTTATTCCAAAATTACTTTTCTCCCATTTACTTGTATCTCATAAGACAAATAATTCTCCAGTGAAAATACAGATATATCAACTATTAGTTGAAAATCAGTATGTCCCTATTCTGACTGAAGACTGTCAGATTCTCTTCTTAAGTCATTTACTATCAAAGACAAAAGACTGGATACATAGAAAAGACACATATTTTGTTTATAAATTAAAAAGAAAAAAATGTGAGGACACTGTCTCAAAGCAGCATCATAAGTCTTCTGAAGTTGCCATCACAAGAAAATATCCAGAGTCTTCTTTTGGAGAAGAGAATGGAAGAAAACTTGTTCTCAAAATCAAATCCATCCCAATTGCCCTATATCCATATACTCATTCTCTTACTTTTTACAGTGGGCTTCCCAATGTAGATCTACAAAACGTTACCTTTAGTCAGTCCAAAAGAAATCAACAAACTATATTGTGATGGAGCAGCTGGCGGAAAGTCTGGCATTGTATCTACATGGGGAGTTTAAGGTGCATTGTAATGTGGTAAACACAAAGGGAATAATGGGAAATGCCTTTTAAACAGGGTGGAGTCTGGGGAAATTTCTTTTCCTTGTTTTCTAATTTGACAATGTCCACACAAGCAAAATTATAGGATTGGGCAAAGCAAGTTTCATTATTTCTATATCTTAGACATTCACAGAAATACACAGCAATTCAGTCAAACAAAAATAGTGTTGGGTCCAGTCTTTATGTGGTTTGGTATTGGCATGGCTTTAATCACAAAATGCTTCAAACAAAGCCCTGAGCCAAAAACGTGGGTTGGAGGAAGTGTTCTTACACCATTGGCCTTTATGACTTCTAATTCATAAAGCAAAAAGGGAAGCAAAGAGTTTAGCTCAATTTGACTTTCTTTCCCTAAAACGCCTCCAAATTCTGGAATGTGAGAAGGAGAAATACTGTCTGTGGCTGACTTCAGCCTTACACATGGTCACCCTCTCCCTGAAGGCTGTTGGATGGCTTGCTAAATACAGTAGATCCTGTTGAAACCTGCAAGTTGTTATAAAAACAGATGGACCAGGACTTCCACAGTAACTGTTTGGATGGGCAGGTATATAGTTAATTATTATGTTTTTGCTCACCCTTTTAGAATTCATAAACTCTGTTTCAAGGTCAGGGCATGGTTTTGCTGTACTTTTAACAGGTCATTTATTCCAAAAATGTTTTGGGGCTGGGTTTTTTTTTTTTTTTAATAGCTTTGTATCTCTAAGGGGAAAATCAATAGCCCAGTTTGAAGAAAATGACATGTGACCAAATGTTTGTCTTTCTTAAATAAAATTTTTTTACCCTGTTTTTAAAAAAGCTGTGTTTCAAATTATTGGTATATGTCAAACATTCTGCTAAGAACTTTATGTATGCTATCTTTTTAAATTTTTACGGTAATTTTATGAAGCAGATATTTCATTACCATTCTCATTTTATACACTGGAAGTAAGAAAATTTTTAAACCTTTGCTGAATCTCTTTATCTTACTTATTGCATAATTTTGCAACTGAATTGTGTTTTTGTGAAGATTGACTCAGCAAACCTGTGAGATTTGTATTTCCTTCCCTATAGTCATATTCAGTCAAAGGACTTAATATGACTATAGGGATTTTGAGACGGAGTTTCGCTCTTTTTTCCCAGGCGGGAGTCCAATGGCGTAATCTCGGCTCACCACAACCTCTGCCTCCTGGGTTCAAGCAATTCTCCTGCCACAACCTCCCGAGTAGCTGGGACTACAAGCGTGTGCCACCATAACCAGCTAATTTTTGTATTTTTAGTAGAAACGGGGTTTCACCATGTAGACCAGGATGGTCTAGATCTCTTGACCTTGTGATCCACCCGCCTTGGCCACCCAAAGTGCTGGGATTATAGGCATGAACCACCGCACCCGGCCTCAAAGGACTTTTTTAAAGCACTGTGTCAGATACTCATTACCTCGTCATTTTTTTTTTCAATTTTCTTAATTTCATGAAACAGGAAGCCACATTTCAAAGGCCAAATTACAAACCTCAGATAACTAACTGTACCCTAATTCTATTTCAACGTTAAGAGAATCTTTCAGAGTTAAGGAAGAGGGCAGCTACCTCCATTTTCACCTAAGCAAACTCTAAACCACCAGAGCTTTGTAATGACAGGTTGAAATTATGATGGTTTTCCTTTTTACACTAGTGTAGTACTAACTAGAAAATTCAAATAATCAGTGTAGAAACGTCATAGAATAAATAAATTCAATCTCTGTCATCCCCTTGGAATGTTGAAGTCTTTACATGTTTTTAAGTAAAACTTTTTTTCTCTTCTTTTCCCAAGGACTCCTCAAACAAATAGCACCAATATTATTACATTCCTACTTTCGCCCTACACACACACACATACGCACAACAATCTCATTCTTAGAGGAAGAAATAGGAACAGGTATTTGAATAAGCAGCTAATTAACTGCATTCAGCCTACACTGCCATCAGCTTTCCATTCAGCTTAATGTATATTTCTTTACCTATGTAATCAAGAACTATACCTTGGGCTATCAACACCTCAACCCAAATAAGCAAGGCAGCTCCTGGTTAACAAAGAAACAATATGCAAGCAAATTAAATCTATATTCTTATGAATTTATGTATGGCTCAAAGTTCTTAGACATTATTTCTGTGAATTTCTTATCCTATCATTATGGTGAAAAATTAGTGAAATATTCATGAACAGTTTCTTATGCCAGTTTACACTATTAACACAAACATTTACTTAATAAACCTTTTGTCTAAGTATAAAAGAGTCTTCATCATAAAATATAACAAAGGAGCACAAAGTAGCAGAATCAAAGGAAACACATTATCTCTTCAAAGTGTATCTTTTAAAAATGTTCAAATACAATATAACTATTAAAATGGCTGTTTCAGCAATCTGAATGTTTTCACAGCAGAAACCAGTAAATCTCTATTTGTTTTACAAATATATTTCACATTGATTACCAGATCATTATCAGTCTGGAAGGAATTGCTGTTTTTCCAAATTTAAACAGATAGGAAATGTTCCTTGAGGAATAAATACATAATAAAATACAAAATGGAGCTGCCTTGTTTACCAGATGCAAAATTGCTGCTCTGTGGCCCTGGTTTACATCACCAGAATTCTGAAGGAGAGAATTAGGTTATGAATGGATGTGGCTGAGAAACAGAGGTTGAAGAGAAAGGATATGACACTTCCCAATCAAGCCCAGGGTATTATGAAAATGCATAATGCAGCGTGAGGTCCTCCCTAATGAACCAGTGACCACTGCAACTGACGTACATCCACCAGGGCCCGAGAATGGAAACCAGGCAAAATAGTCATGGAGAAATTATCTTCTTAGAGAAACATCACATTGAAGGTTATATTTATGCTTTTACTAGATAATAGACTAAGGTGTCTGCACATTGTAAACACTCAGGATGTACAATTCTTTTAATGTGACATTCTGCGCTCCAGGAAAATAGAAGAGTTACATGAAGGTAAAAATCAGGAAAATATGCTGATATTGAAAAAGCTTAAAACGTCACAAACTTTCATTTTATACTAGTGTAGTATTAAGATTTTAATTAATAAAAATTTAATGATTAATGTAGAGATGCTATGGTATAACAAAATCAGCCCTTGAGGTTTCAAAGTGATTCAATATCTCTGTTAGCCATACAGCATTTTAAAAGTGGAAAGATTTATTGCTTTGGGACAAACATAAGAGTCTGTAAACCAAGCTACCATAACAACTATAAAAACTTATCTTGCGATTCTCTACCTCTAGGCTCACCTCTGCCCAAGGAAGATCTGAAGACCTTTCTGTTCAATCTACAGACCATGTTTTGAAACATTTATCGCCTCTTGTGATAAGGTAGCTTAACTATTGCAGTGAAGTGCCTAGAGACTTGGTTTGTCTTAACTTGTAGTAATAAGAACAAAGGAAACTTTGATTCACTAGGTTGGGATGGAATGTATCCATATCATAGCAATATTAGGACCTTTTAATCGTCTTTCCATAAGAAAAGATTAAAATGCCTTAGTTATGGAAGATTAAATGCTCATTCAGTAATTGCAATGGACAGTATGCTTTCAGAGTGGGAGAATTAAATTAAAAGAAAGACAACTCTGGAAAATGTACTAGTGGTAGAATTAGAGAATGTTTCATCAGATCCTGATGTCTCTACAGTAATGAATCTGCCAAAAGATAATAATATTTTAGTGAAAGGTGTGATTGGATAAGTCACATTATTTATTAACTGTTACCCTAAAATATCACTTTTGTCTTATTATTAAGAATGGTTAGAGGGCAGCAGGGATGCCTGACACAAGGCATTAAAAATGGATTGTGTCTATCAGAAATCCTGGAGGACGTGATCTGCTGTGTTGTATGCATGGCGATCAAACTTGCTAATACCTGATGGCCAGACATTCACAGCCCATGACTAAAAATGTCTCAGTCAAGTCCCCAAGATCAGCCAGTTGTCACTTGATCTTTTTCAATGGCCTAAATAAGAGCTGGTCTTTAATTTCTAAACTTGCCTTTTGAAGAATTTCAAATAGATACAGGTGTCTACGAAGATGGCTAAAGACCAGGGATAAGAAGGTTATGACTGATAGAAGAGTGTCCTCAAGCTATCTCCAGAGGTTACTGGGATCCTTCTGGGAAGTGTGCTTTTCATGACCAGTTTCATTTAATTATTCATATTCATTCCCAAGGAGTGTATATAATATAGATTATAATGTGAAAATAGATGCCACCGAAGAACAAAAGAATATACACTGCTTCAAGCAAAGCAGGCATGAAGGCTAAGGAGGCAACTGGCAATCCAGGGTCTTAGATTTCTGAGAGTTTGGAACTAATGCCCTGAATGGTGATATTAATCATAAGTCTAAAACAAATTGACTTAAGACAAATTGATAAGCATTTAGTTGGTTACCAAAAAAAAAAAAAAAAAAAAAAGAAAAAGCTAGAAGAGAAGTAAGGAAAAATATAAGGCAGAAAGAGGGTGGTAAGGCCAGGCACGGTGGCTCATGCCTGTAATCCCAGTGCTTCGGGAGGCTGAGGTGGGCAGATCACTTGTGGTCAGAAGTTCGAGACCAGCCTGATCAACAGGGTGAAACTCTGTCTCTACTAAAAATACAAAACCTAGCCAGGTATGGGGGTAGGTGCCTGTAATCCCAGCTACACAGGAGACTGAGGCAGGAGAATTGCTTGAACCCAGATGGCGGAGGCTGCCGTGAGCCGAGATCATCCCACTGCACTCCAGCCTAAGTGACAGAGCAAAACTCCATCTCAAAAAAAAAAAAAAAAAAAAAAAGAAGAAGGAAAGAAAGAAATAGGGGGAAAAAAACAAAAAAGTAACCACCCCAGGATATCCTTTCACGAAACACTGGGTTGACATTACACCCACAGGAGACTTTCTAAGTGTGATGCCTCTTTATCTAAGTCTGAAGCAGGGTTAATGTTAGCAGGAGGTTAATGTTACATAATGTTTCCTTATGTAGTAGGAAAATGATCTAAATTCTTTTATTTTTCTGTTTATTCTCTTTGTGTATCATAGAAACTTAAAATTGAAAAGGAATCTAAGGGATAGCAAGAAAGAAACCCCCTCCTAAGGTGAGCCCACATGCAGGCAGGAGCAGAGCCATGCTTGCTCCAGCTGTTCTGGTACACTGCTAAGACTGCTGAGACACTGCACAGTGTCCAGAACACCACCCTCGTCAGACTTCCGGAAATCGTTTGAGTCAGAGTTTTGTCACTTTTCTTCCAGAGACTTTGAAATGCAGCTCTAGCCCTTTTGGGTCAATAGGGCTTATTTATTAATAGCATCTCATTATTCTGGTTTTATTTTCCTTCTTACTAATCACAATTTTAAAATCTGACCCATAGCTTTGGCTACTAAATCCCTGCATATATAAGTGCCAAATAATACTAAATAAATATTTTTATTAAAGTACACTCTATTTACAAAATGCCACCAAAAGTCAACAATAGTGAAAAATTCAGTAAGTTAACTGGTTATTTCATGCAAAACAAACCCTGCAAAATTAGCCATCTTCCCCTAACACCCATGCAATGACTTGGCTCTTTGTTGAGTTGCCTGACTGTTGTTTTAGAACACATTCTGCATCCAGGTCAGGTGTTGCCAATATTTTCTATATAAAAGTCCTGTTAAATAATTACACACGTCCCACATTCCTTCAGCAATTTGTCTGCCAAACTGCCTTTATTAGGAAATAATTATTTCCCTGATTTTTTTTAATTACTATTCTTTTTTTTTTATTGTGTTTTAGGTTTTGGGGTACATGCAAGAACATGCAAGATTGTTGCATAGGTACACACATGGCAGTGTGATTTGCTGCCTTCCTCCCCTTCACCTATATCTGGCATTTCTCCCCATGCTATCTCTCCCCAACTCCCCACCCCCACTGTCCCTTCCCTATTTCCCCCCAACAGACCCCAGTGTGTGGTGCTCCCCTCCCTGTGTCCATGTGTTCTCATTGTTCAACACCCACCTATGAATGAGAACATGCGGTGTTTGATTTTCTGCTCTTGTGTCAGTTTGCTGAGAATGATGGTTTCCAGGTTCATCCATGTCCCTACAAAGGACAGGAACTCATCATTTTTGATGACTACATAATATTGCATGGTGTATATGTGCCACATTTTCCCTGTCCAGTCTATCATCGATGGGCATTTGGGTTGGTTCCAGGTCCTTGCTATTGTAAACAGTGCTGCAATGAACATTCGTGTACATGTGTCCTTATAGTAGAATGATTTATAATCCTTTGGATATATACCCAGTAATGGGATTGCTGGGTCAAATGGAATTTCTATTTCTAGGTCCTTAAGGAATTGCCACACTGTCTTCCATAATGGTTGAACTAATTTACACTCCCACCAACAGTGTAAAAGTGTTCCTATTTCTCCACATCCTCTCCAGCATCTGGTGTCTCCAGATTTTTAGTGATCGCCTTTCGAACTGGCGTGAGATGGTATCTCAATGTAGTTTTGATTTGCATTTCTCTAATGACCAGTGATGATGAGCAATTTTTCATATGTTTGTTGGCCTCATGTAAGTCTTCTTTTTTAAAGTGTCTGTTCATATCCTTTGCCCACTTTTGAATGGGCTTGTTTGTTTTTTCTTATAAATCTGTTTTAGTTCTTTGTAAAGTCTGGATATCAGCCCTTTGTTGGATGAGCAAACTGCAAAAATTTTTTCCCATTCTGTTGGTTGCCAATTCACTCTAATGACTGTTTCTTTTGCCGTGCAGAAGCTGTGGAGTTTGATTAGGTACCATTTGTCTATTTTGGTTTTTGTTGCCAATGCTTTTGGTGTTTTGGTCATGAAGTCCTTGCCTACACCTATATCCTGAATGGCTTTGCCTAGATTTTCTTCTAGGGTTTTTATGGTGTTAGGTCTTATGTTTAAGTCTTTAATCCATCTGGAGTTAATTTTAGTGTAAGGTGTCAGGAAGGAATCCAGTTTCTGCTTTCTGCACATGGCTAGCCAGTTTTCCCAACACCATTTATTAAAGAGGGAATCCTTTCCCCATTGCCTTTTTTGGTCAGGTTTATCAAAGATCGGATGGTTGTAGATATGTTGTGTTGCCTCCAAGGCCTCTGTTCTGTTCCATTGGACTATATCTCTGTTTTGGTACCAGTACCATGCTGTTTTGATTACTGTAGCCTTGTAGTATAGTTTGAAGTCCGGTAGTGTGATACCTCCTGCTTTGCTCTTTTTGCTTAGAATTGACTTGGCTATGCGGGCTCTCTTTTTGTTCCATATGAAGTTTAAGGTGTTTTTTTCCAGTTCTGTGAAGAAGGTCATTGATAGCTTGATGGGGATAGTGTTGAATCTGTAAATTACTTTCAGCGGTATGGCCATTTTCACGATATTGATTCTTCCTAACCATGAGCATGGAATGTTTCTCCATCTATTTGTGTCCTCTCTTATTTCTTTGAGCAGTGGCTTGTAGTTCCCCTTAAAGAGGTCCTATACATTCCTTGTTAGTTGTATTTCTAGGTATTTTATTCTCTTTGTAGCAATTGTGAATGGCAGTTCGTTCTTGATTTGGCTCTCTCTAAATCTGTTATTGGTGTATAGGAATGCTTGTGATTTTTGCACATTGATTTTGTATCCTGAGACTTTGCCGAAGTTGCTTATCAGTTTCAGGAGATTTTGGGCTAAGACAATGGGGTGTTCTAGATATACAATCATGTCATCTGCAAATAGAGACAATTTGAATTGAAATTGCTACCAAACAGTTAAAAGCAATGGGACTCAGAATGAAAGCAGCTTCTCCAACACTGAGCACAAGGTCAGCTACATACTTTCTAGGGCCTAGTGCAAAATGACAATGTGAAGCCTTGTCTCAAACGCAGGAAAAAAAAAAAAAAGCTCTTTTTTTCTTCTACTATCTTTCTCTTGAGCTATCATATTTTTAAATTGTTATTTAATGTGGTATTGCCGGCACAGTGGTAATTGCCAGGTGACTTGGATAATTCTCTATGAGGTGCATGCACCTGCTCTCGCCTCTCCCTGTGACATGATGACATGTCCAGACCTGTGGGTGAAGTGAGAAGTCAGCAGCCTGGAACCCATCCTAGAGAGCAGGAGGCAAGAGGAAGTAACCAGCACACACCTGAGTTCCACCTGAATCTACTTACAAAACACAAATTCAAAGGCAAAATTGTAAGAAATTCAAGATAGTGATCATAGCACATTCAACCCCTTCCCTAGGTGACTGCATGATCCACATACCCCTGTCTCAGATCCTAAGTGTTAGCTTGACTTATGTAATGACATGACTGTCATTGATGTTAGTCTTATGGTGTATTTTTTAATAACTGCATAATATTATTAAATAGACATTTGAAATATTGAAAATTATTAGTTAATAGTTGAATACCTTCAGGGAACCCAAAGTCCTAAAGACCTAGGTAGGGAAAATAAAATAATCATTCCAAACTTTACCACTAACTGCTAATATCTATTAGGTCCTATTTTGACTGTCAGGCAATTGCTTTCATTGGCCTTTTAAGCAGGTACCTCACTGTAATATTTCTTCATTCTTCCAGAGCAGTGTCATTCAACAAAATCAGCACTGATTGAATGAGACTATTTTGCTCCCTTGAAATGTGGCTACTCTGAATTGAGATGTGCTATAAAGTAGAGAGTATGCCCTGATTCAAAAACAGAAATATGAAGTATCATATATAGAGGGAAAGAGACAGAGTCCTGCTGTGTCGCAAGGATGAAGTGCTGTGGCAAATCTCATCTCACTGCAACCTCTGCCTCCTGGGTTCAAGTGATTCTCATGACTCAGCCTCCCTAGGAGCTGGGATTAGTAGTAGGCACACACCACCATACCAGGCTAATTTTTTTGTATTTTTAGTAGAGATGGGGTTTTACTATGTTCACCAAGCTGGTCTCAAACACCTAACCTCAAATGAGTTGCACATTTCAGCCTCCCAAAGTGCTGGGATTACAGGCATGAGTCACCACTCACAGCCCCATACACACACACACACACACACACACACATATATACATAGATATATTTGTGAGATGAAATTTCACTTTTGTTGCCCAGGCTGGAGTGCAATAGTGTGATCTCAGCTTACTGCAAACAAACTCTTCCTCCTGGGTTCAAACAATTCTCCTGCCTCAGCCTCCCGAGTAGCTGTGATTACAGGCATCCACTATCACCCCAGGCTAATTTTGTATTTTTAGTAGAGATAGGATTTCTCCACGTTGATCAGGCTGGTCTTGAACTCCTGACCTCAGGTGATCCAGCCACCTTGGCCTCCCAAAGTACTGGGATTAAAGGTGTGAGCCACCATGCCCAGTAGCCTCATATATAATTTTTAAAATATTGGTTACATGTTGAAATGATCATATTTGGGATATTGGTTAACTAATGTATATTATTGCAGTTAGTCCCATCTTTTTTATTTTTATTTTTGTAAATGGTTACTTAAAATTTTAAATTACATATGTGGCCCATATCTGTAGCTCACATTATATTTTATTTATCTGTTATAGAGCTGTCACCTTCTACTATTATTATCCTGAATACACGTCCCCAAGAACAGCATAATCTACCTTTTTCCATGGTGCCCTTTTGTCTCCTTTTGATTGCCCAAGATTTTTCACTACTTCTTGAAAGACTAAGTAAATGCACCTCAAAAATAATAGAAATAAAATTGGACTGGAATCAGGGGATCTGGAGTATGGTTCTTACTATTTCAGTGAGATGGCTTGAGCTCTCTTTCTATAAATAAAAAGTAAAACTGAACCAGATTATCCCTTCCAGCTCTAACTCGAGGGTCTTTCATTGCATATGAAAAAGCACACTTTTGTGATCAGTAATGTTGACGTTTCACTAGAAGAACTTTCACCAACACCCAACTCCCTAAAAATCACTCAGAGCTTTGAAAACTATGAATTAGCTTGTGAATTAATATCACTCCTCAGATTAGCTATTAATTGGAAAAGAGGAAATGCATCTTTACAATGGAGAGGTCTGTCAATCACTCTCTGGACACGAAAGAGGTCGAACTGGGTGAGCATCCCGTGTCAGGAGTCAACCTGGCATCACATGCCTCCCAATGTGGGGAAGAGAATACCTCCCAAAAGAACAGGAGTGTTGCTTTCCTCAGCAGGGTTTGTCTTGCATCTTATAAGGACGAACGTGTCACATTCTGAATGTGGTACAAGCTGAAGGACATATCAAAGTCTTCCATATTTTGAAGAGCATAGGGTGGGTTTAGAGGTATTTTCAAGATTGAGAAAGAACACAAAAATTCAGCAGGCAAATGTAATGAATGAGTCTCAATTACATCCTGAATCAAAAACCAGTTCAAATAAAAGTTACAAAGACACTTGATCAGCCTTAAAAATGGAGGAAATCTTGCCATTTGCAACAACATAGATGAACCTGGGGGACAAATGCTAAATGAACAAGTCAGTTACAAAAGGACAAATACCACGATTCCACTTACGAGAGAAAACTAAAATAGTTGAACTCATAGTAGCAGAGAGTAGGAAGGTGGTTGTCAGGGTTTAGTGGAAAGAAGGGGATGGGTGGTTTTGGTCAAAGGGTATAAAGTTTTAGTAATTCAAGATGAATAAGTCCTAGAGATCTACTTTACAGCATAGTACTTACAGTAAACAAAAAACTATGTTATATACTTAAAAGTTTACTAAGAATGTAGATCTGATGTTAAGTGTTCTTGTCACCGAATAATATCAATAGTAATAAATAAAAAGGCCAGGAGGGATCTTGTGGGAGGACTATATATGTTTTGGTACAGATAGTGGTGATGGTTTCACACAAGTACGCTTATCTCAAAACTCACCAAGTTGTATATATTAAATATGTGTGTATTTTTCATATGTCAATTCGACCTCAGAAAGTTGTTTCAAAACAGATATTTGAGGACAACTGAGAAATTTGAGTATGGGTTGTGGGTTAGATATCATTTTTACATCAAAGATTTTCCTGAGTGTGGACATGGTGAAGTGGTTGTACAGGCTAATTCTGATAAAAATGGGGTGATTTGTCACCATATCTCTGAACTACCTATGAGCAGTTTGACAAAAGAGGAGAAAGAGAATAGATATGACCACATACTAAGAGCCGGTGAATCTGAATCTAGCTGGGAGACATAAAGATGTTCATTGCATTTTCCTTTCAACTTTTCTGTGAGTTGGAATCTTTTCAAAATTAAAAAAAAATTAAGCTAATAAATAATTTCTTCAAAAACGTTCATAAAACTTGCATATAATTAACATGTATTGTGTTTACCTTTGTATAACATTTTGCCATTATGGAATTATTATTTCCGTAAAGCAGACTGTCTTTAATTACATTGTATTTGCTCTTCTCGGTTTTCACTTTGGTCCAGCAATGTCTACACTGGCTGGCACACGTGTAAGCTCATTAGGGATTGCTAACGAATTATGAAAAAAAAAAAATTTGTTTTATTACAACGAAAGTGGATGTTTCTTAAACTTACATTTATTTTAAAGATAGAACATTCTTCTTGGGCACATTTGCCTAATGATTGTTTTCAGGAATCTGTCAAATATTTCTTTTAGGGTCAATTTCAATTTGCCATGGGTGATTTCTTTTTGTGTTTACTATCTTCCCATTCCTTTCCCTACTTTTTTTGATGTTATCTTTCAATGGAATTTTTTACTGAGTTATATTTGTATTACTCCAAATATATAATGTAGCTATTATTTCCCTGTGTTATTGATTATATCATAGATAATGAAGTTAAACTGGTTATAAAATAAGTCACATAAGCTAAAACTTGCTATGTCATTAGTATTATGCTCCATACAGAATACTTGACAGGATGTGAGTAAACATGATACAACTCCATGTCATTCACATGGTGAATCAAATCGATACCTGGACCACAGTTAGAAGTTATAGATTGGTAATCAATATGTAAAATATGTAGGCATATTTTTGCTAGAAACACTGCTAGAATCAATTCCCAGCTTCTTCCCTTGGCATCGGGTAATCCACCACTGGCTGCAGTCTACCTATCCAGCGTTACTCCCTCTTCCTCACTACATATAACACCCTCCTCTCAGATGAGCCTTTGGAACTTCTCGCTCTGCTGGGCATGCACTCTTTTCTCTCCATCAAACGCTGGTCTCACTGTCCTCTCCTGAAATATCTCATCCTAATAGATCCAGTTCAAATGATAAGTTCTTCTTTACTTTCTTATTTTGGAAGCAGCCTGTACTGGTCCCATTTCTTCTTCCAGACCATCTAGTTTTGTGTTTTATTTTCTTATATCAACCACCCCATTCTGGTTCGCTTTTACATGTTCTCACCTAAATGACGGCAGAGACCAAAACTTCATCACCTTTCCTAAAACTGCACCATACTCTACAGATAGTGTTTATTCATTAACTGTTTGCATTTAAATGTATAAAAGATGCTTATAGCTTAATTAAGTCTCCTCAAAAAAATGTTTAAGCATTTTAAAAAAATACATAAACCCTTGGCTCCAAGAAGTTCCATCAATTAAAGTGCTAGTTTATCAGATTAGGAATTCTAAACATTTGGGCATCTGAGCTGGTCCCTGTGAATGCCTAGAAACCTTCTGTAGGACCCTGTCATATGACCCCTCTGATCCATCCTGGGTTCCTCCCTCAGCTACAAAACATGAGCCCCCAACACTGCATTGTCTCAGTTCTCTAAAAGCAGACGCCAAGATGGTACAAGACATGCAAGAGATTTCTTAGGAAAAAAAGTCTAAGAGGGGAATGAGGAGGGAGAGAACCAGACAAGGCTGAGAGGAGTCCCAAACCACAATGAAGGTGTGACAAAGGGAAAGCAGTTGTGATGAGACCAGAGTCACAAAGAACACTGCAGAAGGATTAAGGATTTCTTCACATAACAAAATCATTTAAACCAAGGGTGTCCAATCTCTTGGCTTCCCTGGGCCACACTGGAAGAATAATAATTGTTTGGAACCTCACATCGAATACACTAACGATAGCTGATGAACCAAAAAATGCAAAATACCTTATAATGTTTTAAGGAAGTTTGGGCCACATTCAAAGCTGTCCTGGGCCACATGCAGCCCATGGGCTGTGGGTTGGACAAACTTGATTTAAACATTTAAACTTTTCTCAAATTGAACAAGTAAATAATGACAAGGGAAAAACAATTTTTTTTCATAAGATATTAAATCAAGCCCATGTATAATTGTGTAAGAGTATGTGATGGATAATTTTAAGGTTCAAGGTGGTTAAGGTATGGTGCCCAGGTTGTGGTAAAACACCAGTCTAGATGTTACTCTGAAGTTGGTTGGGGTGTGTGTGTGTGTGTGTGTGTGTGTGTGTGTGTGTGTGGTTTTTATTTATGTTAACATTCAAATCAGTAGACTTTGAGTAAAATACTTTACCCTCCATAATATGGCTAGGCCTCATCCAGTCAGCTGAAATAAGAAAAACACTGAAGTCCCCTGAGAAAGAGTGGGTTTAATCAGAAAATGAGCCTAGTACTTAAAATACTTCTCTTCCAAAATTGGTGTGCTGGTCTTTAAACAATCCTTATGTCTGTTTTAAAGTTTATGTTCACATTTGTTTACTTTTGTGAGACACACTTCACAAACAATCCATGCAAAGCTCTGGGAGGCGGACACTTACCACCAGTGTGCCTGGATTTGTTCACTGTCACAGAGTGAGCACTTTTTGAGTAAATAAAACTAATTATCACATATCTTGCTATATTACAGTTAAATTGCTTAGCCATTTCTACACTATAACTGCAACCCAGTCACAGGAAGAGATCTGTGTACTCTCTAGTGAATCTAACAGGAGGCTGCGTAGGCAAGTACCCAGTGGGTAGGATGATGTTCTTTAGCTTACGGCAGAAACGGACAGACAGTCGAACTTCCCACCCCACCCCACCTTGTGTCTCATACACAGCAAGTTTTAAAGATTTCCAGAAGACATATTTTACTAACTTCCTCAGTAACGAATTCCGGGAGAAATGAAGAAATCCACCTGCAAGCTAGAAATGATGGCACAGAATATTCAAGTGAGTTTCTAACTCAGTTAACAATATGATGAAACCAAATATATGCACATGCAAAATTATTAAAGATTGGTTTATGTGAGACTCTGATATTTGCCATAAAAATTCCAACAATTAAAATTTGATTAAAAATATAGAAATATTTTCCCCCTTTCAAGATCGGTTTCAAGAAACCCTTGATAGAATCAGCTCATTAATTCTTGGCCTCTTTAATACCACATTTGAAGTCACGTGTTATAAATCAGTTTCAGTTGAGATATTAAAATCAGATTATAAGAGAAAAGCCTTGTAAATATTTGCCTCCAAATGAGTTTAAGAATAAATATATATTCAGTAATTCATCCATATTTAGCAGATATTAATAAGACAAAGCATAGCTTTAAGTTCACTTATCATTTAATACAAAGAAGGGACTAGGAAACTGTGCCTGATTAGCTTGTTTATTCTTGGGTTTGGTAATACCTTATTAAAATTTGAACTTCAAAATTGATATAATCAGTCAAATGTCAGCAGAAATATTTATTCTGTAAATGAAGCTTTAGCTAATAGAACTTCAATTTGAATTACTTGATATTTTCTTCTCCTCCATAGAAAAAAGGAAAGGAAAGATTCAGGAAACTTAGAAATAACACAGAGGTTTAAATTTTCCTTCTAGGTCTGTGCCAACACTAGAGGTCAGCAACCTTCCAGAAATGACATATCAAGTCTTCACTTAATGTACTTCTTTTTTTATATATACATTAGAAGAACCACAGAATTTTATTCCAGAAAACAGTCTTACTAATGACCTAATTTGCCATCTTTTTAGAGGTAAACCTCTGCTGAGGTGTCAGGACTTGGTTAGTCTCACAGTTACGCTGAAATCAAACTAAACTCAAGATCTCATGAGCTGATTAATAATGCGTAGGGTTAGGAACCTCCATGGCCCTCAAGAGCGACAGAAATTAGGTGTTATTAATTGCGGGTAATCATGTGGGTTGATGGTGTCAGAAGGGACAGGGGAGAAGAGTGGTTGGAAGCTTTGAAAAATCATGGCTCCCGGAGAAGACAAGGGTTGAAAAACGTATAAAATGTACAAACAGCTGAGAGGAGTCAACTTCAAAGATGCCACCACCTCTTTGTTCTTGACCTCTTCTCTTCGTGGATCCAAGGACTTGGACCCTTGCTTCCTTTCTTTTCAAATTCCACAGAAAATTCCCACAGAGAAAACTGCTCCAATTTCTAATTAACCTGGAAGTTCACTAGGTTGATTGCCCTCAAAACCACTCTTGGCCTCAATGCCATCACTTACCAGCCCTCACTCACACTCTGTGTGTGACAGGTGTCATTTGGATCACACGACACCACCACCTGTTTTGGTGCAGCCTCTCAGAAATGATCATCAACAAGGAGAAGTGAGGAGGAATGGCTAAGCTTGGGCTTTGGGAAGCCAAAGTCTTTCTGAATCTCTGCCCTGCCATTAGCTAGGTAATTTTAGGCAAGTTAGTAAACTTCTCTAAACCTCAGTTTTCTCATCTTTACAATGGGAATTATAATTATACCGGTCTCATGGGTTTTTATATGCATTAAGTAAGATGTGTGTGGCCAGGTACGGAGGCTCATGCTTGTAATCTCAACACTTTGGGAAGCCAAGGCTGGCAGATGGCCTGAGGTCAGGAGTTCGAGACCAGCCTAGCCAACATGGTGAAACTCCATCTCTACTAAAATTATAAAAATTAGCCGGACTGGGTGGCAGGCACCTGTAGTCCCAGCTACTTGGGAGGCTGAGGCAGGAGAATCACTTGAACCTGGGAGATGTAAGTTGCAGTGAGTTGAGATCACACCATTGGACTCCAGCCTGGATGACAAGAGTGAGATTTCGTCTCAAAAAAGAAAAAAACAAAACAAAACAAAACAAAAAACAATAGATGTGTGTATATAGCAGAGCTTGTTTGCATGTGAAAGAAATTTGACCCAAACTTTCTTATTTAAAAAAATAAAATGGGTGTAGGGTGAGGAGGAAATATCTGGGCAGGAGAGGAAGAGGCCTCTGCCTCAGCATCCCCAGCCATGTCTTGACAGTTTTCCAATCTGCCTTTCTTCCTCCAGGTGCCTTTCTCCAAATGGCAATGAGGAGAAAACATAGAGACTCCTGACTTGGTGTAGGTCTGTGCTTGGTACACAGTAAGGATTTAGTAAATGTCGCCCATTTTTAGTCTTGCTGTCATCGTTATCATAAGTCACACTCACCTATTTCTTGCTGATTCATAATCTGCCATGTTTTTTACTAAAGAGGGGATCAAAGCTCATGGAAGTGAAGAAACGTGTTCTGACGATTTGGGTGGTGTATGCATGCTTACACCATTCTCCATTCTCCTGTGTGGCCTGGCCCTACACCCTGGCCTTATCAGTGCATGAGGCTCACCAGGAATGGCTCCAAAGTCTTCTCTGTGCTGAAATGCGGATGTCACTGAAGACATTGAAATAAAATTCACTGTAATACTCAGATTGATGCTGAGTCCAAAAGATAGCAAGATAATTGGTTGACAATTTGTTTCCAGATGGAAAGAAAAACTATATTAAATAATCAGGTTGTCTATGAGACATCAAAGGACCAATTTCAATATTTTTTTATTGAGAAACCCACTTGTCAATATTTTCAGTACCACACACGCATGATCTCAGTAGAGGGATTTTTGTGAAATTGGCCCCTGAATCTATTGCAATTCAGATTTGTAAAATGTTTTTTTTTTTTTTTT